>NC_044912.1:13921604-14248264 GCF_001633185.2 Quercus lobata | reverse complement strand
AGTTTGGGACAGAACCAAGGCCTTGCATGGTCCTCGGACTCAAGCCTATGGGGAAACCAAGTACAAAAAGAAATCTTACAAGTTTTGGACAGAACCAAGGTCTTGCATGGTCCTCGAACTCAAGCTATGGGGAAACCAAGTACAAAAAAGAAAAAATTACAAGTTTTGGACAGAACCAAGGCCTTGCATGGTCCTCGGACTCAAGCCTATGGGGAACCCAAGTACATAAAAAGAAAATCCACAAGTTTTGTACAAAACCAAGGCCTTGCATGGTCCTCGGACTCAAGCCTATGGGGTAACCAACTGCTCGGATGGGAAAGTCTCCGGCTCAAATACTGTAAAATGTTAAGGCCGATAAAGGTGTTATGATGATGGTGGGACACTCCACTATTCGGTAGCCTAAGGGGGCTGTTCGTTTTGGCGGATGATATGTCTTTGAATGATTACTTCCTATACCGCATAGAGCATCCAGTTCTAATCCCAGCATTGTTTCGGGCAAGTATCGTTATTCACAGGTACGCATTGCTATGTCAAGCAACTCTGTTAAAGTTATGGTGACATCTTTTTATCAGCGAGTATTTTGGCCTTATTTGTCATCGATTCAAATGCTATATTATTGTGCCGAACAGCGTTTGCAAATTTAAAAAAGAAAGAGAGCATAGAGACGGAACATGCGAAATAAAATAACAACAATTTTTATTAATACGAAAATTTATTACAACGTACAAAAGGGGGCTCAAACAAGCCTATACAAAATGTGAACTGCCTAAGCAACGATAACATCCGTAGTACAGATAAGTAAACAGTCAGGCGTCTTTTAAACTCGTCTTCAAAGTCTCTCCAATCTCTGCCTCAATACTGCTCATATTGCGATAAAAGCCTTCTTTGGAAAAAGATGAAGGAGAAGGAAATAGTAAGGAAGAAATCAATGAAGAAGATGGAGGAGATGAATGAGGAAGATGGAGGACATGAGTAAAGAAGGAGGAGAAGAAGAGAGAAGAGATGAAAAGAAAGAAAAGGAGCAAAAGAGGGAGAAGAGAAAGCACCAGAATGGATCTGGTGCTGGGAAGACTAAGAAAGGGAAGCGGAGAGGGCCACCAGTGAACAAAGAGAGGAAGAAGCAGAGACACTTAGTCCCTGCCTCGTTCCTGACTCCTAACACACTGGAGCCATATTAGGTATGCTCGTAAGAGAGCGGTTGGTTACGATGATGGGAATTCTCGACTCAGTCACGCCGAAAGTTTGACGTGATGAGTCCCTGCTTCGGATTTTGGCTGAAAGGAAGGGGGGACAAATCTTAAGTCTCCGCCATCCTTGCCCTGACCGAGCCATTTCGAGCTTCGTTAAGACAGGGCGTTTCTGGGAAGGGAATGGTTTTTTCATCGCTTACTGCTATGGCGAGTGTATTTCAGGCTAAGGAATAACCGGAAAGTAAAAGTAAACTCCGGAAGGAATTTAAGGGTTTTCAAATCTTAAAGGGATTCATCTGTGGGAGAAACGATTCTTGTTTCTCCTCTTTATATAGGGGACGAAGAGGGGAATACTTAATGTGTTCAGATCCCCGAGGAAGTCTGCAGACAAGAATACACCCGCTCCGTTCCCCCACGCCATCAATAACTGTCGAATCTGGGAAGTCTCGTGAAGGGAAGATATTAAAGACGCGCTTCGGATAACCAAACGGCCTAAACGCATCATGAAGAAATTAAGAGGAGCACCTTGTAGACCGGTACACTTCTTGGGTAGATGAAGAGCCGCCAGCGTCAGTCAAAGGCTGAATTAAGTGAGTCACAATAAGGGCCTGGTATTACCAAAACCCCCCATTCCAATCAGGATGTTGGACGGTAGGGTTTTGAGGGGCTATTGTGGGGCCCAATAATTTATGGGCTAGGCCCACTTGCTCGTGGGAAGTCTAAAGGCCCAAGCCGAAAAAAGTAATGGCCCGGAGATGCAGCCGAGCACAGTTTCGTCCTCGGCAGACCCAAAGCCCCGTTGAGGGTAGGGGTAAAAAAAATAATAATAAAGGAATAAATATGGAAGGAGATCTAAAATATCTTGGGAGAATTATCCCTACACTACCCTTCCCAGATAAGGCTCTGCACCTAACAGAGCTGTATTCTTCAGCTTTATCAACCATCCCCCACAATTCTGGGATTAGACTGATGGGACAAATATCGGTCTAATAAAGGTTGGCCCTACACGTGGACGAAGGACATCGGACGTAAGTTAGTATAAAAGAAAAAGTAAGTAAACCTAAAAGGGGGACTCCCATCCCACATCCAAAAAAGGGAGACGATCTGGGTGAGAACATCTCAACAGCACCTGAGATTACAGAAAAAACCCATCGTCGGGTAACCGGGATAAGACCCTAATGGTCCTCGGATCAAGTCCGAGGAGGCCCATCCCATAGGATGCGACGCCGTAGGGCTTAGATGTTCAAGCCCAAATCCTTTTTCTACACGAATTCCTCTAAAACCAAGACCGGGCATCGCCCCGTGACCAACGGCTAGCTTTTCAAGCCCACTCTCTACAAATCATATTGTGAGGGATCTTTCATGCGCGAGCCCAACATCCTTATTGGGCCGCCAAAGAATTGTGTCCTTACAGATATTATGTCAAAGGAAGTCTTCTATAAAGAAGCAAAACAATGGACCCCTATTTAAATTCTTGGTTTCTCTTAGGTATATTTTTTATTTTATTTTTTAAATTCTCAACTTTTGAATTATTTTGTGTGTATTAGGTTTTGGTTGTTCTATGTATTTAGTTTGTAAGTATTTTGATTTTTTCAATTGACTATCACTATGAACAAACTTGGTTCAAAACATGTCTTTCATGTGCTGTAGTGCAATCTGATTCCAAGTTACTTTTTCTTATTCATTGTTAAGACTTTATCAATATTTATCTATTTTTATATTTTAAAATTATGTCTGTGCTTTGTGCTAATTTCTTAGTATGCGGAATTCCTCCAATATCCTTTTAGGTCATTAAATTTAAGGTTCCTATGAACTTTTTCATGACTATATTTCTTCAAAAGTCAAACTAAATTCAATTTAAAATTCCTCCTATATCATTTTAGACCATTCATAATATTTGGCTAAATTAAATCTATTGGTCCAAATTTCTATGTAAGTCTATCTTTACTTAATTTTATTTTCATTTTAGATCATTAAATTTAAGGTTCCTATGAAATTTTTCATGACTATATTTCTTCAAAAGTCAAACTAAATTCAATTTAAAATTCCTCCTATATCATTTTAGACCATTCATAATATTTGGCTAAATTAGATCCATCGGTCCAAATTTCTATGTAAGTCTATCTTTACTTAACTTTATTTTCATTTTTTTAAAATATTCAAAAATTTGGATTGTTTGTCATTAATGAATTGGGATTTTAGCTTATTTTGTTTTCAAATGTTTTAATTATTATTATTATATATATATATATATATATATATATATTTTTTTTTTTTTCATGTGTAATATTAATATATGTGTTATTAAAGGTTAAAACACAATATAATTAGGCTGTGTTTGGTTGCCGTAAAACGTTTTCCAGAAAATACATATTTTCCGGAAATGCTAATTTCCGGAAAAGGAAAATATTTTTGTGTGTTTGGTTGTATTTCAAAAAATTTTCCGGAAAATATTTTCTAGTGTTTGGAAAAGAAGGAGGAAAACACAAACCAGAAAACACACAAGCCACAACCTAGAAAAATCGCGGTCTCGCCGTCGCGAGATCGCGATCAACGTCGCGGTCTTGCGACGGCGCGATCTCGCGTTCGTGATCTCGCGGTCGACGCTTCGCGAGATCGCGCCGTCGATTACGATCTCGATCCGGTGCGATCTCGCGAAGGCGAGATCGCGATCGACGGCGCGATCTCGCGAACAACGCTTCACGAGATCGCGCCGTCGATCGCGATCTTGATCCGACGCGATCTCGCGAAGCGTCGATCGCCGTCGTCGGACTGGTCCGCGCGCGTGGACTGGAGCTCGGACTGGAGATCGGCACGGACTGGAGCTCGGACTGGTTTTCTCCTCTCGCACGCTCGCTCTCTCTCTTTTTTCGGAAATCCATTGAAGTGAAAATGAAAGCAGAAATTCATTTCCGTGGTCAAACTGAAAATTTCGGTCAACAAGAAATCATTTTCCGGAAAATAATGTTTTCCGTGACAGCCAAACGCACGCATTTTCCGGAAATTGATTTCTGGAATTGGTTTGAAGCCGATTCAAACGCAGCCTTAGAGACATTACTCAAGTTGTATAAGTTAGGGTGTTAACCATTTGAATAAAATCAACACTAAAACAAATGATTTAAATATCAAAATAAGAATTAAAAATGAAATTTATTTTAGGTGTACAAATATAATTGATTTTTTAATCTTAAATTTGAATTAATTATTTTAGGATAACCTTATTTATGCAAGTATCAGAAAAGATTTAATTGCTTGAGTTCAAATCACCCTATTCATTAATAAATAAGGAATTATAAAAAAAATTATAAAATTTTTTATTGATCATTTTAATTAGAGATATTATATATAAAGACAAATATACAAAATTATGCATTTTATGTAATAAGAATCATTCATTTAGTTAGAAACAAAAATTCTAAAATTATGTAATAATAACTCTTTTAGTTATTATTTATATATATATATATATATATATGTATATATATATATATATATATATATACAGAAAATTCATAACTAAAGCCATGCAACGCATGAGACTTTCACTAGTATTAATAAAAATATTGGTTCATCATATTATGGGCCCAAAAATAAAAGAGATATAATAGAAACCTACATTTACACATCCTATATGACTATGCCAGTCTCACACACATAACACACCCAAAATTAACTTCAAGGAACTAGTAAAATTGTTTTAAGATTTAGCCTCATATTTGTACTACAATGCTCCAATACCATCATGTTTACTAAAACCTAAAACACCTCTAATTTTTCTTTTAATCTAAAATTTCAGAGATTGAAATATAAAACTTGAAGATGTTCAAAATTGGCGTAAGTTTTTCTTCTCTCTCCAGCTATTAAGGTCATAGCAATATCCTTCTTGTATAAGAGAACCAGGAATTTGGTATTAATTTATCCACATCAGTTTCTCAAAGTGACCACCCATTAAAAAAATCATAAAGAAAATTTAACACTTATTTTGTCATAATTATAACTTCACCGAATATTATGGTTTAATCTAATCTGATGCAAGTAGAATTGGTAGGTCATCTCGGACTCAAAGTTCAGTTTAGCCATGTCAGGGAAAGACAATAAGTTAATTAATTGCCAATTCGTAAATTCTTGCCTAAAAGCATTCCCATTAGCCCAGCTAAAATAACATTTACTATATAAAAAAGTGTTACATCCACAACATTTTCACGACATTTTTATAGCAAATTTTAAGTAACAAGTTATTTCAGGCTTTTAATTTGAATCCACTACTGAAATTACATCCTGTAATAACTTGCTACCTAAGATTTTTTTTTTTTTTAGAAACAAACACACACACATAGGGGAGAGGGAAAGAAGTTCTAACACAAAGGTACATCACAACTCCACTTAAAAGCCATGGTAACTTTTAAGGAATGGTGGGACAATGCTACCTAATATTTGTTGTGAAAATATTGTGAACATATGTGTGTTTGTGTATATATATATTAACCCAAAATTTCCTAACAATACGCCACCAAAGTTTCAATTTACTCTCGAATTCTTTTAATTTATTGAAAAAATTGTTATTCTCTGACTTAAGCATCAAAAAGGTCTTGGTCGGCACTTGATTGATATCATTTTAATTATGTTGTTTATTGCACAAGTGCTCATTGTTTAGCCTAACCCTACAATTAACTGCATCAACATATTCTATGTTGATTATCTTTTAGAACTAATTTCAGGCACGCACGGGGACTAGCTAGGCAATTGTTGATTCGATTTTGGTCAATTACAAAAGAAATGTTGATTATTTAGTCCGTTCCTAAATGGTCAAAGTATTTAAGGTATATATTTTTTTGTCAGTGATAAATGTAAATGGAAAATGCTAGAATTATAAACTATTTTACAATATTTTTTATAAATTGCTGATGTGATGAGTGGTTATTACCTTGGTAAGTAAAAAAGTGATATTAGTAATAGTCCCAAATGAGAACCAATTAGAATTGCCTACATCAACAATTTGTAAAAACGTTGTAAAATATTTTGTGATCTTAGCATTACTCTATGAGTCATGCTAACGAGTGTCCTTAGCACAATTATTAACAATCCATTTAGAAAAATTTTGACACTACTTTTATGGGAAATGAAAAAAGTTGTCAAAATATTAATTTTTTTTTTTTTCCTTTTCCATAAAAACTTTTTTTAAATGGATTGTCAACTATTACCCTAAGAGCATCCGTTAGCATTTCCTACTCCATATAGACCAGGCCTCTCCATAAATGCTTGAAAGATCTATGAGTGGTGAAGAAAGCTGTTACCTGTTCTATTTCGACCTTTCACTTTGATCCCAAACCACGTGATTTGATTAGTGAATTGTGGTAGCCATTATCTGTTGACAACTTTTTGAGAAAGATAATAAACTGTTAAAGAAAGATGTTGTACTTAATTAATTGCTATTGTATAATACCCTAGAAAGATCAAATTATATTGTTCATACATTTATATTTAAGTTGATTTGATGCAATGCCAACAAGTCTTTAATGAACTTGATTTTCTGTCTTCAAATTGGAAATGACCTCATTATTTTTCTTGCTAAAAAGTCATTTTTGTTGTGCTACCATAGACCTTTTGATCATCCATTGAAAGTAGTCATCAATCACTTAATTGATCCGTTGTCATTAAACTCTAATTTAATTTGTTAAATCGATCCTTAATTACAAAATCCATAAGTGGATAAACTACAATAATTTATAGGTAAATGTCACAATCTTTATGTCCAGAAAATACAGATACCAAACATCCTTGTTCCATACAATATCCAGTCACTGGAAAATAATCCATACATCAAATATATAAAAACATCTTTTTTTGATAAGGTTTTTTTAATAAGGAATATATAAAAACATCTTATTAGATAGCAGAGTAGCTATTTTCATCATCTTCTGCTGGAGACTGAGAAAGAACAGATAATATAACAAAGGCTCCAAATAATATTGTAATAACAGCAGTGAAGTTGACAAGTAAGGCCTCTGAGCCATACTTTGCAAGCCCTGTATTTTCAAGGAAAGTAAGTTTCTCTAAGAATCCTATTGCAGCATTGCCCACAGCCAATGTGAACACAGTAAGTCCAAATACCACATGCCAAGGAACAGAGTCGCTCCTAAGCCCAATAGTCCCTCCAGGGTAGAAGAAGACCAGGAACCCATATAACCACTGCAAATTTATTTTCTCAATGTTGTTAGGCTGGTTTTCATGAAGAAAATTAATGAAATTTACATTAAACACATCTCTATTTGTATGAGTTTTTACTTGAATTATTATGCTGGGTGTTACAATTAGGACAGGTGAGCCCACTTAACTGAGCTTCAATTAACAACAAAGTTTGTGATGGGCCTTGCTTAAAACATGACCTTGTGATTAAAGTTAAAGACTGGACCCTACATTCGAAGCCCAAGCACGTTTCTTTGCCTTTTAGGTACAACATGTGTATAACATTCCAACAAGTATCTTTTCTCTTTTCCTCTCAGAAAAGAAAATCGGTAAATCATACTTTTGGTCTTAAAATTGAGGATAATTTTGATTTTGGTTCTTCAATATTAGAAACTTTAGATTTAGTTCTTCAAATTTCAAAAATGGAATAATTTAGTTCCTGAAATTAGGATAGTTCGATTTTGATCCTTCAAATATGGAGTTGGTTTGATTTTGGTCCTTCAAATATGTGGTTTGCTCAATTTGGTCCCTAAAAAATGGGGGTGTCTTAGTCTCCCATTAGTCACATAAACAAAAAATATATATGAATTGATCAAATTGTTCTCTTTTTTAAATTCCATTTGAAACCCAAATTTTTTAAATTTAAAGGATCAAAATCAAACCAACACTTAATTTTAGTGACCAAAAATGTAATTTACCAAAAATAAAATCTAAGCAAGAAGCTAAGAAGCTTTACAATATTGTGTCTTATTAACGGATGTCCTTACAAAAATTGTTAATAAATTATTTTTGAAAAGTTTTGATATCATTTTTGTAAAAAATATAAAAAGCTTTAAAAAAAATTATTAGTTTTTTTCATAAAAATTTTCTAACAATATTTTATAAATTAATATATGTAAACTTTGTCCTACAATATTTTTACTACAGCATAGCATATGGATGATAGAATAAAAGTGTAATTGCCACTTTAGTTCCTAAGGTTTGTCCTATATATATATATATATATATATATATTTATTTATTTATTTATTTATCCCGTGCAAGTAGTTTTACCTGAATACCATAGAGAACAATAATCCCAATTCCAAGCCAGGAATGCAAGCTGTAGAGATTGGCAATCTCGCTCTCATTATGATACTTGAATGCAGTGTAAATTCCCAAAATACCAAGTGCTAGAGCAATGGCATGAAGCACCATATGTATCAACTTCTTCACGTCTTTCCTCAAAGGAAGTGACTTGTAACTAATAATGGCTGCATTTTAATTAATGGCAAATTAATTACCATGCATGTAGGAGAATCTTAGAAATTAACCTTATTCTATATAGAATGATTTGTAAATTACCTTCACCCCCTATGATAATGAAGCCTACCAACATCAAAAAAGGATGTAGCTGTAGAGAGAAATTAATGGACATGTAAGGCTTTTTTTGCATGATAGAAATTGCAAACGTACATAAAAAATCAAGTCAAGCAAAAAGGTATACTTTGCATAAAATTAAAGTTTTAGTTGATCAACCACAAATTTTTTACAGAAATAACCGATGATTTAGCAAATATATCTTACATATATATATATATATAGACAAAACTTAGGTACAGTATTTTAAGTGTTGTTCCTTAGATTTCTCTTTTAAGATTCAGGCATGTCGCTACTTAACTAAAAAATATACTTTCATCCCATGAAAAAAATTCACATGGCTGAATCTTAAGAGGAGAACCTAAGGAATAACACCTAAATACTGTACCTAACTCTTGCCTCTCTCTCTCTCTATATATATATATATATATATATATCACGTGAAGATCAAATAATTCGACATGTGGAAAAGATACTTAATTTTAACCATTATGGCGTTTAACATGTTTTTATTTATATATATAAATATATATATATATTTTTTTTCTTTAATATGCTCAAAATGTATAAATGTATGTATGTGTTTACGAGAGACCAGGACAACTCAAATTTGGGAATCTGTTTTGCACTCTAACATAAGTGATACTTTACCCAATATTTTCCTTTCTTATTTAGTATTTGTTTAGCTGGAAGGAAATGATATGCATATTTATGGTAATTGATTGTGATTTACCACCAATATGATGATTGTGCATGATTTTTAGTCCATCGAAAAAATATAAGAATTTATAGACCGAGAAGAACATAAAAATTTTCGGCTACAAAATTTCTGGAGGATATGAAATTATGCAAAGTATTGGTATGTGAATTAATAAAATAATAAAATAAAAAAAGCCAAAATAATTTTTTAAAACTCCCAAAGAATATCACGAATACACGTCTAGCTATAACTATAAGTCTATAATAAACATTCATTTGGCACCACACGCATGTTACAGCACATGAGTGTTCAGAATCACCCTAAAATAGATAATGGGATAAGCACAAGACTCACAGCTCATGTGAAGAAGGAATTCGAAACCTCATTAATTATTTTGATTCCAATATGGGTAGGTTGCTATGTGTCCTAGCTACATTAATTTCCTAACATACACACAGAAGGGAAAACAAAAAAAACAAAACCAAAAAAAAAACCCTTAAAGTCTAAATATTATATAATTTTTTTATGTCGTAAATATATATAATATAATAATAATGACCCTCACATGGGTACTTTTATAAATTACTATTTATTTAAAAAATAATATCAAATGTTTTAGGTAAATTTTACCTTTTTAGGTAAATTTTACTTGTACTAGAGTTAAGATATTTAATAATTTTGTGGAGCCGTATGATAGTGATACTCATTTTATTCAAATAAAAATTATTAATTCTTCCGAAAAAAAGAAAAGAAAAAAGAGACAATTAGAAAGGTAGGTTTTATTTGATGGGTAGGTACGTGCTACCAAACTAGGCAACTACCTATCACTACTACCAGTTTCTCAAAAAAACTATCACTACTACCAAACAAACAGCTTGGGATTTTAACTGGTTTAGGCTATAGGTAAATGTTACAATGGCAACAAGTAATTTTCCATTTATTAGAAAATATAACCCTAGTTCAAGAAAGAAAGTCTTTTTTTTTTTTTTTTTTTTGCTAATCAAGAAAGAAAGTCTTTTCATTTCATCAAGTTCGTACTAATATTTTATTATCTAAAAGAGTTGGTATTGTTGATTAAGAATCAACCTATCACTCTTGGTTTAAGTGTGAACCGCTTTACTAGAAGCTAGCCAAATTTCAAATAATTGACATTAAGACCCAAAAAAACAAAAAAATAGTGCTTGGCTTAGCTGTCCTGTGCATTTTGTTACTGATATTAAACTATATATATATATATATATATGATTAAAAAAGTTTGAAACAGTCCAAGCCAATTGGAGTGGCATCCAATACCATATTCAAAGTGAGAGAGGATCAAGAAAAATTCCAAATGCCAATAAACAAGAGGAATAATACCTAGGTCACCCATTAAACCATAACTTAAAAGTAAAAGTAAAATATTAAGATAGTATTCATTAACAATAAAAAGATCAAAAAATCAAATTTAACACTAAACTTGTTAATGTCCAGAGAAACCAAGAAACACAAGATTTCTTCATTTCCCAACACACACACACACACAAAAATCAAAACAAACAGTGAAACAAACACAAACTTTGATAGACATGGTCAACCGACTCAACCTCACAGGAAAACACCCAAAAACCAAACGAAAATTACAGAACCCAGAAGAGAGAAAGAGAGATAGAGAGAGAGAGGGAGAGAGAGCTTCTACAATTCTACAAAACCCCACAAATTACAACCAAACAAAACCTAGTACTGGAAATCATAACAAGTGTATATATGTATATACATGATACAAATTTAAAAACCCTTCAAGAAATCTAACAAAAACCACCAACCCAAGAAGCAAAAAGAGAGAGAAAGATAGAGTTAGAGTTAGAAAAACTTACATTGAAGATGAGGCTCTTGTTGGGAGCTTCCCATGCGAAACCACCTCTGAAATCTAAGGTCCAAACCAACACTAAAACCAGACCCAAAATTGCCAGCACGTGTGCCACAAACGTGAAAGGAATAGCCTTTACACCAAGTACCATGTTTCTCTGAACCAAAAAAACTCTATCCCCTCTACCCTGATCTTTGTAAAATAGCTATATACGGAAATGAAAGCAATCTCTTATGGCTAAATATATTCTGGTGGTAACGTCTTTTAATTGCTTGCCTTTTCTTGCTGATTGTTATTTTTAGCTGATTTGACCGTCGGATGAAAATCTTTTTATCATCATTATTGGATGGTTGCTGCCACGTTGATTTCTCTGATTGGGAGAGTACTGTTGGTTTTTGGGGTCTAGGGTGTACCCCACAACTTTGTGTCTTTTCTTCTACCCCTCATTCTTTACTTACCTTTCAACATTTTGCATATATTTCATCTGAGATATTATTGTGCTATTATTATTGTCGACTTTCTGATGTATGAGATAACCTATTGCGTTTCCACTCATACCTAAGACTTCAATACTTATGCTAGCAAACTTTTTTGTGTGTGTTTTTGGTCGTTTTCTCTTTCTTTGGTAAACAACCTCGTGGATGGAATTTGATTCCTTAGGGTTTGTTAGAAATTCATTTATTTTGTTATAGTTGAAAATTTTTTATTAAAAATATTGTAAATAAAAGTAAAAGTTAACTGAAATAATATAATAAAATCTATAAATAGTATCAAAAAGTATGGTGGAACCTATAAATAGTAATAAAAATAAATTACACTTGCTCACTAAATAGGACCTTACTGTTTTATATTTGATTATTCAAATATGATTCACGTTTATTATTAAAATATTGTTTAGCTACCTAGCTAGGCATCTTGGTTTATATTAAAAAGAAAATGAGATTTTTTTTTAATAAGTTCGACTCATTTTTATGTAATTATGTTGATTTGATATTGTATTGAATTGTGTTAAGCGTCGTATTGTATGGATTGAATTGTGTTAACTATTACATCGGATACTTATTAAGCGGTAAATATATAGGAATATCTTATATAAAGAGAGAGAACTTTGGAATTAGTGAAAAAAAATTGTAAATTTTTGAAAAATAATTAATAATATATGGGGAGGAGATAGGTAACTTTTATAATTTATATACATACAGTGAACTTAGACACAATTTGGACCGCAAAGACTAGCAGCTTATGTCATCTGTGACGTCATAATTTTTAAAAAGTAGTGGGGGCTTATCAAATGTTAAATGACAATCGTCCTTTGTTCTTAGCATTGGCAGTTGGCTGTGTTAGTGATGGTGATTTCTTATGATCATGTGGAATGGTACGTGCCTCTTGAGGAAATTGGGCCCACTCAGTGACTCGACTCAACCGTGACTATCATTAAGAGATTGGAGCCAAGCGTATGGATTGGCATCTTTGAATTTTTGTACATCAAGAGATTAGCATTTAGTGACCAGTGAAAATCGGAGGATTTTATAAACAAAGTTTGGTTACAAATTACTTCTTTTTTTTTTTTTCACAAATTTCCTGTTAAATTATATATTTTTTCTTATATTATTTATGTTTGTAAAATTTTTATAAGATAAAAAATTAAAAGCTACGTTATCAATTAATTGTTTAAATTGTAAATTTTTATAATTTAAAATTATGTATAAAAAATAAGTTTATGAATCATATAATAAATAACATCTGATTGGCATAAAATTTGGCATGTGTATTAAGAGTGTAAAGAACATGTAATTTAACGATTTTCAAAATATATAGTAATGTTAATTTTTTTTTTTAACAGTTGTGTTCTTAGGTTACAACTAAGTTTGTAATCAAATTTTTTCTGAATTTTATTTTTCAGAAGATAATTACTTTGTGAATTTCAAGGGAGGGGAAAAAAAACTTTCTATAAGCTTATTATTATAATTTGTATGTATCAAAATTCGAAAACTAAGTGTCAAGTAAAGCTTCTTATATTTGTTACGTTGGTTGTGTAAAACTTTAAATTGGAATTTTTCTTTTTCTTTTTTTGGTAATCAAATTGGAAATTTTCACGACCATAATCTTGACGTAATGTTAACTTATAAGTTAGAAAATGGTCCATCATTTCCTGTCTTTAAAAGAACCCTCATTTGGTAAGCTTGTGGCTAATCCTCACTCGTATGTGACATTAGAGCCATTCACATTCCCTCATGACTTGACATTTGACAAATGACAACAAGTTAGATTTAAATCAGAAAAAGTTTTTTATTTTTAGAATCATATATTAGCAAAACCAAGATCTTTTCTTGTAGGATCATGAGGATCAGACCATGCATATACAAACAACCCAACTATCTCACATCAGCCCATCAAAAAAAAAAAAAAAAAACCTATCTCACATCAGTAATATCTACCAAGATTTTACTAAGACAGTCCATCAGAGTTTCGAAGACAGTTCAAGATTTCCAATGAACTCTGACAAAATTGAATAAAAATAAATTGAAACCAATGAAATATTAATTCACTACTATTCGGGCCTAAAAGTTTTAAGGGTGGCAAGGATTACAAATAGGTCGCTAAGCCCAATGTACAATTCATTGAGATCACAAAGAACAAGAGCAACAAGCCCAAGTTCAAGACAACATTTTGGGGCCTTAAATATGGGCTAGAGATTCTACACTACATAATTACCCCCCACCCCCACCCTTCTGTAATGCTACTACTATTATACTGGCTATTAGAAACCCAGGACCGTTTTGTAACGTTCTTCTAGTAATATTATTTGTATTTTTTTAGAAATATATGTGAGTGAAAAAGTATAGAAATAATTGTAACGTTGTTTAAAAACTGAAAAATGTTACTTAAAATGCTATACCAAATGGTCTCCCATTCTTTTTCTTATCTTTCTTTTTTTGAGCTATGGTCAAAACAGTTCCAAGCCCTTAAGAAAACTTTGTCGATTCCTTATAAAAACCATTGAAGTCTGCAGCACTGTTTTGACATAGGCAAAAAGTCATCCAGTCTTACTCTAATAGATCAAGATAGCTGAAACTTTTGAGTTTTGAGGGCTTTTGTTTTCACTCAAATCAGTCACTATTAATAATTCTTCTGCCAGCTATGTAAACTTTTTTTTCCTCTCTGACATCTATATATAATATACAGCTGTTAATTAGGAAATCTCTATTGTTTATAGTCAGTTTGAAACTTTGTATGGAATCCATGTTGTTTAATGTTTAAAGGCACTCATTAATAATCTATTTTAGGAAAATTTTGATATTAATTTTATAAAAAATGAAAAAAAAATTATCAAAACATTAATTGTTTTTTTTCTTTCCTCATAAAAACTTACTTTAACTGGATTGTTAACTAATGCTCTAAGGACACTCGTTAGTATAACCCTTATATATATATATATATATATATATATATATATATATGTGTGAGGTCCAATAATTTGTGGCTCTGGCCCATTTTTACATTGGAGTCCAAGGCCCGAGCCGAGGAAGGTTATAGCCGAGGATAGGTAATAAAAGTCCAAATAGTCTTGAGACTTAGTCGAGGATGATTCTGTCCTCAGCATATCCGAGGTCTCACTAGAAGGAAGGGCAAAAACGGTATAAGAACAGTTTGGAAAAAATCTAAAATATCTAGGTCAATAGAGAAGGGTACGCTGGAAAGTATAACGACCAGGAAAAGCTGCTCTTACTGCCATTCAATACTCTGCATCTGACAGAGCCATACTCTCTAACTTTTACAACCACCCCCAACTACTCTGGATATGGGTTGATGAGACAAGTATCAGTCTTGGAAAAGTCGATCCTACACGTGGACGAAGAATAAGGAACATAGGCTAGTATAAAAGGAAAAATAAGCAAACCAGAGCAGAGGCTGGGAAAAATGGCCAAAAACCAGAGCCTCCCAGCCCGCCTCCAGGAGAAAAACTCCTATGGCAATCACGATTTAATTATGTACGAACACCACGGAAAACCCCCGTCTTGTGACCGAGACCTAGCCTTTCAAACCCACGCTCTATAAA
The DNA here is from genome assembly GCF_001633185.2 of Quercus lobata. NCBI lineage: Eukaryota > Viridiplantae > Streptophyta > Magnoliopsida > Fagales > Fagaceae > Quercus > Quercus lobata. The sequence continues at coordinate 14,232,923 of NC_044912.1, read as the reverse complement.
TGATATTGTTTGGACCTTTTTACATGCGAATCCAACATTATTATGGGTCGTCTCAAACTGTGTCCTTACAATATATTTTAGAGTTACTTATAAGTTCTATGTGTTCTCTCTCTCTTTAATTTTTTTTTTTTTTCGAGAAGGACAATGTGTTCTCTTCTGTTAAAAAAATTTAAACTTGAAACAGTATATTTATTGCTAGTATTTTTTTTTTTTTTTTTGAATCCTTTTTGTGAGTATATTTATTGTTATTATTATTGTTTGGATGATATGACTCCCCAAACCCACTCCCACTTTTGTTGGCATTAATTGGCTTGTCCACTGAAATTATGAAGTCAAACCAAACTGTGGAGTAACCACTTTTTTGGGAACGCCTATTCAAAGTTCAAACATTGTCTGATTCATGTTTTAGTTCATGACATTCTTTATAACTTCATTATCTCTAGTATGATTTCATATCTTAAATGTCTAGATAATTTTTTTAAAGCATTTTATTTTTTATGGTAAGGTCTTGTACTCACAGTCTCATCATTTCTATTACTCTTATAAAGAAATGAAGTACAATAGAACTCGTTTGGCAAGCCCATAGACTGCATCATTATTATTATTTTTATTATTATTATTATTATTATTATTTGAGAAAGGACCAGCTAAACTAGTAGTGCAGAACTCCAGTAGCTTAGCTCTTGAGCAAAAAGTTCCTTTTTAGAAAGGTAACATATGGTCCACTCATACATATTAGATAGGATTCCCTTTCTTTGTCTACTCTCATTTTTCTTCCTCTCAACCACTTGTCATTGTCAGATTGTTTTAGGAACCATTTGTCAAGATTTGTGGAAGATCACTAGTGATTTTTGTGCTATTCTCTAAAAGGGCAGTCAAGTCTTAATGAAACTCCACATAATTGTTTGGAGGCTGATGAGTATCAGGAGTACTCATTTGCAGCATGATCTGAAGACGACTGACCCTTTTTGCATGCCAAGAAGACTAAGGAAACCTTTGCAAAAAGCTGGAATGCAACAATGAATAATCAACTGGAAAAGAACTGACAAGATAAAGGAAGAAGATTCCATTTGAAGAGAAGAGAGCATTGGTGTGGGGCTCGAGATATTAGAGGAAGTGAGTTTTGGGTATAAACATTGAAGATCTCTCATTTGTCTAAAAAAGCCAACAGTAAGATTTAACACAAGCTGACACATTTGCGTTATACCTTAAAAAAAGAATTAGTGAAGTTTCAATTAATTAAGACTCATCATAATTGTTTATATAGTCTAAATCAATCAAGTGAACACCACAATTCAACATCAGCTCTCACATGTCAAATACACCCAAAATCAGACAAATCTTGGGCATCACAATTAGTTGGCTAGGAAAAGATCACGACTTGCTGACTAAACGAAAATGTTCCTCTCAGACAGAATGTTGAATTGGCATTTTGCCTTCCAAATAGTGGTCCTTAAGCCTCACGTAGAGCTATGAAAGGCACCTAAGTAACGCTTATGATCCATACATGATACCAACGCATAGAAAGGCACCAAATTGACGCTCATGAACCACATATACGGCACCAACGCATGGAAAAGCACCGAATTAACATTCATGACCTATATTTGGTATCAACAGTTGGAATGATGGTAACAGAATGGGTTGGGGATGACATCCAATAATAATATTGCACCGACAATATTGAATTAAGGAAATAAATATGTACCTTATGGAGAGTAATAATTTTCTTAATTACAAGAGGATGTTGTACATTCTCAAAGATGAACCAAAGTTCTTTTATTTACCTGAAGAAAAGAATAAAGTTCTCTTTTGGCTACTTCAATAGAAGTTAAGAACCGTGTGACTTAAAACAGATACGAAACCCAAAGATACGCTTTAAGACTGACGTTTATTAAGAAAGTCATTTTAAAACATAGAGAAAAAGTGTATCAGAAGTCCAATTTAATGACTGACAAAGAGTACCGTGTAGAACACGTAGCTAGCATGCCAACTACGAATCTTCATAAAAATCACAAAGTAACGGAAAATGCTAATAGTAATCGGTCCAAGTCAATTCAGTATTTCACCAAAGCAAGTCCCTTGAATTTAACACAAATTCTTATCCATTTATTGCTTCAAGCCTTCAAGGAAAGTTTAACCTCAGATTTGTACCCAAAAAAAAAAAAAAAAAGTTTAAGATTCAAATAAAAACTTAATTAACTGACAAATGAAGGGTTTTTTATTTATTTATTTTTTGAACTGATTAAATTATGAAAATAATATAATCGTATCCACAAGGACTTTTTTAGTTTAGTGATCCATGATTGCCCTAACCTATATTTGTTTTCAATTGAAAAACGCAGAAATAACAGCTAGCTACACCCTTAACAAGTAATAAATAATGATCTGGTTCAAGAATTGGGGAGGGAGAGAGAGAGAGCACATGTTCCCACGTGTTTTCACACATTTACAGACCATATAAGTAGTGTATATGACCCAACTAGGCACCAAAAAAATTAATAATTGCGGGCACTTTATGTATCATGCTATGTTGGAAAGGATATGATATTGTTTTTCATATTTTGGGGCAAATTTGTGGAAGCCAATATGCTTTGGTCCACCATTGTCTCATAATTGATTTATTCTAAGGCAAAATATATCATCCTCTAGCTGTGCCTTTATTACACTTCGCGATGCTCTACAATTTTAGTCAAATGAAATCATGTTTTCATTCAGTACTTTCTAAAAGAGAAGAGGGCGAATTGGGAGGATTGAAAGTGCAACTCAAAGAGAGAGACTGAGAGAGGAGATACAAACAATATAGAGAGGTAGGTGCATTATAGAAAAAAGTTCAAATTGTGAAAAATCCTGATGTTTTTAATTGTATCTTTATTAAAGCACATACTTTATAAACCATAATAATTTATAAAAACTTAGCCTATATCTATTAAAAATAATTAGCAAATCGACCTATCTATGTGGAAGAAAGATTTTGATTAGTGCCTACTATACTTAGATAACATCGTTTTACTTTTGAGTGTTTGTCATCTTCTCTTTAAAGCTGAAATCGATTTTAAGAGGGAAATTGAAGTAATGACTACAAAAACTAGATTCTATGTTACTGGTTTTAAACATATAGATTATCTGGTTTATAAGGTATGAGATTTAAAATGACAAAATAAAAATTCAGGGTATTTTATTGGGGAGAAAAACATTCAAGTGGGTAAACTTTGGTTAAAAAAAAGGAATTGTACCACTTCACTAATAATTATACCATTAAACTAAAATGTATAAATTAGGATGGAAACAATATATGATAGAAAAAATATCAAAAAGTTTTTACAAAATAATATTATGCCTATCAGCCTAGGAAAAAAATCCACAGATTAATCTTGTTTAGTAATACGTAGCTTTTGTAAGATTTGTATTTTGTAAATAGAAAAATAAATACTACTACAATTTTGTACATTTATTACTAGAATGTTTTGAATGCATGGTTCATGTCCTTGGATTGGGCATTAAAGTCACACGACGTTGTAACAGTCTGTGGTTAGAAGCATAGCCATTGGCCGTGAGGAACATGAATCTATTTATTGAGAGCAGATCCCCAATAGTAATTCTTTTTTGGCTAAAGAACCCAAATTAATTCCCTTAATGATATTGATCATCCAACCATCTCCTAGAATAGTATAATGCAAAATGAAACTCATTCTTTGAGGGAGATTTGTTACCTTATTTCCATAGCAAAAAATGCCTTTCATATGCATTCAATTTCTATACCAACTCTTTCTCCAAAAAAAAAAAAAAAAAAAAAAATTCTATACCAACAATTCATTTTTTTTTATTATAAAAAGTAATAAAAATTAGGTGACCTGGTATAAGTATGACTCCTACTGATTAGGGAACAAGCCAATAATATAAAGGCCGCATTGAAAACCTGACCTAAAAAAAGATGACTTTCGTATGAGTGATAACGACGTATCATTGAAGTATAGGGCCATTTATGTCATTTGAGGTCTCCCACGCTCGTGGTTTATGTAAGCAAAAAGTAAACCATAATGTGTGATTCCAGACTTTCCAGTCATGCTTCTTAATTTTACAATAATACATGTGGATCGGTTAAACTATGAACAGAGAAACTTCCTTTTCTATACTGCAACATTGCCATTTGTTTTTCCTAGTAATCTCCAACTGCTCACTTCTAAAACTCTACAGAATTTGATTGTCTTAAGCTAGAAATTAGATTTGAAAGGACCGCATGTATTTGTTTGTTTTCAGTATTCTTGTAAAAGTACAGTGGAAGAGAAACCAAACTGCCTTAGTTCTAACAGCAACAAAACAACATTGTCTGCCAAAATCCCAGTGAGGTGAGTGAGACTTGTGATGAACATTTTCTGAGATCCGAGACTCATATAAGACCAAAAAAAATGTTCAAGTCATGGAGCAGGAAGAAGAAGGTCAAAGTTGTATTCAAATTGGAGTTTCAGGCCACTCAGGTATCAGTTTGACAAAGCAAAGGAAAACCATTTCTTTTTCTGTTACTATATGAAGATGGGCTTGTTTAGTTTGGCTAATTGGTTTGAGTTGCACCAAATGTCTCAATTTTTTTTTTTTTTTTTTTTTTATATATTCAATTCAGACATGCTTATCCCACAAATATATATATATATATATATATAGTGTGAATAATCTGATAGAGCTTAGAGCAATTGACAAGATCTTACCTGGTTTTGCATCTCCATTTTCAGGTGCCAAAACTGAAAAAATCAACATTGATGATATCTTTGGTGCCAGAGGATGTTGGAAAGCCAACAGTGAGACTAGAGAAAGCTGCAATTCTGGATGGAACCTGCACATGGGAGAATCCTATCTATGAGACAGTGAAACTCATTAGGGAATCAAAAACAGGAAAACTCAATGAGAAAATTTACCACTTCATTGTTTCAACTGTAAGGAATGGTCACAGCTTCTCATTCTTTTTCTCCTCTTTCTGGTTGGGTTTTCTCAAAAAATTCCTGTGTTCTTGCAGGGATCATCAAAATCTGGTTATCTTGGAGAAGCTTCAATTGATTTTGCAGATTTTGAGGCAGAGACTAAACCATTAACTGTTTCTCTGCCTCTTAAGTTTGCAAACTCTGGCGCAGTTCTGCATGTAACTCTCTTTCTCTCTCCTCTCATACACACAAACACACACACATACATGTTAGAAATCTAATGGTTGAAGTTTCCCAGAAATTGACTCTTGTGTTTGAGTTCTAACTATCAATATCAAAATTAATACAACTTCAGCATCATTTGCTTGTAAAAGACTTCTGTGATTCATCATATTTGACATAATTTTTAAAACAGGTGACAATTCAGAAGATGGAGGAAGATACTGATCAAAAGTAAGTAGGAAGCAATGCACATTAACCTCAATTTATCCACCATAACTTCTTTTTTCTTCTCCTATTCTTTTGTTGTTGTTTTTACCACCCCCTACTTTAGAAAGTTACATTTACACAATTAAGATTCTAAATTCAGAGATGGTGAAGAGTATGGAGCTCAATTACTTACACATGATGAAAGCATGAATAGTCAACCAAGCAATTGCAGTGCAGATGATAACTTTTACAATTTTGCTGAAGTAAGGTCTCATATCATAGAACTTTTCGTAACTTTTCCATAAAAAAGGTTCAAGAGTAGGACAACAACATCAATAAGCTTCAACTCAAACTATCAAAATAGTAGAGACAAATGTCATATCTGAAAAGTAATTGTTGAACTATCTCTTAATTGTTGCACAGGATATGAATCTGAAAGAAGCCACATCTCAGATTGCTGAACAAAATGGCATCTTTAGAGCACCTACAGGCTCTAATGCTGCATTAGCATCATGTTGGGATATCAACTCTATACAAAGTACACAAGAAGATCTTGGATTCAGAAGTAGCGTCCATCAGGAACCCACCAGCTTCCGCACACATAACAGACAAAACTCCATGCCTAAGGGAACATTTGATGCCATCACCACAAAAAAGAATGCGCATCGGAGATCAAACACAGATTGGTCAGTGGATTCAGCTTCGGATGCAAGTTTAGTTGACTCAATAAACAGCCTGGAGGACAATCTTCCAAGAGAAAAGTTACAAGAGGCATCAGAAGATTCCCTCGAAAAACTCAAAAATGAAATTGCTACTCTAAAGAGACAAGCAGATTTATCGGAAATGGAAATACAGTCCCTTCGGAAACAAAATGTGAAGGAGAAGAAACAGGGAGAAAATCTATCAAGACAAATCATTAGCCTTAAAGAGGAGAAAAATGCACTCAAAATAGAATGTGAACAACTCAAGTCACAGCAGAAATGCATTGATGATGCAGAAGCTACAAACAAATTGCAGTCTGAGATTAAGAATACAAGGGTTCAGTTAGAAGCAACAAGGCAAGAGCTTAATTATGAAAAGAAAATAAGTAATGATCTTCAGTTACAGCTGCAGAAAACACAAGACTTGAACTCAGAGTTAATTCATGCAGTGAGAGACCTTGAAGAAATGCTGGAGATAAAAAATAAGGAACTGGCTACAGAGTACAATGATGCCAAGGAAGTAGACTTGTTGAAGCAGAACATCAGCGACCTGAATGGTGAAATAGAATTTTACAGGAAACACAAGGAAGAGCTAGATATGCATACAAAACAGCTCACCTCGGACTATGAGTTTTTAAAGCAGGAAAACCATGATATCTCATTAAAGTTAGAGGAAAGCCAAATACAACAACAGATGACACAAAACGAATGCTCAGCTTCTTTGGCTACTATAAAAGAACTTGAATCCCATGTAGAGATATTAGAAGAAAAAATCAAGATGCAGGCAGAAGAATTCTCAGAATCTTTGATCTCCATCAATGAACTTGAAGCTCAAGTTAAGGGATTAGAGAAAGAACTGGAAAAGCAGGCACTGGGATTTGAAGAAGATCTAAATGCCATGGCAATTGCCAAGACTAAGCAGGAACAGAGAGCCATCCGGTCAGAGGAGGCCTTGAGGAAGACAAGGTGGAATAATGCTGCTACAGTTGAGCGTGTCCAGGAGGAGTTTAGAAGTCTCTCTGTGGAAATGGCATCTAAACTTGATGAGAATGAGAAGCAGGCCATGGAAGCACTGACAGAAGCTAATGAACTGCGCCTGCAGAAAAGAACTCTAGAAGAAATGCTCCAGAAAGCCAACGAAGAGCTTGGATTGATTAAAGATCAGAATGAAGTAAAACAGCAAGAGCTTTTGAACCAAATACATTTAAATGAAAAGCAAATAGAGAAGATGTCATTGGAGCTACACCAAAAGTCCAAGCAACTTGAATATGTACAAAATCAGGAGACAGAACATCATGAGGCTTTCTCGATGGAGATGCAAATGCTTAGAGCAGAGGTAGAAAGGCTCACAAAAGAGAAGTATGAGTTCTCTAAGCAGGCAGAAACCGGACAAATTAAGACATCAGTTGGTGAAAAAGAGATGCTCGTGCATATATGGAACAAAGAAAGGGATGCTTTGGAGAAAAAATTAGCTTCAGCAGAGAAGGAAGCAGAAAAAATACATGAAGAATTTATTAAAATTAAGTCCTTAAAAGATGAGAAGGAAACAATAAATAAAGAGCTTCTGTCAGAAGTGGAAAAACTTAGAGCCTGCCATGATGAGTTAAAACATGGATTTTCTAGGGAAGAATTGGAGAAAGAAAATTTAAGGAAACAGATATTTCAACTAGAGCATCAACTAAAGAAGAAGGAAGAAGAAATCACCAGTATTGAGAAAAAGCTCATGAATTGCAATGGGCAGTCTAAAGAAAGCAAAAAGGTCAAGGAGTACCTAATGCTTTCTAAAATGGGCACTACAGATGGCACGTTAATCCAGAAAGGAGTTGGCGAAGCACCATGTGAAAGGTACACACATTCAATTAGGTGAACTTCAAGTTCATATCATTTTAGCTCAATCATTGCTCCTTTACAAGTAATATCTGTTATCAATACATTTAGCTTTTCAGCTGAATCAAATATTTAATTTGCACTAGGTGCACATTCGTTGTTTGCTCCTTTACAAGTATTATCTGTTACCAATACATTTAGCATTTAAGCTGAGTCCAACATTTAATTTGTACTAAGTGCACTTTTGTCGCTGGTGAACAAAAGAGCACCTAGTAGTGACATAGTTGAGTTTATATTCACTAATTATTTTCTTTTACTCTTTTTTTTTTCATTTACTTATTTATTTTAATTATGTTTTTAACAGGAGAATAGAAACTCACTCAAAGAAAGATCTTGAAGTCTCTACCAAGAATGAGTGTAACAATACCAACTTGTTATCTGAAGTGACATTACTAAAGGAAAGGAACACATGTATGGAAAGAGAACTGAAAGAAATGGAAGAGAGATATTCGGAGATAAGTCTCAAATTCGCAGAGGTAGAAGGTGAAAGGCAACAGCTAGTAATGACTGTACGGAACCTCAAGAATGGTAAGAAGAATTAGCATTCTATAATGCACTGGAGATCCAAGACTGGGAACTATGCATTGATGGAGCAGCAGGATATGTTTAGCAATTGAGCAACTAAACCAACCAGGTGTGACCATTACTTTCATTGCAGTATCATCAATAAAATGATATCAAATGCATCAAGTAGCATGTCCTCATGAGTCTATTGCTCATTTCTACATGAAGGGGAAGTACAAGATTACCAGAAAATCAACCAATTGAGCTCATATGCTCAGTGACAGATCCGAGTTTGCAAGCAAGTAGATCTAATTAAGATAATGTATTACATCTATTATTATGAACAATTTTTTTTTTTTTGTGTCATGCTGACCTTATTCACTCATTTATGATATTCATCTAGGTTTTTACTCATAGGAAACACTGTCAAATCCCTGGAATCTGACAAAGAAAAGGTTTATATTGCCCAAAATGACAGTAAAAAAAATCAAAATGGTTTATAATCTCTTCTTTTTTTTCTTTTTCTTTTTCAAAATAAAAAACTCTGAAGGTGTTGCCAAATTCTACCTCTAGCATGGCCAAGAAAACAGATGCGATGTAGCTTGTCATCAAGAAGCCACTAATATATATGCTTCAAAAACCCTCTGTCATGTTGATGCTAATTACAACAGGTTCACACATGACAGCTGCACAGAACAACCAAGTTAAATGAGATTTATAACACTTATTTTATCATTTCTATGTTTAGATTGAGAAAGATACTGTTGTTATGTGCAAGATTTCAGAACAAACCTGAAATTTTGTCAATATAATCCTAACTTAATACACTTTGCAGAAACACTTTTCTGCCATCTTATATTTGATTTTGAAACCTTTTGTTCAGACTGCGAGCTCCATCACTCCAAACCAGCTTAGTTTGGCCTCCACTTCCATTCATTGCAAAAGATAGAGTCTGAAGTTGATTGATCTTAGGTTGTATTAATATTTAAAAAAAAAAAAAAAAAATCTGTAAATTTGTATAGAATAGAACAGAAACTATCTATGATATGAGGGTGTATACAACACCTGTCTTGCTCTCTTATCAGCAGGTGTTGATGTGGGAAGAACAGAGGATGAAATCTTCTCATTTTTAGATGAGCTTGATGGCATTATAGATCGCTTCTGCCTCTTTTGTTCTGGTGCCTTTTTAGGAGTGCTGCCTCCTTGGTACTTGAAAAATTCAAGAATAGAGGGACTTCTTCTCTTGGAAACTTTTGATACATTCCCTGAATACTCCAAAGAAGGAGCAACTGCATCATATGGAAGGGACTGGTGACGCATTCTGCTCTTTTCCCTGATTCTGTTAAGAAACTCTATCGTCCAAGGTGAGTTTTGTTGCGGATGGGCTGAACGGAGAGCATTTGAGAGTGGTGTTCCACCATAAGATGACATCTCCTTCTCTTGGAATGATAATTCCTTTGAATTTCCTGCAGATCTCTGTGTTAAGCCTTCGTTGGGCATTCCACGGTGTTTTACAGGAAAAATATCATTGAAATCTGTATCTGGGTAATCATTGACTCCTGGCACAGTTTGCCTCTGATCTTTCTTAAAATTCCAGATATCTGAATTTGAATTCATCTCCACAGCCATCAAGCAAGTAGGGTGACCGCCTTCATCAAATGACAATCTTCTTGCAATTTTAGACTTTCTTGAGGAGTCACCATCCATCTCAGGCACCCAAAATGAAAAATTCGGGGAATTATCAAAAGAAGACAAGTCCTTACCTGATACAGGACTATCGGTTAGGTCAATAACTTCACCTATAAGGTCCTGCAGATTCTCAGGTTTCTTGGCACTAAGCCAATCCAAATTGTTCATCATAGCCAAATCTGATCCCTGATTTTGACCAAACTTTTTGTCACTCAAAGAGAAATAAGGCTTTTTTATCTCATTTGATATGGGAGGACTTTTAGAGAATTGAGAATCACATGGCTTGGTAACACTGGAGGGCTTTATCATCATACCCATATCCAATCCCTGTTTTTGACCAAATAAACCATTTGAAGTTAAACTTGGTGTTCTGAACTCATCAAATAGCTCATAATCTTTTGACATCCACTGATTTAATGACTTGGATACTGTAGAAGGATCCAAGTTGTCAGCAGTGATTTGGTTTAATGGCTCAAAACACAGTAAGTCATCCATATCTATGTCAATTTTGTGAGGGCTGCCACTGTATTTTCGTCTTTTTCTTCCAGAATCCACATTAAAACGACACCTCTCTGAGTCAGGACCAGAAGATACTGAGGAAGAGCAGTCCGTCATTATAGATTTAGAATCATCCCGCTCACCATATTTGCACAAAGCACTAAACAGGGTGACACTCTCGTCAGAAACAAGGTAGTTTTCGATTGCATGGATCCTGCGTTCATGTGACCCTTCAAGAAATTCAACGAGAATGCCTCCTGAAGACAGTATTGCATGAGCTGTCAAAGGATTAATGGAAGGAAATTTGGTAAGAAATGATTCTGCAAGAGTTTCTGACTCGGGCATTTTAGGGAATAGGCCTCTAGTCAACTTAATCACATAACTGATGCAGCTCAATATAATATCATCCGTCAACTCAGATGAATAGGAGCAAAAGATCTGCAAATCAATTCCCAGGCTTGCTGCTGCAGCATAGAATCCATCAGAGGATTCCATTACAGTGGAAAGGAAGTTGACATCTCCCTCAAAGACCTGAAAGAAAGATACATAAATAAAGAATTAAAATTAGTTTAGTGCATAACTGTCAATAAAACCATCAATAATAGCTTTCATCTTTTAACCAACCATTCTACATTATTCCACCTTATTGTGCAAAAGCAAATAAACAAAGTTTTCAAATTTTGTGCCTTATTCTAGATCTCATTTCTCTTGCAAGCAGACACAAGATTTTGAGGTTCCATTTATAATTCATCAAATCAGCTAAAACCTGGCCGGGCCAAACATACCAAAGCTATCATAAATTAGAACAAATCAACATATTAAAAAAAATCACAACTAAAATTTATAAAAAGCAAATGCCAGAATAACTCAACCTTTCATGGAAGGTATAGAAGAGAAGCACTGATGGAACAAATCAATACAATTTAAACGAATCCATCTTGAAATAAATCATTACGAAGTGACTTTCTAATCATTTTCATTTCATGACCATAACTTATCAAAGCATTTGCAAAAAAAGATCACTTATACATGGATGAAATGGAGGAGATTAAATTCATAAAATGTAGAAGTCGTCATGGAATGCTGATGGTAAAATAAGCCCACATACCAATGTTTTTCCCCCTCTTTTCCAGCTGTAGCATATCAATGAATTCAAAGAAAGCTTAACCATTCTTATCCAAAGTATCCCCCAAGAACCTCAAAAAGATGTTCTAAAAAAATGCGCACACACACATTATTTTTCCCTTTGAAACAAGGGCTTAAAAGAGCTAATTGAGTTGAGTACTAGGCTGCTCAAGCTTTGCACATTTATCTTAAGAGCAATCTTGAGTGAAGTAAAGTCAAATTTTGGGCTGCCCAATATCAGCTTATTCTTTTTAGAATCTGAGCAAAAGATCCTCTAACAACCACTTTGCTAGGACAATCTCAAGAGAAGCTTGAGTAGCTAAGTTTGCCTCACATCCTACTGTAGAAGGAAATATTTCTCCATAGAACCAGTTAACAAAGATCAAATATGGCTATAGTTAAATCACTTAGATATAGAAATTACCAGAATGCAGCCACTGAATGCAAAACTCAGCAATGTTAAAACATTTGTTGCAATATTCTCAACACACATAGGCATGGATGAAGAAGCTTCATCTAATGCAGTTGCTTTCTTTCCAATGTTTCTGCAATCGTACCATGCTAAGCAAATAGCAGAACTCATTATAACATCCACAGGCAAATCTGAATCTCGTTCCACAACCTGTGCTCCTTCTTTCTCCATGGCAAGAATTTTTTGGTAGGTACTTCTTCTGGATACTATCATTTGCTTATCAAAATTTTGAGTGTTCACAATGATGATTGTTTCAGGGGAAGACACCATGCTTTGTGAAATATTCTCAGATTTCATTGCAAATGGCATGGTGGGAAGTGGCAGAGGCATACAGCAAGCTTCTGCTTCATCTGCAGCTCCTGAAGATCCCATGTCAAAAGTGTTCTCAATGGGTAAAAAGTTTAGCAGTTTCTCCAACTTCTTGATATTCCCATCCTCTTGCTAAAATAGAATTGGTGTTAGCATAGTTGTCTATAGATTTAAATATTCTTGCAAACTGAGAAGTTAATGACATGAACCAAGAATTGACCATAAAATTAGAACTAGACAGCTAATTCCAATAAAGAGATAGAACTCATAGAAGTAAAAGATCCCTTTAGCAGATCAGTATCATGAACTCGTAATCCATGATTGGAAAATGATCTCAATTTTGACATTATCCAAGTTTCATGCAATAAAGCCATATCTGTCAAGGATCCATAGCTGATCCCAACATTTTGGGATACTTTGTTGTTATTGTTTTAAAGGTTGAAAATAATATAAAATCCAACTCTTATGTCACTGGTTTGTCCCACGATAATTTATCTAGTTGAATAAAAAAAAAACAAGGAAATCACAATATTTATTTTCCAAAAAAAAAAAAAAACTCACTTCTCAATGTTTCCATATGCCCCTCAATTTTTTTCCCGCACTCCCACCTTTTCTACCTTCAATTGGACTCAATATTATCAGTTGTAAGCATTTAATTGTCAACAGCGACCTTCTCTTTTTTTTTGGAAAATGTTTTCCACTGAAATAAATGGAACATAATTTAGTAAAACTTTACACACAAAAACGCATCATAAAGACATATATTTGGACAAGCAAGGCTTGTGTCTCCCCTCCCAGGACTTGGTCTGGCAGGACCAACACCAAGTGATGGCCTTCTGCTCAAGTGTCATATTCATCTGTCTGTTTCGCAAATTATGTTGTTCCATTTGTTCAAATTGGAAAACATACATCAACCTTTACCTTGATATTGAACTCCAGTCTTTTAATAGAAAGTAGTCTCAGGCACATGTGTGTACATGCATCTTCATAGACACATGCAAGTCGAGCCAAACATATTCCCATGGAAAAATTAACATGTAAGTATGTAACACTCTGAACTCGTCTAATAATATTGCATTTGCACTCAATATTGTGACACATAACTGTTGATAATTATGACTAGGAAGATTTTTACACATGAGTGGCATGTAATGTTCATTACTGAAAGATGTGCATGTAATTTGACAAATAGACAGATAAGAAATGTGTCTTTACAAAAAAGGGCAAAGAGTTACCATTGTCGTTTCACTATAACAGGGCATATCAACGCCTTCACACAGTGCTTCGCAAGTGCTAGATTTATCCAGTTCCACTTTCAAGAAGTGAATAGGAGGCAATCCAACCAGATTTGGGGAAAAAGACGATATTCTAGATATGCCATACGAACCTCCATATTCCAAGATTATGTTGAATTTGTTGAAGGGAAATGATGCAGAAATATGCCTTCAGGAAAATGAAAGCAATTATTATTTACAGCTTTGGAATTCCTTAACAATAAGTATAGCTTACAATAGACCTTTGAAGTATACTATGCAGTTCTCCACTAAACACAAGACTGATTTACGATGACACAAAAACGGATATTCTAGAAACATAAAAGCCATAACTATCACAAAATAGATACATAATAGAGTTAAAGAAATAATATGCAAGAATGGCATAATTTCAAGTTCAATACAATGTAAATTTTAATTTAAGGGGGAAATGAGATCAAGATATTAATGAGGCAAAGGAAATCATCCATAAAAGGATAAATTGGATATAAATTAATAAATAGTGCTTCTCTCATTTAATGACGACTTTCAAGAAAAGGACAGGGATGACATAAATCAAACATTTGTTCATGCAGGAAGCACTGCACAGGTTAAAAATGCTTAAGAACCCTTTTCATAGTAAAAAGGAAAAGAAAACACCTAGATGTATTGGAAACTATAACAGATATAGAGACATTCATAATATTGTTCAGAACTGAAAAAAATTAGATACGTATTGTTATACTAAAGTCAAATGCAGAGCTCTACAATCTATCAATGGTGAGAACATCTTGCATGGCTAGTATCGTATTAAAGACACATTTCTTACTCATGGGAATACCATAAAATACCAAATCTTATGAGACTAAAACTTACTCATGGGATGCCAATAGGCAATCTGGAACCAGCGAGGTATCTGTTCTAGTAAACTCGAAGTCTGTTTTACACAGATCTGGTTCCTTTGCATGTGGATAGTAATTTTGGAACTCACTAAATGATAATCCCAACGACATCAACAAACTCTTCAACGACCACCAGAATATTTTTTCAGCCACAATCAATACCTTTAAGTTACTCTTGGTAGTGTTTGAACGCAAAATCTCCTGAATAACAGTCAGTGAGGGATGTAAGCTACATATTTCTCTGTCAGTCTTCTTGTGTGCATCTTCAATCAAGGACTGTAGGATGCCGAGTCTTGATTTTAAGCATTCCAAGCTTTGACATAACTTGTCTACATAAAGATGCACTGGAAGGATTCCATAAAAACACATGAACCAAGCCATCTGTTTAATTGCACATAAGGTAACAAGTTCCATAATGTTTTCATCTCCGTGAGAAGTGGTTCTTTGTGCATTTATTTTCTTAATGCAGTCCATCAATTTTTGTTTTGGAAGGCTGAGCAATTTATGGTTATCTGCTGCTAGAAGTGGGAGATCTGTCTTTATCAGCTCTCTTTCATTTTGCAGGACAGCTAGATAGCTCTTTTCGAAGTTGTCTATGATGAGCATAATAGTATTAGAAAGCTTAACTTGATACAACACAATTTCCCAACTCTGCAATTGTACTCCAGTGGACAAACATGCTGCCTTTGAGTGACTGGATGGAACATCGGGAATCATAGCATTAGTGTCAACAGTGTTAATAGTAGAGTCAACATTCCCAGAATTAGCTTTCCGAGGATTCAAGAAAAAATCAAGATCATTGAATTGTGACATAGACTTGAACAACAAAGTCCTCTCAGCACTTTTTTCAGCTAAATGTTCTCCATTTCCTGGTTCTGGATATTGATCATCCAACAATTTGTTTGAAGTCCCTCCCACAATATCACCATTAGGCACAGAAATGACATCAGAAAGAAACTTCCGTGATTCCTTGTTTTCTTCTGTGTTTGGCCCATTCAAAGCATTATCCGAGAAAACAAAGTCAAATACCAACTTGCCATTATCAAAAGCTTCCAGATCAAAATCAAAGCTATGTGAATCTACCTCCTCCAACATACTCTGATAGGAAGAATAGATTCTAGAGTTGCATTTATCTTCATCCAAAAGATGCCAATCCAAGTATATCCCATCAGATGCAGATAGGGGCTGTGGCTTTAAGTCAGCTAGTATTTCTTCAACAATGGAGGATAGTGACCTTATCTTTTCATGATCAGAGAAAAGAGGAACAGGCAATGATTTGAATATGTTATCTACCAAGGCTAGTTCATGACTAACAATCAATTCATTAAAATTCTTAAAGTTCATGTCTCCCCTAAACATGCAGTCACATGTTTCTGGTTCATCTGTGGTCTGTGTCTTAAAGAAGACAACAAAAAATTGAGACGAATCCATATCAAGGAACTGGAATTCCTCAAAAATAACAGGGCTCACAGAGGAGTTTCCTTCAATCTGTAAAGTTTCCACCATGCTTATGAAGTCCATTTCTGGGAACATGTCCACAGATGCCAGTTCAGATTCCAGGCATTGCTGTGATAGAAAATTATCTGAAAGAAACTGTGAGATATCACATCCCCTTGAGCCCAAAAGTTCCTCGCTGTCAATGACCAAGTCATCCTTATGAAGCCAACATTGGCGCTCAGTGTTTTCAAGATGTAAAAGAAGTTCTTCCTTTATAGACGAGCATGTCAAAGTTCCCAGACTTGTTTCATCAACTTCTAGAGAAGGAAATATGCTTCGGCCAAAGCACATTTGATCCTGAACAGAACCGTCATCTTCCAAGACATAAATGTTTTGCTCCATGTAGTACTCTGAAGCAACATTTTCAACTGAATAAATCAATTCTTGAACCTCATAAGGACATTGCATCGTAAGTGCTTGCCTAAGCATTTCCTGCAAGAAAGACCCGATCAAAAAAAGATATATTTTTAACTTATAATTTTAGGAATCCTAAACAGATGACAAATTACAAGAACATAAATGGCCCCCTGGACACTGTTAGACTCAGAAAAATCATACATTAACACTATAAGGCAGCTATAACAAACAAGCTACCATCAAAAGTTTAAATATAACAAAGTAACTAGAAAAATTCTTTGAATGAATACGGCAACTCTCTTATGTTGACTTCTTGTGACGAACCAATCATAAAAGTTTCACTGTTTTCATGCACAAGCAAGAAATCCTAATCATATATATATATATATATATAGAGAGAGAGAGAGAGAGAGAGAGAGAGATGGATAGAAAGGGAACAAATGCAAGGAAACTAAAAAATGTCAATGTTGGTACCAAATCCTATTCATATCTAAAAATCCCATTTAATCTCTTTTGTTTCACATCATATATGAAACAACAATGAACAGCAAGAGTTATCAATCCCAAATGATTTTAACAATAAGAGTGACAATATTTGACACAACCAGCAAACATAACACAATTTTTTGCAAGTTAATATTTAGTGGAAGCTTTGTGCACTGGGCACAACTTTTTTTAATGTTTTCTGTAAATGGGTTAGTGTTAAAACAGGTTGACATGCTTTGACACAATTAATAAATGGGTCAATTTCATGTTGACCTACTTAATTTGCAATCAATTTGACTGATAGACATATTTTGACATGTAATCCATTTAACCCATATCAATAAATGTCATTTTTATCCAACATAAATTTGCATTTTAAAAATAGAATTGAGTAATTAAATGGATTTTAATGGTTATATTGATACATTCTTTCATTTTACCCTAAAATCCCTGACCCTTTTAACCAATATGAAGAAAAAAAAATCCCATTTAAATCTATTTTTCTTATATAATGTATTTCTAAGAAAAGTAAATTTATTTTTCTTGTATGCTATTAGTATTTTAATTGACATTATTATTAAAAATAATTTGCATGGAATTTATTTTTTAAAATTATTATAATTTATGTGATTATTACAAAAATATGTTAATCATAAAAAATTTGGGGTTATGTTTATTAAACATGTCAAAATTGATCGTCTCTTTACATAAGACAACTTGTTTATTAAATGGATTGAAATGGGTTATGTTTATATCAACCCGTCATGATGCAACCTAGAGGTTGGAGGCTTGGGATGAGTTGTAGACCCACACATCATGGATTCGATCCCCACTAGAAGCAACCCTGGATTACCTGATACGCAGGTTTGGCGGGTGGGGTCATGTATCCGTGGTTTACTCCTTAGGGTTGAACCTTGTGAGCTTCACATCATAAAAGAGGGGGTGTCTGTATCAACCTAATATAACCTATTTATTAAGCATATTACATAGGCGGTGATGTGTGACTCATCAATCCGTTTAATGAATATGTCATTTAGGGTAGATGGATTTTGACACAATTATTAAATGAGACGTGTTTGTGTCAACTCATGTAGTAAAATACTCATACTTGGACACAACACAAACACAACATGCCAACATAAATTGCTACCCGTTTTAACACCATGTCATCCAAAAAAGACCCCTGACCTGTACCCGAAATTCAAGTAGATATACAGGAAGTTCAACTACAAGTTATTATATAGTAATTAGCTCTCATTTTGCTTTATAATATTTTGAAATTTAGATAATGCCAATAAAAGAAGACTCAAAAGATAATAGAAGTAGTATGTATATTGATATCTACAAGAGAGAGTGAGAAACAGAAGAAATAAAAAGAAGACCAAAACAAGGGTGATGCAAAATGATGTCTCCCTTAGGCAGTTTAAAATCAACTAGCTCTCGCAAGTACACACACAAATATCAAATCACCCTATGGATATGGTAACTGTAAGTAGTTTACTCCTACAGCCTTTAAACCTAGGGGGCAGGGGGAAGAAGAAAGTATTCCAAGGCTAAAATTATAAACATTATCCACTCAATATTGAAATTTCTTGGGACAAATTACCTGCAACAACTATGAAGAAAGGCCAAGGCAAACAAAACCGAAGAGAACTAAATTTCTAACATATTATCCAAATACCACGAGTTGTAGTATGGTTAAGATAAATACCTGATTATTTTCATTGTCTGGAACTTCAGACAGATTTTGTATTTCATATTTCTCAAAAGAGCAGGCATCTTCCTGAAAATTACAGGCCATATTACGGAACAAAGATCATAAACAAAGAAGTTTCAAATAGACATGGAAACCAAATTATCCACATTTCTATTCTTTTTACCAAGAACACGTTCGGTTCTGGTGTTTCGAATTGGATTACTTCATATCTGCTTGCATCTCTATTATCCTTCTGCGATGAAACAAGTTATACGTTAACAAATGTCCCTACATAGACCAAAAAAATACAGCTAATGAGAAATTATAGTGATTATACATTTGGCAGTCCAATCTCCAGAGTTTCAGTTCCACAAGTTCCTTGACTCTCCACTTCCTTCTCCTCATAGAGAACCTCAGCTTCTTGCTGCAAGTTAACACATACCATTTACACTAAAACGGCACAAAAATGAGCTAAATTCACAGATATTTCAATGTACTTTCAACTAAATACATCAGATTATACTCTGATTCCACCTAATTTTCACTCAAATTTCAAAGCATAATATAAGGCAATAATTCCTTGCATCTAATGATTTAACTAAGCTCAATTTCTTAACCTTCAACATCGCATTAAATCATAAAACTAAAATTTATCATCCAAAAATAAAAAACTAAAATTCAAAAGGAAAATCAGTAATCAAGAAATAATCGACTACATTCAAATTACACTGGATCTGATTAAACTTACTATTTCATAATTTAAAATTTGAACTCAAATTTCAAAACAGAACTAACCAGATTGAGAAACACACTCAAAACACCAAAAACAGCATCGGTTAAATCAAGCTTACGTTTCGGCACAAAGACCGAACCCTAACACGAAAGAAAAATCTTCAAACAGTTCAAAAACATCCACAGAAGAGAGTGAGAGAGATATTGTTTTCACCTGCGAAAGCCGAGTCTCGCGGAAGCGAGGTGTTGGAGCGGCGGCATCGGAGTGTTCGATATCGGCATGGTCGATGCGGTGAGGGAGAACGGCGGAGAGGAAATCGGAGAGAGCGGAATCGAGAGGGAGGTCGTGGAGAGCGGAGGAAACGTGGAGAGGCGAAGCGAAGGAGGTGAAGAGGTCGTTGAAGGAGGAGAGAGAGGGAGGAGGAGGAAGGTGAGGGACTGGGAGGTGGAGGAAGGCTTGGGGTTCTAGGGCTTGGATCGGAGAGAAGTAGTCGATGTTCAGGAACCGAGTTCGCATTTCAGAGAGATTGAGAGTCAGAGAGTGAAGAGTGAAGAGTGAAGAGAGAGAGAGAGAGGAGTAACGGTTTTTGGAATGAATTGAAATTGAATTGAATTTTGGCGCTCTATAAATTTGGGCCTTTATATGGTTGGGGATCGTGGATGTCTTGCTAAGTTGCGCTTTGGGTGCGCACAAGTGGGCGTTGTAATTTTCCGTACCAGAAATAGAAAACTTTCTTTCTTGTATAGACTTTTTATTATAAAAAAACACACCCTCATCAGTCATCACCAATTTTGTTTTGGGGGGAAATTTCTAAAAAACTATTTTATTTTTTTAGTTAAATTTGGGTCATGATTGGGTCTAATGTGCAGGTGTATTGAATCCATTGAAACATGGACACATTACTAGTATTCGACAAGTGTCCGCATTTCAATGGTCCTAGTGCACCAATAAACAAGTCAATTCCATTCAAATTTGTTGTAAATAATTAATGGTTTGTTTAGATTGAAGGAGAGTAGAGGGGATTGGGGAGTAAAGTAGAGTTGGTCCAAAATTATTCCATTTTCAATCAATTATATTCTATTCCTCTCCACTCTCTCTCTCTCTCCCTCCTCAATCTAAACAGACCCTAAAGAAAAATTCATACCAACATTCTTCTTAGAGAGAGCACTGAGAAATAGCATTATACCATAAAACTCTTAAGTAAAAAAAGAAGGAAGTTGGAATATATTAAAACTTAGTACATCCTAATTATATTAAAATTTGTTGGTGGACTCTATCAAATAAAAAATTAAAAACTTATGGATGAACATGGACAAATCGAAACTCACTAACTATACCTAAGACCAACCAATAAGGCTAGTCGGATGTGATGATCGTGATGCAATGATCAAAGTTATATCCAAAATTCCAAATAGATGAGAAGAAACTTTGACAAAGTAAGTGTATTTGAATTCTCATATATATCTTGGTTGGAATATGACATTGGTAAATAAGACCCATTTAAGGGTATTATAAGAGTTTTCCTAAACCATGAATTCGGGGATTGGGTTTGACACCACACACCCTTGAATAGGTAAAGGAAGGCAATCCAGTTGTTGATACTCTATTTATTTCGAAGTAAAATATTTTTAAATGCATGTAAATATGGTTGGTTTATGTTTGCATTTTCAAATGTTTAGGTTACATCAAACACTTGAAAATGAAAATATTTTAAACCGACAAAACAATCCAAAAACCCAAACACCGTCATCAGGTCTCCATTTTAGACAAACAAAAGTTACAAAACCCATTTCAAAACCAACCTGCATAAACCTAGCTCTCCACCGCAGCACTTCCTTTGATTGTAGCTACCCAAATCATGCCAAAAAGCTACCTTGACCACCAACGACATCACACCTCTCCACCAAGAAGCCTCCTTGTGACTTTCTTTGTCTGTATAAGATGGGCAAGAGAGAATGGCGAGAGAGCCGATGAACCTGAGAGAGATGAGCTCCTCGGTGGCTTCGTAGCTCTAGTTTGTGGGAGAGAGAACTTGATAGTGATTGGGAAAAGAGAACTTGAGAGTGAGAGGGAGAGTTATTGTGAGAGACAAGTGTGAAATGTTTTACACTTGATTCAAGTGTAAAATATTTTATGCTTGGGAGGCTTAATTTTACAATTTGACTATAAAATATTTTATACTTGACCAAACATGGTAAAATGTGTAAAATATTTTACTTCATAACAAACAGAGTGTTAAGTTACATAACAAAGCACATGTTGAATAACATTTATGTAAGGTTGAATTTATTCAACCATCTTATTGGCTTTATTCCGTGCCAAATTTGCTTGTAATTCAGCATTTAGTAACCCTGTATTTAGGTGGGTTTGATGTAAGGATAGTGAGTGAGATAGAGTGAAGATTGCTCAAGAGTGTGCAAGAAAACAGAGACTCGCGGCTGGGACTCGCGGGTGACTCGCGGCTGCAAGCTGCCAGACGCAGCACACGTGCCAAGCATGCTGGAAGGTGAACAGTCATACTAGCTGGAGCACTACAGGACAAAACAGGACAACTGACCATACGGTTATCTCGCGACTGGATCTCGCGACTTAGTCAAGCTGCGAACCACCCCTGTTTTGTTAAACCTGACGTTTCACATTCCTCTTCCACTCCAGTATAAATACCCCTTTTACCCACGATTGAAAGAGAGCTTCTAGAGAGAATTTTGAGAGAGAAACCTTAAAGAAAAACCAGATTGATTCACCCACAATCTATACCTTTGAGTCTCTTCAAATTCCTCATCTCTCTTCCTCTCCATTGTCAAATCCTTGAGAGGCATTATACCAAACCTGGTTCTCACCATCATCATCACTGTGAGACAGCTGTTTGGATTTCTGGGAAGCAGTTAGGAAGGAACCAATCTTCATTGGTTGATGCTACGGTCTAGTAGCAGAATCCGGGAAGCTAGAAAAGAAAAAGGTTCGGCGCAACCTCGTTGGAGCAAGAAGCTTGGAGGGTTTAGGTGCACTGGGTAGATTAGGCTTGGAGGGTCTATTGCTGTCCATGTATCCCAACTGTATTTTCTAGTGGATTGTTTACCGCTTGGAGGGCGGCGGAGAGGTTTTACGCCGAGGGCTTCGGTTTCCTCTTCGATAACACATCGCGTATTGTCTTTGTGTTTGCATCTTCCTTCCTCTCTATCTTTACCTTTTTATTATCTGCTGTGGATTTTATTTTGTATTGGCTTAGATAGTTTTTAACCAATTTCATATTATAGCATATGTTAAGTTTCCGCACACTAGTTGTTTGACATATTGCTTAAATTGGTTAAGTTGTAATTTGGGGGTCTAAACGTTCAAGGGTGTTTTTACACGTTTTTGAACTTTCAATTTAATATGACTGACAATAATTGTTAATACTCCACCATCTAATTACATTTTCATCAACTCCCACCATTTTTTCTCCTCCCAAACTAGAGAGAAAATACTAATAACAAGGAAAGTATTAAATAGTCTTTACTTCTTCTTCTTCTTCTTTTTCTTTCTTACTTTAAATAATAAATTCATGATAAAAATTCACTATTTTCCGTTTTATTTTTACGATTTATCATCACTACTAAACATATACTTAATTAAAAAAAATAAAAATACAAATATTGTATATGTTACCCAACTTTTTCATCATTCCAACCCAAGTTTTTTTAATTTAAATGATAGAAACCAACTTTGTAATTTATCATTTTATATTCTCACCATTACATGCAGCAAAAAATATTTGTGTTATATTTTCCTCTTATTTTATGATATATATATATATATATATCCACTACTCTATATTTATGAGTAAAATAAAGTACAATTTTGAGAGTTTCATATCCACACTGCTTATAAGGATAATCAGTAAGGTGACTAGGCTGTTGCAACCTACAGATAACATACAGAAATTATTTGTCATGTAATGAGTTTGTGTGAAAGTATTGTTCATCACTTATGGTTAACTATTTTAACAAGTTGTCAAAAAGTCATCTGGGAGAGTCATCTTTCTTAGTTGATTTGTGGCTAAACAAATCATTCTTCCTAAACACCAATCGGCACATATCAAAGTGTCCAAAGACTCCAAACTACAACTCCTAATTCACTCTAGTACAATTATTCCAAATCATTCTTAATAATATTAATTACTCCATACTATTCTACTATTTCTAAAGTAAATCATAGAAAAATTATTGAATAATCCGGGAGTATATTTTTTCTTTCTCACGTAAAAGTGGACCTGATGGTGGGTAGAACCAATTTCTATGTGAGAGGGAGTGTGTATACTCCTGGAGTACTCAATAACAACTCAAATCATAATACATTATCTCGATATATTATAGACAAAATTTAGTTAAAACGTTACTGGGCATAGACTGGATTGGTTTATAATTGGTAGACGCGTGTTCCTCTCTGCACCCTAAAATGTACTCACTCAATTACACAATTCACTAATGACTGACGAGTAGGAGCTACCAATCTAAGAGCATCTCCAACAAATTAGTCAATTTTTTGTACTGTTTGGCTAATGAACAATGACATTTAACTTTTGCCTACTCACTTTTCAAATATACTTTTTAACAGACTCTCTATCCCATTCTCTATCTCATTTAAATATTATTTCTTCATTTTTTATTTATTCTTTTTTTAACAACTACACATCTTCCAATATTTTTTTATTCGACACCTAATTATTATAATAGAAAATAAGAATTTAAAGAATGGACAGTAACCCATCAACTTGATGGGCTACTGTTTATGAGCCAAAAAAAGAAACTGACTTTGCCAAATCCGCTGGAGCATCCAGTGCACAAGTTCTCTATATTATAGCTAATATCCCCGGATGGCCAAGCACCTGGAGATGCTCTAATCACAAATTCACAAATCAGTTTGACAGTTTCCCCATGCTCTTTCGATAAGATCATCCACTAAAAAAACAGCATTGCCACCTGTAGAAGTGGATAGGTACGTACGACGTGTCACCAACAGAGGCGTGCCGGTGATTCTACACGTGTCTTAACTGATAAACGGCACAGGCACATAGCCATGCAAAGGTGGCAAAGCGTTGTCCCTTTGGCTCTCCCTATAAACCTCCTTCATTTGTCTCTTCATTTCCACAATCTGTTTATTTCACAGTAAGCATAAGCATAACGACCAAAAAAACAGTTAATTTTTCAGTTATGGATTCACAAGTACTATCACACCCTCATGGCCATGGTACTTACGAGCATGACCCCCACAATGTTGCCCTGCCTCCTCGTATGTACTTTGTTTAGTTTTGTAATTTTTGTGTTCTCTGTTTTATTTTTGTGTTAATGTGTTTGTGAATTTTTTCTGGAAGTGGCGGAAGGTGAAAATGAGCATCACCATGAGAAGAAGTCAGTGTTGAGGAAGGTGAAGGCAAAGGCCAAGAAGATCAAGGAAACGCTCACTGGTCATGGTCACAACCATGACCATGACCACGATCATGATTATGATTATCATCGTGATGAGCGTCATATTCCCGATGATCATGATCTTTATGAGGAAGATGATGAGGATGAAGAATTGTTTGAAGATCCAGAAGGTCATGGTGCAACAAGAATGTTTTGCTTTAATTAATTAATCATATATATGCATTAAACTACCAAAATAAGAACGGGAATTAAACCATTGGTCCATGTAATTTTTCTATTGCTTATTGCTAATCTTTGAAATTACTGGATTTGATTGGAAAATTGGACTATAGGAGTACACTAGGAATTTGGATTTAGTAGTTAGTACACATGCATTCATGCAAGTGTGAACAAATGGGAATTTTTTAGTTGGAAGTTTAAATGATTTAGACTATGATTTTGTATGTCCATTTTTTTTTAATTGAATATCTCGTAGTTCACAAAAATGTGAGAATGGCTTTGGGAATAGGCTATATGTCAAGTGTGTGTGTGTGTTTTTTTTACTTCATTGTTTTATTGAATCAAAGTAGAATTATTGTGAATATGTGCAGCATTTGAGTCTGCTTCTGTTAGGAGCGCTATCCCTGGCCAAGTTGAGAATATAGGGCACTCTGGGATCAGCATTGAGAGATCAACAGCCATGAGAGAGGACCCTATAGCCCCAAAAGAGAGATGCGTGACCAAAGTCACTGAGACAATTATGGTCCTTGCTGTGCCTGGGCATGAGGAAAATACAGGGCAATCTAGGGTCAACTTTGGAAAGACATCAGTCATGGGAGAAGAACTACTCGCACCACTGAATACACCTGTTGCTCCTGGAGTTAATGGGACCAAAGTCAGTACTGACCCAACCAAAACCTTTGTTCCTGGCCAAGAAGGAAGGATGGGACAGCGTAGGGTCAATTTGGAAAGACCAATGGGCTTGGATGAGGACCCTCATTCGCCTAAGGACAGACTTGGAGATTATACTCCAAATTATCAGACTAAAGCCACTGATCCTACGGGCACAGGTCAGACCATTTTCTATACTGCAATACTAGTTGCAATAATAAATTTTCAAGAAATTGTTCTTTATTTTAAACTGTCTCTTTCCTAATGATTAGTACTAAAATCTCATCTCTTATATAACATTGTGCCGTATTATGAGTAGGCAAATTTTAACTTAATCCAATTAAAAAAAATATAGGAACATTTAAGTTAGTGTAATAAGAATGGGGTGTATATTATTAATTTGATATGAAATTGGACTTCAAAGGCAATAATGTTGTAAAATTTGACTACAATATATTCTTTTCCTAGTGATCATATATACTGCCTTGCCCCTCTTTTGAATTTTTAATAACCGAGAGACCAATAATTTGTCATTTGGTTTTCTATGGGATGGTGCCTATCTCTGTTAATGACATTGGTCATGGTGTGCCTTTGATCACAGGTAAAGGGTGTTTCCAGTAGTTAATTTATTTGCTTTTGCTTAGGGGAACTTGATTAAAGTTCTTAACTGAATGAATTATTATATGCCAATTGCACCAGGCGCTGAGGAAGCTGCAGGAATCACCCCATTACTTCAGTCATTTGACAAAATGAAAGTCTATGATGAACCGAAGCCAGAATCTGCTGGAACACACCATAACTTAACCACTACAACTCATGATCAGTTCACCAATTTGCCTACTGGAAGCCATGACCAGTTCTCCCCTGAACCAGTTCCCCCAGAATCCCAATCCATCAGAGACACTCCTCAACTCCCAGAAAGCTTTGACCCCAACAAACCAGAGGACTACATATGCGAGAAACCCTCAAACCAGAGTAGTTACACTGAGAAAATCTCTTCTGCTACCTCTGCCATTGCGGAAAAAGCAGTCTCCGCAAAGAATGTTGTTGCTTCTAAGCTTGGATACGGCGAGAAAGACAACAATATGAGTAGTGAAGTTCATGAGAGTGGAGATTATACTAAGTCATCTTCAGAATCAGCTTCACCAGTGGAATATGGAAAGAAAATTGCTGCAACAGTTACTGAGAAAGAGAAACTGACCCCAGTGTATGAGAAGGTGGCTGAAGCAGGTAGTAATGTGATGTCAAAAGTGCATGGTTATGGCACTGACAGTACTACTGGGAATGTCGTTGAATCAGAGAGTACCACTGTGGTTGAAGGGCAGGACAAAGGAGCGTCAGTGAAGGACCATTTTATGGAGAAGTTGAGGCCTGGTGATGAGGATAGGGCGCTTTCTGGAGTGATTTCAGATGCTTTGCATAAGCGGAATGAAGAGCCAGAGAAGGCGGAGAAGTGGCCTATTATGGGGAAGGTGACGGAGTCAGAGGAGGTGGCACGGCGGTTGGAGACAGAGAGGGATGAGAATTGTGGGGAAAGTATGCAAGAGAGTTTTGTGGATAACCAGGCACAAGGAAGTGTGGTGGACAGGCTCAGAGGTGCTGTTGGTACATGGTTTGGCTTAAGTGGAGATCCTCAATCTCAAGCTCCTCAACAGTCGCATGGTAATTATTTGAGACATTTTTTTTCTCGTGTTTCTTGCTCATTTTGTACACTTTTTATATGCGCAACGTCTATAATTTCATGCACTATGTACACATTTTAACTTAGGGCCACATTTAAAACATGAATGAAATGAGTGATTTGTCTGGACGATATATATACACTAACAGAAGAATCAATGCCCTCCATTTTCTAGTGGTGAAGTTTAGTCATATACTTCCTTTTGAACTTGATAATTCGGTGATATCTTAATTACATGTTTGTGGACCCAAATAAAGCTGTTGACAATTGGTTTTGAGAGATTGACGTAGAAAAAGATTGTGAGAGAAAGATCAGTGTGTTTGAATTGTGTTTCTAAAAATCACATTAGTCTTCTTGGGTATTGAAGCAATGTGTGGGTTGATAAACACACCGAGTAGAGTTGGAACTGGTTAATTTGATAATTTGATTTCCTCTTATGTTTACAGGTGGTGGTGAGCGTATTTCCAATTCTGCTAGTGGAAATGTAGGATACAATAGCCACGCGGCAGAGGGAAGAAGACTTCAAGAGTCGAGCAACTGATGAGAAGAGTTGGATCTTTTAAGTCTGTTTTTCAATCAAGTGTACGGTTTGGTATGTGCATGGAATATTAATAAGTTTATGGACAATGCAGTTGTAGCAGCTATAGTTTATGTATGAATGGACTTGGATTCTGTAAAATTGTGTATGCATCATGTAATACTCCTGAATCCGGATTGAGATGTGGATTTTGATGAGAGTGTTGTGCGTGTGTTTGTTGAGTTTAGCAAATTTCGTTGATCATATTTCCCTTTCAGCCAATAATGTATCTTCACATACTGTTCAAATATGATCTCTTGTGATTATTGAATACAAATCTCCTGTAGGATTTGTATTCGTGATTATTAGAGCTTTGATGAGACTTGAGAGTTTTATTGTTTGACTATGATATTTTTAAGGAGCTTTGCCCACACTTTCATTGCCCAAATGTAAGTTAAGTAATAATAATCAATAAATTACTGATCTTTGATTTGGAGAGGACTTGTAATTGGAAGGGAGATTCGGGTTAACCTATTTTTGAATATTACAAACACAGAACAACGCTGTTTTAAGAGACTTAGGGTCTGTTTGGATACAACTTATTTTTGCTGAAACTGAAAACTAAAAACTGAAAACACTGTAGCAAAATAATTTTTAAATGTGTGAATAGTATCGTGGGACCCATTTTTAATTAAAATTTAGGTAAAAAAAGATGTTTGTGGGTCCCGTGAACAGTGCACGGGACCCACAAACAGTGCTATTTCAGACCAATATGTGGCCATCCAAGTGCTAGTGGGTCCTGTGTACTGTGCACGGGACCCACTGGCAGGTTTGTCCCCCACGTGAAACTAACTTCAAGTAAAAAAAAAAAAAAAAAAAGGACAAAACGTGAAGGAGAAAAACGCAACGTGGATAAGTGCAATCCAAACATGCACTTAATGGGGTTTATTTAGTGCATGTTTGGATTGCACTTATCCACGTTGCGTTTTTCTCCTTCACGTTTTGTCCTTTTTTTTTTTTTTTTTTTACTTGAAGTTAGTTTCACGTGGGGGACAAACCTGCCAGTGGGTCCCGTGCACAGTACACGGGACCCACTAGCACTTGGATGGCCACATATTGGTCTGAAATAGCACTGTTTGTGGGTCCCGTGCACTGTTCACGGGACCCACAAACATCTTTTTTTACCTAAATTTTAATTAAAAATGGGTCCCACGATACTATTCACACATTTAAAAATTATTTTGCTACAGTGTTTTCAGTTTTCAGTTTTCAATTTCAGCAAAAATAAGTTGTATCCAAACAGACCCTTAATGACAATGGAGGAAATGACAAAAATGATTATGTTGTCAAAGTTAATGGACTAAGTGACAATATTTAAACTTAGTGGTATAAAATGACAATTGACCAAATTTATAGTGTTTGAATTCTATTTTTGCTATTATTATATATTCACAATTATTAATCTTTGAAATTATAAGTTATGAAGTTTAGTAGTAGTCTTTTTTTTCTGGAAAAACAACTATAAGGTATTATCATATATATGCATATTTTCTCTCACATTGTGAAAATCTATAACTCAATTGAGGGGCCTTCAAACTGTAGAAGACGAATTTATATACTTAATATATAACATAATTATTTCAACAACAGCAACAACTATGTTTTAGTACCAAAAATTTAAGATTACTATTCATTATGAACAGAGAAAATAATTATACTCCAATATTTTGATAAAATTCTCATAAATATGCATATTATGATAAGCTGTAATTTAGTACCAAAATCATTTATCATTATCACATATTTAGAAATTGTTCACACAAAAAAAAAAGGTTCTAAACTAAAATTCGTAATTTTAATTTAGGTCAAACTCTAATATTGGTATATTTGTCAATAGTTTCAATTTTGTCCCTATACATTCAATTGTGTCAATTCATTTTTCAACTTTCAAGATCAAGGTGTTTTGTTTTTAAAATTAAGGCCAACAAAATTAAGGCCCCATAATTATTAATTGTGTCAATTTTGCTCCTCAAATTTCAACATCAAGTTAATTTTATATTAAGAAATTAGCTTAATTAAGATTAAAATTAACTTAATTAGTTTTAAAATTGATGGAAAAAAATTAACAATTGATAATTAAAGAATAAAATGATACTAAATGTATAAAGTGAAACGATGCCAATTGTTGGAGAAAAATAAGTGCTGCTTGGATTAATTTTTGTTTTTTGTTTTTTTTTGTTTTTGTTTTGAGAAACCTTTGATTAATTTATAACATGCTTCTGTGTTAATTTATAATTGGATTCATTACACTTGGGTTTAGTACTAATGGTGAAAAAGAAAAGCTATTGTGCACTATTCACAAATTTACACCCAAAAAGTCAAGTATATTATATTGTGAAATTGGATTTGAGTGTAATTTTTTTATTTTCAAAAATAAAGAGAAGTATGTTCACAACATTTTCACAATAAATTTTAAGTAGTAAGTTGTTACTTGTTCTAAATTGAACTCATTTCTGAAATTAATTTTTTGCTCATAGTAACAGTAAGTATCAACATGCTAAGTAAGATTTGTTATGAAAATATTGTGAACACAATATATATATATTTTTTTATACAAGATAGAAATTCTAATCTAGCATAATCTAATTGTATATGTGTGTAAAGTTTCCTCTTGAAAACTTGAATTCTAGCCTTTACTCCCTACACCTAACAAGCATTTATCATTGTAGAATGATTATCGCGTCAATGGTGCGCAATAATAACATAACATTTCTTAAAATGAGTGTAATTAGCTGTTTTTGGGGGTAAAACTATAATTAAGAATTGCACGTTCAACTCACAATTTCAGTTCAAATTCACGTAGGTAAGGCGTGTGTGCATAATTAACACTGCGGTTAAAAGTACAATCAGGGTCCTAAAACGGTGTAATTTTGCTGAACTACCAAAATCTCCTCCCCATTCCCCGAGCCACAAAGGGCAATTTTGCTTTCTCCCCCAAAGTAGTGTTTCATTTCCTCTCTTTCTCTTATACCCAGCAAAAACCTCAGAACTCAGGTGGGACTTAGAGCCAGCTCGAAGTGACTGTAGCTTAATTCCAAGTAAGTCCTCCGCCACAACCTTCAATCCTGTACTCTTTTTTTTTCAACGAATCAAACTCATATACTTCACAAGGAAGAGCTTCACTCGATGAACATTTCTTATTATTCGATTCAACCCCATTTGCGTATCTGGGTCTTTTCAATTTAATGGCTATCGCTCATTTTTTGGAGCTCTATATGCTAAGAATTCTTTTTCTGTTACTGGGTTTCTTGGATTTGTTAGCTACTTTCAACTTTCATGAACTCTATATTTCTGTTTGGTCCAAGACTAGTTCACAAGTTGTCATGTTTTTTGGTCGTTTCGAGGAAATTGTGCGACCGGGGTTTTGATGGGGATAAGGTTGATAATGGGTTTGTATGCATTGAGGAATCCTTGAAAGAAATGTGGAAATATTCGGATTCTGATCCCATTTTGGATGAAAAACCCAATACCAGTGAGGATGGGAGTTCCATCCGGGGACATTTCTCGGTTAGGCGGAGTTTTTTCGATAATGTAAAAAGTGATGCTAGTAGGGTTCTTGATATTCTTGAGCAAGATGGGCCGGGGTTCGATACCAAATTGGCTCTACACGAGTTGTGTATAAGGGTTTCGGGGCTGCTTGTGAGGGAAGTTCTGTTGGGAATATTGAGGAATGTAAATTATGCGAATAAATTGCGGTGTGCAAAATTGGGGTATAAGTTTTTCGTGTGGTTTGGTCAGTAGGAGAATTATAGGCACACGGCGAACTCTTACCATTTAATAATGAAGATATTTGCGGATTGTGAGGAGTTTAAGGCAATGTGGAGGCTAGTTGATGAGATGATTGAGAATGGGTTCCCAACTACAGCTCGTACGTTTAATATACTTATATGTACTTGTGGTGGGGCGGGATTGGCTAGGAAGGTTGTGGAGAGGTTCATTAAATCAAAGACGTTTAACTTTAGGCCATTCAACATTCATACAATGCGATTCTACATTCCCTTCTTTCGGTTAACCAGTACAAGTTGATTGAGTGGGTATATCAGCAGATGATAGTTGAGGGTCATTCTCCGGATATTCTAACGTATAATGTTGTCATGTGTGCAAAGTATAGGTTGGGGAAGTTGGATCAGTTTCATAGACTGCTTGATGAAATGGGTAGGAGTGGTTTTTCTCCAGACTTTCATACATATAATATTCTTCTTCATGTCCTGGGTAAAGGTGACAAGCCTCTTGCAGCTCTTAATCTTTTGAATCACATGAAGGAAGTAGGTTTTGATCCTAGTGTTCTTCACTTCACCACGTTGATAGATGGACTTAGCAGGGCTGGAAATTTGGATGCCTGCAGATATTTTTTTATTGAAATGACAAAGAATGGGTGTATGCCAGATGTGGTTTCTTACACTGTAATGATCACAGGATATATTGTGGTTTCGAGGAAAGCGCTCCATGAGCAAACTTTAGGAACCAACAATGTAGTTTTGCCAAAAAAATATATTAAAAAAAAAAAAAAAAAAAACGCACACACACCCTCATCAGTCATCACCAATTTTGTTTTGGGGGGAAATTTCTAAAAAACAATTTTATTTTTTTAGTTAAATTTGGGTCATGATTGGGTCTAATGTGTAAGTGTATTGAATCCATTGAAACATGGACAAGCCACTAGTATTTGACAAGTGTTCCGCATTTCAATAGGTCTTGTGCCCCAATAAACAAGTCAATTCCATTCAAACTTGTAGTAAATAATTAATGGTTTGTTTAAATTGAGGGAGAGTAGAGGGGATTGGCGAGTAAAGTAGAGTTGGTCCAAAATTAGTCCATTTCCAATCAACTATATTCTACTTCTCTCCACTCTCTCTCTCCCTCCTCAATCCAAACATACCCTAAAAAATATTCATACCAACATTCTCCTTAGAGAGAGAATTGAAAAATATCATTAGACCATAAAACTCATAAGTAAAAAAAGAAGGAAGTTGGAATATATTAAAACTTAGTACATCCTAATTATATTAAAACTAGCTGTAAACCCGCGCGATGCGCGGAAAATTTTGACGTTGTTTTTATTTATTTATTATTTATTGATAAGTGAAAGAAGAAATAAGTACATGGAACTTATAATTATTAGTCTAAAACTCAAAATTATATATCTATTTTTCTAATGGGGTATAATTGATGAGTAATGCTACAGTCACAAACTATTTTACAACATTTTTACAAAATATTGATGTGGTCAATCTCTTATTGGTTTTCATCTAAGCCCATCATTAATATCACTTTTTCATTTACCAATAATCACTCACCATATTAGTAATTTGTAAATTTTTTTTTTTATAAAATAGTTTTTATCTCTAGCATTATTCATAACTGATATAATGTAATATATATTTTGTAAGCTAAGATATTAATAATTAATTGTTAACCTACATAATAAACGGTTTGCTTTTATAAACTCCATTTATAAACAGTTTACTTTTATAAAATGTAAACTTATTCAAGACAAAACTATTTATAAATGTCCATTTTTTTAACCTGAATTGTTCTAGGAAAGAGAAATGACACCATGGTCAAAGCAACATTTAGATGTGTACATTTGAACATGATTTAGTTTGCAATTTATCATACAGTCTATACTTTTGTAAAAAAAGTTATGTAAATTATCTAAATATCTAGATCATATGCATATGCTCATATGCTAAATCTGGTTTGACACCAACGTTTGTTTTTGTGATACCATGGAATAATGAAGAATCGCTTCATTATGCTGAGGTATTGATTGGAATATATACATGTGCAATATGGAAATGGCAACTCTTAGTGGGCTAATTTTCCCGAAAAATTTGTAACTATATGCCAAATTCCCATCTCATGGAAAAGTCAGAGGGGGAAAAAAAATGAAACACTTATGAGCAAAAAAAATTATACATTTTACTCATTGCTTATTGAAATTTAGTTACATGGACATTGATTGACTTTAAGAAAATCATGGTTCTTCCAAAGCAACTTTACTACTCTTGTTCTCTGAAGAATCATTTAGTAGCTTTGGAATCGCCTACCTCTTCAGGGTATTCGGCTTTCACCCAAAGCACAACATTTAAACCTGTGATCATAGAAAAAGAACCTAGCAACTTAGCAAGTTGAAGACAAACACTTCTTTTATTACATAAAGGGAAAATGGTTACATTGATTGTGAATAGAGAGTTGGACATTGTTGAGAAGAGGGGACCTCTTTGTGATGCACCAAGCCTAAACAAAAAAGTTAACTACAGATCCAATTCAACATCTATATGAAAAATTTTAAGTAATCAAAATGTGTACATTACCAAGAGTCATCGGAAAACATCCAAGTAAGAAGTATGGCCATGAAAAACTTATTCCTTACTTCACATCAAAATTCCTACAAAAAAATAAAATAAAATAAAATAAACACCAAAAGAGTTATATGCACATACCATTTTTCTAAGTTATACCCGAGAGCAATGCAGTATTGACTGATTTGCTAACGCTAAAAAACATCCCTATTATCTTGGCAATACTTCTTGAGCTTCATATATTAACATTCTCCATTCTAATCAATTTAAAGAGTTTTTAAAACATTTAAAATGTTTATATAATTGAATATAAAGAGACACACAAAAGAAATATGCATAAACATTGACATTTTATAAAATAAATCAACATGGTCTAGTTGCTTTCCTATTTTATCTATCTATGTTATTTTTATCACATTTTTTAATATTCCAAATGAATCAGGAATTGAACCATAATATATCATGCCATGAGCCTTGTAAAACAATAATAATATATTTTTTGAAAGACCCATTACACAAAAAGCCACCTACAAACGCTTTACACTTGCATCCTCTATATTACCGCAACACTTTCCTTTGTCCAGCAGCGAGCAATTAGAGTTTTTTATAATGTTAAAATCAAACATTTAATCTTCTGCATAATGGGAGAAAATGCAATTTGTACCAAACAAACCAATGAAGATGGAGGGGAAAACAGAAAAGGCAAAACTCACCTTAAAGGGACTTTCCAACTCTGCTTGTACTTTGGCGACTTCTGCAGTAGTGGAGAGAGAATTGGAAATCTATATATAAATAAATAAAAAACAAATTAATGGGATTTAATTCCAAAGGGGCAGGCATTGAAGGTTTTGATAAGAAGAGGAAGAGCCCAAAAAGATAGAGTTAAAGGAGGGCCAAAATGATGAATGTGATTTAATGGGAAAGTAAATAAAGGGAGAATTGTTAACCATTTTTTGTTTTGATAAGGAGATGAGAAGTCTTGTGAGTGGATGGATAATATATAATACGTGGGACACTTGGACAGAATTAATAGAGAGTTAAAGTAATAAATGAGGAAGTAGAGTTTATTGGAAATATTAGAGGGAAATATTGAATAATTGAAATTGATTAAAGCAAATTTGGGGCGAAAATGGAGAAGAAGAAAGAGACAAAAGCTAAATGCAAATCACTCTAATAAAGTCCCACATGGCAGAACCTCATTATAAGAATAATCATAAATGTAATATAGAAACAATCATAAATTTAATAATTTTTTTTGTACTAAAATGAAAAAAAAAAATACAAATTTTCTCAAAAATTCAAAAGGCAATTTAACGAAAATATTTATTTTTTAATAAAAGTTATTTATAACATTTTGTGAATCATTAAAAAGAAAAGAAAATTTAAAAATTATTCTTTTAGTATTAAACAAACTTCCTCAAACTTATTTTTTCTGCCTACAATCCAAAACACTGAAAAAAGTAACTAAAAAAATTAATAAAACTTAACTATGATTAATTGGACCAATTAGGAAAAAAAATTGTTATTTATAATCTACTAAGGTTATTTTCTTTGCGGAAATTGTAATTTAATCCACCCAAAACATATTATCAAATAATCAATTATTAGCAAAATCTAAGAATTAAATTTCTATATATGCATTGTTATAAAATAATAATAATAATTAAAGTAAAATTGCGAAAGATAAAATTTGTCTCTCATCCAATAACTTTTGTTTAGCCAACCTTTGCTTGTCTCTAAATAAATTGCATTATAGGGTACTTTTAATACTATTAAAAGTACTTTGTCCACCACAAAGGATTAAAAAATAAACAAAAATGATTAAAGTCTCATAGTTTAACATCTAAATTGAGCACTATAAAAATCATGCTATCAAATTACAGTAACTGCCAAATTAAATTATCCAAATCATGCTATGTATTAGAATAATATTATTTTTTTATATTTAATCCTTTATAATGCAATAGGATAACATTTAACAATCAGAGAGAGAGAGAGAGAGAGAGAGAGAGAGAGAGAGAGAGAGAGAAACTGAATCGCATTAACCTAAAGTAGATTAAAGAATATAAAAAGTTATCAACCTAAAGCGAAGATGCAAGAAAAATAAAAAATAAAAATCCACTCAAAAATTGTGTGTGTGTGTGTGTGTGTGTGTGTGTGTGAGAGAGAGAGAGAGAGAGAGAGAACCTTTTTTTTTTGTAAGGGAAAACTATGCATGGAATGAATGAGATAGTGACGAATTTATAGTAATAGAGTGTGAATAAGAAGAGACAAAAATAGAGGAAGATGAAGGGAAAGATGAAGAATGATATTAATGTAGAGAGTAGTGGAGAGATGAGAAGGTGAGAGAATGAGAGAAGGAGAAAGGTTAGAGAAGTAGTGGGGAGATGAAAAGGTAAAGGAGGGAGAAAGGTTGGAGAAGTGTAAATATGAAATAAAAAAAAATTATAAGAAAATGGAAAAAAAAAAAAAAGATGATGACATGGACGTTGACGTGGCTCAACGTGAGAGCAGCAACATTAAACGCTACGCTTCAACTTTTAGTAATATATTGATTTGTTGGTGGACTCTATCAAATAAAAAATTAAAGACTTATGGGTGAACATGGACAAATCGAAACTCACTAACTATACCTAAGACCAACCAATAAGGCTAGTCGGATGTGATGATCGTGATCCAATGGTCAAAGTTATATCCAAAATTCCAAATAGATGAGAAGAAACTTTGACAAAGTAAGTGCATTTGAATTCTCATATGTACCTTGGTTGGAATATGGCATTGGTAAATAAGACCCATTTAAGGGTATTATAAGAGTTTTCCTAAACCATGAATTTAGGGATTGAGTTTGACACCACACACCCTTGAATAGGTGAAGGAAGGCAATTCCGTTGTAGACACCCTATTTATTTCAGAGTAAAATATTTTTAAATGCATGTAAATGTGGTTGGTTTATGTTTGCATTTTCAAATGTTTAGGTTACGTCAAACACTTGAAAATGAAAATATTTTAAACTGACAAAACAAATCCAAAAACCCAAACACTGTCATCAGGTCTCCATTTTAGACAAACAAAAGTTACAAAACCCATTTTAGAACCAACCTGCATAAACCCAGCTCTCCACTGCAGCACTTCCTTTGATTGCAGCTACCCAGATCATGCCAGAAAGCTACCCTGACCACCAATGGCATCACACCTCTCCACCAAGAAGCCTCCTCATGACTTTCTTTGTCCGTATAAGATGGGCAAGAGAGGATGGTGAGAGAGCCGATGAACCTGAGAGCGATGAGCTCCTCAGTGGCTTGGTAGCTCTGGTTTGTGGGAAGAGAGAACCTGATAGTGATTGAGAAAAGAGAACTTGAGAGTGAGAGGGAGAGTTATTGTGAGAGACAAGTGTAAAATGTTTTACACTTGATTCAAGCGTAAAACATTTTACGCTTGGGAGGCTTAATTTTACAATTTGACTATAAAATATTTTATACTTGACCAAACATGGTAAAATGTGTAAAATAGTTTACTTTGAAACAAACAGAGTGTTAAGTTACATAACAAAGCACATGTTGAATAACATTTAGAGTGCGTTTGGATTGGGCGTTTTCTGCCCAATCCTGCGTTTGCGTTTTTATTTATTTATTTATTTATTTTTATTTTTTTTTCACGCGTTTTGGGGCGTTTTGGGTGTTGCAGCTACTGTTCATGCACTGTTCAATGAACAGTAGCCGCAATCTTTGACTTTTCAAATTTTTTTGGACCAATCACAGCACATTGTGTACTGTTCACGGATCCACAAATTTCACTTTTCAGCAACTTTTTCATTAAAAATGGGTCCCACGATACTATTCACACATTTAAAAATTATTTCGCTACAGTGTTTTTCAGTTTTCAGTTTCAGTTTTCAGTTTTCAGCTGTATCCAAACGGACCCTTAATATGATTGACAATAATTGTTAATACTCCACCATCTAATTACATTTTCATCAACTCCCACCATTTTTTCTCCTCCCAAACTAGAGAGAAAATACTAATAACAAGGAAAGTATTAAATAGTCTTTACATTTTTTTTTCTTTCTTACTTTAAATAATAAAGTCATGATAAAAATTCACTATTTACCGTTTTATTTTTACGATTTATCATCACTACTAAACATTTAAAAAAAAAAAAATACAAATATTGTATATGTTACCCAACTTTTTCATCATTCCAACCCAAGTTTTTTAATTTAAAGGATATGGACCAACTTTGTAATTTATCATTTTATATTCTCACCATTACATGCAGCAAAAAAATATTTGCGCTATATTTTCCTCTTATTTTATGATATATATATATATATATATATATATCCACTACTCTATATTTATGAGTAAAATAAAGTACAATTTTGAGAGTTTCATATCCACACTGCTTATAAGGATAATCAGTAAGGTGACTAGGCTGTTGCAACCTACAGATAACATACAGAAATTATTTGTCATGTAATGAGTTTGTGTGAAAGTATTGTTCATCACTTATGGTTAACTATTTTAACAAGTTGTCAAAAAGTCATCTGGGAGAGTCATCTTTCTTTGTTGATTTGTGGCTAAACAAATCATCCTTCCTAAACACCAATCGCCACATATCAAAGTGTCCAAAGACTTCAAACTGCAACTCCTAATTCACTCTAGTACAACTAATCCAAATCACTCTTAATAATATTAATTACTCCGTACTATTCCACTATTTAGAGAGTTCAAGCTAAATCATAGAAAAAGTCTTTCTAAAAAAAAAAGTTAAATCATAGAAAAATTATCGGGTACTCTGGAAGTATATTTTCCCTTTTTTACATAAAAGTGGACCCGATGATAAATGAGACCAATTTTTATGTAAAAGGGAATGAGTATACTCCGGAGAATATCCAATAACAACCCAAATTATTTTTTTATTTTTTTTTAATTTTTTTTTGCTGCAAATAATAACAACCCAAATTATAATGCATTATCTTAATATATTATGAATAAAATTTAATTATAAAACTGGTTATAAGCTAGTTAAGGTACAATCTTGCCGGAGTGGTTTATAATTAATTGGTAGACGCGTGTTCCTCTCCGCACCCTAAAACGTACTCAACAACACAGTTCACTAATGACTGACGAGTAGGAGCTATCTGTCTAATCACAAATGCAAAAATCAGTTTCTCTTTGCCCATGCTCTTCGATAAGATCATCCACTAAAAATACAGTATTGCCACCTGTACAAGTGGATAGGTACGATGTGTCTCCAACAGAGGCGAGTCGGTGATTCTACACGTGTCTTCACTGATAAACGCCACAGGCACATAGCAATGCAAAGGTGGCAAAGCGTTGTCCCTTTGGCTCTCCCTATAAGCCTCCTTCATCTGTCTCTTCATTTCCACAATCTGTTTATTTCACAGTAAGCATAAGCATAACGACCAAAAAAGCAGTTAATTTTTCAGTTATGGATTCACAAGTACTATCACACCCTCATGGCCATGGTACTTACGAGCATGACCCCCACAATGTTGCCCTGCCTCCTCGTATGTACTTTGTTTAGTTTTGTAATTTTTGTGTATTCTCTGTTTTATTTTTGTGTTAACGTGTTTGTGAATTTTTTGTTGAAGTGGCGGAAGGTGAAGATAAGCATCACCATGAGAAGAAGTCAGTGTTGAAGAAGGTGAAGGCAAAGGCCAAGAAGATCAAGGAAACGCTCACTGGTCATGGTCACAACCATGACCATGATCATGATTATGATTATCATCGTGATGAGCGTCATATTCCTGATGATCATGATCTTTATGAGGATGACGAGGATAAAGAAATGTTTGAAGATCCAGAAGTTCATGGTGCAACAAGTATGTTTTGCTTTAATTAATTAATCATATATATGCATTAAACTACCAAAATAAGACCGGCAATTAAACCATTGGTCCGTAGAATTTTTCTATTGCTTATTGCTAATCTTTGAAATTACTGGATTTGATTGGAAAATTGGACTATAGGAGTATACTAGGAGTTTGGATTTAGTACATATGCATTCATGTAGGTGTGAACAAATGGGAATTTTATAGTTGGAAGTATAAATGATTTAGACTAAGATTTTTGTAGGTCCAATTTTTTTTTAATTGAATATCTCGTAATTCACAAAAATGTGAGAATGGCTTTGGGAATAGGCTATATATCAAGTGTGTGTGTGTTTTTACTTCATTGTTTTATTGAATCTAAATAGAATTTTTGTGAGTATGTGCAGCATTTGAGTCTGCCCCTGTTAGGAGCGCTATCCCTGGCCAAGTTGAGAATATAGGGCACTCTGGGATCAATATTGAGAGATCAACAGCCATGAGAGAGGACCCTCTAGCCCCAAAAGAGAGATGCGTGACCAAAGTCAGTGGGACAATTATGGTAATTGCTGTGCCTGGGCATGAGGAAAATACAGGGCAATCTAGGGTCAACTTTGGAAAGACATCAGTCATGGGAGAAGAACCACTCGCACCACAGAATACACCTGTTGCTCCTGCAGTTAATGGGACCAAAGTCAGTTCTGACCCAACCAAAACCTTTGTTCCTGGCCAAGAAGGAAGGATGGGACAGCGTGAGGTCAATTTGGAAAGGCCAATGGGCTTGGATGAGGACCCTCATTCGCCTAAGGACAGACTTGAAGGTTATACTCCTTCAAATTATCAGACTAAAGCCACTGATCCTACGGGCACAGGTCAGACCATTTTCTATACTGCAATACTAGTTGCAATAATAAATTTTCAAGAAATTGTTCTTTATTTTAAACTGTCTCTTTCCTAATGATTAGTACTAAAATCTCATCTCTTATATAACATTGTGCCGTATTATGAGTAGGCAAATTTTAACTTAATCCAATTAAAAAAAATATAGGAACATTTAAGTTAGTGTAATAAGAATGGGGTGTATATTATTAATTTGATATGAAATTGGACTTCAAAGGCAATAATGTTGTAAAATTTGACTACAATATATTCTTTTCCTAGTGATCATATATACTGCTTTGCCCCTCTTTTGAATTTTTAATAACTGAGAGACCAATAATTTGTCATTTGGTTTTCTATGGGATGGTGCCTATCTCTGTTAATGACATTGGTCATGGTGTGCCTTAGATCACAGGTGAAGGATGTTTCCAGTAGTTAATTTATTTGCTTTTGCTTAGGGGAACTTGATTAAAGTTCTTAACTGAATGAATTATTATATGCCAATTGCACCAGGTGCTGAGGAAGCTGCAGGAATCACCCCATTACTTCAGTCATTTGACAAAATGAAAGTCTATGGTGAACCGAAGCCAGAATCTGCTGGAACACACCATAACTTAACCACTACAACTCATGATCAGTTCACCAATTTGCATACTGGAAGCCATGACGAGTTCTCTCCTGAACCAGTTCCCCCAGAATCCCAATCCATCAGAGACACTCCTCAACTCCCAGAAAGCTTTGACCCCAACAAACCAGAGGACTACATATACAAGAAACCCTCAAACCAGAGTAGTTACACTGAGAACATCTCTTCTGCTACCTCTGCCATTGCGGAAAAAGCAGTCTCAGCAAAGAATGTTGTTGCTTCTAAGCTTGGATACGGCGAGAAAGACAACAATATGAGTAGTGAAGTTCATGAGAGTGGAGATTATACTAAGTCATCTTCAGAATCAGCTTCACCAGTGGAATATGGAAAGAAAATTGCTGCAACAGTTACTGAGAAAGAGAAACTGACCCCAGTGTATGAGAAGGTGGCTGAAGCAGGTAGTAATGTGATGTCAAAAGTGCATGGTGATGGCACTGACAGTACTACTGGGAATGTCGTTGAATCAGAGAGTACCACTGTGGTTGAAGGGCAGGACAAAGGAGCGTCAGTGAAGGACTATTTTATGGAGAAGTTGAGGCCTGGTGATGAGGATAGGGCGCTTTCTGAAGTGATTTCAGATGCTTTGCATAAGCGGAATGAAGAGCCAGAGAAGGCGGAGAAGTGGCCTATGGGGAAGGTGTCGGAGTCAGAGGAGGTGGCACGGCGGTTGGAGACAAAGAGGGATGAGAATTGTGGGGAAAGTATGCAAGAGAGTTTTGTGGATAACCAGGCACAAGGAAGTGTGGTGGACAGGCTCAGAGGTGCTGTTGGTACATGGTTTGGCTTAAGTGGAAATCCTCAATCTCAAGCTCCTCAACAGTCGCATGGTAATTATTTGAGACACTTTTTTTCTCATGTTTCTTGCTCATTTTGTACACTTTTTATATGCGCAACGTCTATAATTTCATGCGCTATGTACACATTCATTCAAAACATGAATGAAATGAGTGATATGTGTAGACGATATACACTAACAGAAGAATCAATGCCCTCCATTTTCTAGTGGTGAAGTTTAGTCACATTCTTCCTTTTGAACTTGGTAATTCGGTGATATTTTAATTATGTGTTTGTGGACCCAAATAAAGCTGTTGACAATTGGTTTTGTGAGATTGACGTAGAAAAAGATTGTGAGAGAAAGATCAGCATGTTTGAATTGTGTTTCTAAAAATCACATTAGTCTTCTTGGGTACTGAAGCAATGTGTGGGTTGATAAACACACCGAGTAGAGTTGGAACTGGTTAATTTGATAATTTGATTTCCTCTTATGTTTACAGGTGGTGGTGAGCGTATTTCCAATTTTGCTAATTCTGCTAGTGGAAATGTAGGATACAATAGCCACGCGGCAGAGGGAAGAAGACTTCAAGAGTCGAGCTAACTGATGAGAAGAGTTGGATCTTTTAAGTCTGTTTTTCAATCAAGTATATGGTTTGTTATGTGCATGGAATAGTAATAAGTTTATGGACAATGCAGTTGCAGCAGCTATAGTTCATGAATGAATGGATTTGGATTTTGCAAAATTGTGTATTCATTATGTAATACTCCTGAATCCGGATTGAGATGTGGATTTCGATCAGGGGCGGAGCCACCTTATGCATTGGGGGGGGGGGGGGGCATGGCCCCTCCAAAATTTTTTAAAACCTCTCTAATTATAGGTAAAACTAGACTAGAATCATTTTGAGTTAAGACTTGGCCCCCACAAGATTAAAAGATTGGCCCCCCTTTCAACACGTCACTCATAAAATTCTTCTCACCCCAAATCC
Source organism: Quercus lobata (assembly GCF_001633185.2). NCBI lineage: Eukaryota > Viridiplantae > Streptophyta > Magnoliopsida > Fagales > Fagaceae > Quercus > Quercus lobata. Next base: position 14,189,513 of record NC_044912.1, on the reverse strand, counting down.
TAACTGTGCAATCATAAAAATTAACTTCTTTTGTCTTTTCCATTCTTCTCTAAAGCATGATAGCCACAATTATATTTTTTTAGTTTTTAGTTATTTAATTTTTGTGAAGAGATAAAACTGAGGTGTAGTACATCAGATTACCTGATTAAAATCATATGTATTGAATTTAATTGTCCTTAAAAATAATAACATTATCTGTATGTTATTGGTCACGTTAAACGTATGCTTGAATTTAATTGAAGAACCTAATGTATTATATTTAGGATATTGTACTTAAATTTTGCACTTTCTCAAAACTATTACAACATCTCTTTCCACTTAAAAACTACTGAAAAGACTCTCCTCATCACTTGGTGTTCTCTCTTCAGTTACTCTTCATTAACTCTTTCATGGGATGCTCTCACATAATCACATTTTCATTAGTTTCTCCCTCTTCCTTAACAAAGAGTTTTCTTATTTAAAGCTAAGAAAATATTGAGAAATACCAACTTCTTCTTTTTCTTCTTCTTTTGCAGTTTTGTTGTATACTTATATTTGATTTCTATGAATGTTATGGACTTATGGTTTTTCAAAAGAATAGGAGAAACTCAAGAAAAAAAGACTTAAGATGCTCAATTGGTCGATTAACTTGTTAGTATTTTGATATTTGAGTGCTATAGAATTACAGTGACAAAAAAATTCTATCAATAATCTTGTGTTATAAATATATTGTACTTTGAGTTTTTCGTTGAATTGCAAATCAAAATGATAGTTTTACCTTGGTCCCCTAAGCAAAAATTCCTGATTACGCCCCTGATTTCGATGATGAGCGTGTTGTGCATGTGTTTGTTGAGTTTAGCAAATTTCGTTGATCATATTTCCCTTTCAGCCAATAATGTATCTTCACATACGGTTCAAATATCATCTCTTGTGATTATTGAATACAAATCTCCTATAGGATTTGTATTCGTGATTATTAGAGCTTTGATGAGACTAGAGAGTTTTATTGTTTGGCTATGATATTTTTAAGGAGCTTTGACCACACTTTCATTGTCCAAATGTAAGTTAAGTAATAATAATCAATAAATTACTGATCTTTGATTTGAAGAGGACTTGGAATTGGAAGGGAGATTCGGGTTAACCTATTTTTGAATATTACAAACACAGAACAACGCTGTTTTAAGAGACTTAATGGGGTTTATTTAATGACAATGGAGGAGATGACTAAAATGATTATGTTGTCAAAGTTAATGGACTAACTGACAATATTTAAACTTAGTGGTATAAAATGACAATTAACCAAATTTATAGAGTGTGAATTCTATTTTTGCTATTATTATATATTCACAATTATTAATCTTTGAAATTATAAGTTATGAAGTTTAGTAGTAGTCTTTTTTTCTGGAAAAACAACTATAAGGTATTATCATATATATGCATATTGTGAAAATCGATAACTCAATTGAGGGGCCATCAAACTGTAGAAGAGGAATTTTTATACTTAATATATAAGATAATTATTTCAACAACAACAACAACTACTACTATGTTTTAGTCCCAAAAATTTAAGATTACTATTCATTATGAACAAAGAAAATAATTGTACTCCAATATTTTGATAAAATTCTCATAAATATGCATATTATGATAAGCTGTAATTTAGTACCTGTTAGTACATTTTAAATTAAATATGTTGAAACTCAAAATAATTGAAGATGAATAAAGTGATGAGTTATAATAAAAGTTGTTAAAGAAAGAGTTACTTGTATGTAAGTTAGATTAAATAAATTAAGAGAAGTTTTCTAAATTAATAAATAACATGTAGGTTATGTGAAGGGTTGGAAGACTATATATACGGCTATGCTATGGACTAATTTCATATCAAGAGTGAATGGACAAAATAGTTAAAAGCAAAGAGTACTGTGTGAGAGAGTGAACTCGATAATATTCCTAAATACTTGAGAGATTTCGGGCCAAAGAAAGGTGTTCTTCTGGTGGAGCTTTGAGTTTGAACACTTTGTGCAGAAGCTGTTCTAGCCATACAACATTTGTTGGGCTGTTGTATCCTGGGGGAGACAAGTTAGAGAAGGTCTGCACCGGTTACAAAGTTTAGCCAACCAAGAGCTTGAATCTCCTTAAAGAGAGCGAGTGCCGCGTCTCAGTCTAAATAGTGTTGTGTAATTTTTCTTATTGAATTAATAATATTCAGAAGTACTATTTAGTTTCTCATTGTATTATTTCCATTATTATTGTGTTTGCACCAACAGTACCAAAATCATTTATCATTATCACATAATTAGAAATTATTCACATAAATTTTTTTGAATTGAAAAAACAAAAAAAAAGGTACTAAACGAAAACTCGTAATTTTAATTTTAGGTCAAACTCTAATATTGGTATATTTGTCATAGTTTCAATTTTGTCCCTATACATTCAATTGTGTCGATTCATTTTTCAACTTTCAAGATCAAGGTGTTTTGTTTTTAAAATTAAGGCCCCATAATTATTAATTGTGTTAATTTGGTTCCTCAAATTTCAACATCAAGTTAGTTTTATATTAAGAAATTAGCTTAATTAAGATTAAAATTAACTTAATTAGTTTTAAAATTGATGGAAAAAAATTACCAATTGATAATTAAAGAATAAAATGATACTAAATGTATAAAGTGAAATGATGCCAATTGTTGGAGAAAAATAAGTGCTGCTTGGATTAATTTTTGTTTTTTTTGTTTTTTTTTTTTTGAGAAACCTTTGATTAAATTGTAACATGCTTCTGTGTTAATTTATAATTGGATTCATTGCACTTGGGTTTAGTACTAATGGTGAAAAAGTAAAGCTATTGTGCACTATTCACAAATTTACACCCAAAATGTCAAGTATATTATATTGTGAAATTGGATTTGAGTGTAATTTTTTATTTTCAAAAATAAAGAGAAGTATGTTCACAACAAATTTTAAGTAGTAAGTTGTTACTTGTTCTAAATTGAACTCATTTCTGAAATTAATTTTTTGCCCATAGTAACGGTAAGTACCAACATGCTAAGTAAGATTTGTTGTGAAAATATTGTGAACATAATATTTTTTTTTTATATAAGATAGAAATTCTAATCTAGCCTAATCTAATTGTATATGTGTGTAAAGTTTCCTCTTGAAAATTTGAACTTTAACCTGTACTCCTTACACCTAACAAGCATTTATCATTGTAGAATGATTATCGCGTCAATGGTGTGCAATAATAACATAACATTTCTTAAAATGAGTGTAATTAGCTGTTTTTGAGGGTAAAACTATAATTAAAAATTGCACATTCAACTCACAATTTCAGTTCAAATTCACGTAGGTAAGGCGTGTGTGCATAATTAACACTGCGGTTAAAAGTAAAATCAGGGTCCTAAAACGGTGTAATTTTGCTGAAATACCAAAATCTCCTCCCCATTCCCCGTGCCACGAAGGGCAATTTTGCTTTCTCCCCCAAAGTAGTGTTTCATTTCCTCTCTCTCTCTCTTATACCCAGCAAAAACCTCAGAACTCAGGTGGGACTTAGAGCCAGCTCGAAGTGACTGTAGCTTAATTCCAAGTAAGTCCTCCGCCACAACCTTCAATCCTGTACTTTTTTTTTTCAACGAATCAAACTCATATACTTCACAAGGAAGAGCTTCACTCGATGAACATTTCTGATTATTCGATTCAACCCCATTTGTGTATCTGGGTCTTTTCAATTTAATGGCTATCGCTCATTTTTTGGAGCTCTATATGCTAAGAATTCTTTTCCTGTTACTGGGTTTCTTGGATTTGTTAGCTACTTTCAACTTTCATGAACTCTATATTCCTATTTGGTCCAAGACTAGTTCACAAGTTGTCATGTTTTTTGGTCGTTTCGAGGAAATTGTGCGACCGGGGTTTTGATGGGGATAAGGTTGATAATGGGTTTGTATGCATTGAGGAATCCTTGAAAGCAATGTGGAAATATTCGGATTCTGATCCCATTTTGGATGAAAAACCCAATACCAGTGAGGATGGGAGTTCCATCCGGGGACATATTTCGGTTAGGCAGAGTTTTTTTGATAATGTAAAGAGTGATGCTAGTAGGGTTCTTGATATTCTTGAGCAAGATGGGCCGGGGTTCGATACCAAATTGGCTCTACACGAGTTGTGTATAAGGGTTTCGGGGCTGCTTGTGAGGGAAGTTCTGTTGGGAATATTGAGGAATGTAAATTATGCGAATAAAATGCGGTGTGCAAAATTGGGGTATAAGTTTTTCGTGTGGTCTGGTCAGCAGGAGAATTATAGGCACACGGCGAACTCTTACCATTTAATAATGAAGATATTTGCGGATTGTGAGGAGTTTAAGGCAATGTGGAGGCTAGTTGATGAGATGATTGAGAATGGGTTCCCAACTACAGCTCGTACATTTAATATACTTATATGTACTTGTGGTGGGGCGGGATTGGCTAGGAAGGTTGTGGAGAGGTTCATTAAATCAAAGACGTTTAACTTTAGGCCATTCAAACATTCATACAATGCGATTCTACATTCCCTTCTTTCGGTTAACCAGTATAAGTTGATTGAGTGGGTATATCAGCAGATGATAGTTGAGGGTCATTCTCCGGATATTCTAACGTATAATGTTGTCATGTGTGCAAAGTATAGGTTGGGGAAGTTGGATCAGTTTCATAGACTGCTTGATGAAATGGGTAGGAGTGGTTTTTCTCCAGACTTTCATACATATAATATTCTTCTTCATGTCCTGGGTAAAGGTGACAAGCCACTTGCAGCTCTTAATCTTTTGAATCACATGAAGGAAGTAGGTTTTGACCCTAGTGTTCTTCACTTCACCACGTTGATAGATGGACTTAGCAGGGCTGGAAATTTGGATGCCTGCAGATATTTTTTTAATGAAATGACAAAGAATGGGTGTATGCCAGATGTGGTTTCTTACACTGTAATGATCACAGGATATATTGTGGCCGGGGAGCTAGAGAAAGCTCAGGAAATGTTTGATGAGATGATAATCAAGGGACAGCTTCCAAACGTATTCACATACAATTCCATGATTCGTGGTTTTTGTATGGCTGGGAAATTTGAAGAGGCGCGTTCAATGCTTAAGGAAATGGAATCTAGAGGTTGTAATCCAAATTTCCTCGTGTACAGTACCCTAGTGAGTAATTTGCGAAATGCTGGAAAGCTTTCTGAAGCTCATGAAGTAATAAGACATATGGTGGACAAGGGACAATATGTCCATCTTCTCTCAAAGATCAAGAAATACAGGAGATGCTAAAGTGGCAAACTATGTATCTGGAGATTATTCATGTAACCTCATAGCAACATAACTTATTCATCCAGCTCAGTTAGACACCATGTACCTGTTGGCAATTTCAGCCATAGAAGCAAAAAGAGTAAAGTTTGCACAACTTTTTTTCCCCTAATATTGTTTTGATTATCTTTTCCGTGCTTAGTGATTGGATCAATATTGAGTTGAAATAGTCATTCACTTCTTATGCTTCATTGTCTTTGAAAATCAGCAGTTCCTTCAAGTTCTATACATACTGTAGATGTATTTTCAGTTATTACTCTTCCTTATCACTTACATTTTTTCTGGTATTATCAGGAGTCAATAAGAGCTGTAGATAAACATTCATCCTTTTACCATAGCTACGGTTTAAGGTTTGATCATTATTGCATGAAATAATGAACATTTTCTAGGGAGGAGTTGAATAATAGAGCTGATATTGATGGAAGATTTGCGCTTGAATCCCAATAATGAAGTAACTCTTAAGAAGTGATAACTTTATATTTCTCTACCTATGTCCACTTATCTATCTCTCTGCATAAAATACAAGAAACATTAAATCTAACAATTAAAAGGAAAATTAGAAACAACCTGCTTGTCTGAAGCATGCAGAGTCTATTAGGTGAAATATTTATTACTAGTCAGTTGTTAAAATTCAGGTCTCTACTACTACTTGTAAAAAAAAAGAGAGGTACTCTGTTATGAAAAAACAAATCCTTCCACCTGAAAGTTTCTAGCTCAAATACCTATGTTTGTAGTATGGATTTTAATTGACTTGCTCAAATAGTTAAACAACATTTCTGCAGCTCAATTAATACATCTTGTGAAATGGTGAAAATGCCTTAATGAGAACTATATTCATCTTCTATTATGAAAATGTTGCTTTATTTTCACAAGCAAGGATTTAGTGACAAACAGTATTTAGTTTATGCCAATGAGCTCTAGCTCAAGTAGCACTTCCTCTCCCCATAAAAATCTGAGTTCAAAATTGACTTGTCACAAGTGTAGCTTAGCAATAAATAGAAAAACATAGCTTATATGTATGTGTGTGTGTAAATCTTTTGTTAAAATTTTAATTTGATTTACTATTGTTGTGCAAGTGATATTCTAAGTGTGCAACATCCCTAGTTTTGCATGCCTAATCATATGTTGTAAACCTTTCATACCTTTTTTTTCTCCTTACAATTATATTTTTTTCATCGCCTAAAAGGTTCACATCCTACCAATCATGGTGTACCCGATGCTTATCCCATTACTTTCCTTAAAGTATTTTCAAAGTTCTGAAACATTTATGAAGCATCTGATGTGATGGAAGTATCTAAAGAAATTCCATATCATTGTTAAGTATCTGAAACATTTAGAAGTATTGACGCGAAGCAGTTGTTACCTAATCATGGATATCTGACTGAAGTGGGTGCTATGCTGATTTGACTAATGCTTCCGTCTTATGTTTTCAAACTTTAGTTACTGTTCAATGCTAGCAAAAATTGCTCTGAATGGCCTCTCATCATTCGGTCAATTTCACGGCCATTGACATTTGAGAAGAGCAGAAGGCAAGTTGGTGTTGTATTGATAAATGGTAATCTTGGACACCTGATGCCTCTCCCATTTCTGCATTTTTTTTCTAAGGTTCTTGTACCATTTGGTTTTCTTTTTGTTGTCTAGTGGGTAGCTAGGTGATTACTATTGTTTTTCACCTTTTGTGCCAAGTTATAAGTATTATTCTGGAAAATTGAGTACCATCTGTTCTTGTTACTCTTTGTTATGTTGGTGTAATTAGATTGCCATTCCTTTTGACCTTCATGCACTTTTTTCTTGTGTCACTTTGTAGCTATATTGAATATATTTTAAGACGCATACTTTAGGATCTTTACTTTTCATGGATTGTTGGAAATCTTTTGAACCTTTTGGCTTTCCCCTTGATGAGGACAAGGAAGAGCTCAAGGAAAAAGAGGATTAAATATACAAAGATTCAAGAATTGTGGTCTAGTTTTGATGTCGGACCTTCTTTGCACCTTTGATAGGTCATTTTAGTTATTAGTATTGAGTCTTTTAGGTTGAGAAGCTGCTGGATCAGTTTTAATTAAGTTCTATTAGAATAAGGGCAATTTGGTAATTCTAGAAATCTGGAATGGGATGTCCTTGGCCGTACCAAAGGCCCATGAATCTTATTTTATGTTTACATATTATTAAGTCTTTTATTTAATTATTAATAGTATCCCTATTCATTCTAGGAATAGGTTATTTAGAGTCCAAGTCCTACTAGGAAAAGGATAACTATAGTCTCTATAACAAGACTCTTTTGTAGTCATGTTATTTAAGAATATTTTGATTAATAAAATTCAGCAGCTTATTTTAAGCTTTGTTTGTGTGATGCAAACTTCTCCGAGGTGTGATGCCAAGGAACCCTAGGTGTGATGCTTAGGAAGACCTAGGTGTGATTGCCTAGTGTTTTATTTAAGTTATTTTCTGTTTATCCCCTGTTTCAGCCCCCAAACAGCCGTTAACATCCATACTTTTTCTAACCTAAACTCTTAAACAATAATCCTTATTCAAGAATTCATCAAGAAACATAGTATAGTGCAGAAACTTCTTAATGGTCATGCATCACCCCTCATTCTTATGTGATGGTGAAATATCTTCTAAAGCTGATTATGTATTCAAAAGTTAAAATTGAGGAAAAGCTAGCCCAAAAATTTTCGACTGAGGACAAAATGGGGAATTTGTCCACATGTATCTGTGGTGGCTTGAGGAGGATTTGTAGATCAAGGGTTTAGAGTTCTAGAGAAAAGGTTAAGGCTCAAATTGGCTAGGGTTTTATTTAATTTTTTTTAATGGTTATTTAGTAGAGAAAATATGTGGTTTTTATGATTTTGATAGGCAAGAGAAAGGGCTTGACTTGGGATTGTGAGGATGAAGATAAGGAGAGTAATGGATGGCATTCAAGGGTTGTATGAACAGTATCCACAAATGGTAGTAAAAGAAAGAGAAGAAGAAATGAGAGGAGAAAGTGAGAAAAGAACACACGAAGGCCAACGTGCCTCAATGCTCAAAACACACAATATTTTGAATAATTAACTCCATCTATTCTTCTAGTACATTGAACATATATATAAGGACTCCATCTATTATGGTGGGTGGGGTTTTGTATCTGAGGTTTACTCACTAGGGGTGGGTCCAAAGGGCTCTTCCTTGGCAAGGTTCCACATCACCAAAAATATATAAGGACTCTTTCTTGTATTAGTAGCGTTAGGAATCCTAGTTTGACAAGTAAATTAAAATCCTAATAAGATAATAGCTAATAAAATACTAACTTGGACTCAAAGGAAATAAAACTTGAGATACTTAGGATCTCAACAAATTCTAGACTCAAACAAATTATTAAATACCCTTAATTCACAGAGATTGTTGAAATTATGATCTTGCCCATAATACATAATTGACCATAACTTGTTAAATAAAAACGCAAATTAAAAAATGTTAGCTTATGACACATATAACTAGTCCTTTAAAACTGCAAGACTTTTACTTCAGCTGGACTTCACATGTGGGCCCCATAAAATAAGTCATAAATAGAAGAATTTGCAAAGCAGTAACAAATTAATCTTCTATGGCTGCATCAATTGCTGATTGTAGTTTCCACTCAAATACCCCTGTTTGTTCTTCCAAAAGGAAGAAATTACACCATTTTCTTGCTGGTCATCTGTAAGGGATATTTATCCACCGTTGATGCCTTGGCTGGTAAATTGGTTATACTTTGATTTGTTTTTATGAATCTACCTGCTTACTAATGATTGTAACTTTAATTAGTTTGTATGGAGTTTCTTTAGACTTAATGAATTTGTTTAACTTCATGGTTCAGTTAAATTGGAGCTTATGTTCCTCAAACTTCTATGAATTAATGTCCTCTCCAGGACCTTAAATCCTTGTGTGCAATGATTTGTATACACACCTGCTCTTTACCGATGACATCCAAATCTTAATTTCTTGGATGACCCAAGTTAAAAGATTGAGACTTTGCTTCTTCTTCTCTCTAAGATTTTTTTAGTAATGATGCTTACGTAGAGGTAAACAGAGAAACAATGAAGGTTGTTTTGATTTTGCAGCATGATAAGGGTGATGTTGTTGGTTGTTGGGGTAAAGTGTGATATGTAAGTGGATTTAAAGTGGAGTTGGTTATGAAGGTGTGGGGTGTATGGTGTCAAAGATTGGTCCCACTAGTAGTGGTCGTGGTGTGCGTAATGGTGGTTCTAATGTAGAAATGGGGGCATCAGTGGCATAGCATAAGTGAGGCAATGGTTATGGTTTTGTGTGTAATATAGTAATTCAGAGGCAGTTGTGGTCAGAATCTGAGTTAGAATTGGTGGTAGTGGAGAACCATGGTATGATAAGATAGTGATGGAAGTTAAGTGGTATCAGAGTCTGAGTTAGAGTTGGTGGTAGTGAAGAACCGTGGTATGACAAGTTGGTGATGGAAGTTAAGTGGTATCAGAGTCTGAGTTAGAGTTGGTAGTGGAGAACCATGGTATGATAATGTGGTGATGGAAGTTAAGTGGTATCAGAGTCTGAGTTAGAGCTGGTAGTGGAGAACCAAGTTATGATATGGTAGTGATGGAGGTTATGTGGTGTCAATACTGCTGATGATGACAATGCATGATGGTGTATATGTTTCATGTCATTTAACAATTGCATTCCACCCATTAAGGATGGTATTTGTTTTTAAATGATGTGGCAATGTGGCAACATGTAATGTACACCTTTATATTTGTAAAAGACTAAATTTTTACCATTATTATCCCTCTCCATTTGAAACAAATGGAAATGATACTAATAATTGCAGGACTCATGCAACAAATTGATACTACTAAGTACTAAATATGTCTAGTGTAAACCATGTTGTTGATCAGTAAAAGTTCCTAACTTTATCTTGTCAGAGAGAGAAAGCATTCCCACTAAAGGCTGAGGATTGTATGATACACTAAACCTGTATTATTGATATATATATATATATATATATATCTGTGGCATTGGAAATCTCTAAAGCTGTTGTTTTTGTATTACCTTTGTTTAATTTCTCTAGTTTATGTGACCAAAATAGAAGTAAGAGATTATTAGGTGCAGTGAGTCTCTATTTCTTTCATGAGATGTGCTACCACTAACACTGAAATCAGCTGGGATAATTTCAGGCCAATGCAGAATTTTCCAGTGGCATCAACCCCGTCATCATTGGTGAACTGCAATCCTGAATTAGGCATCTGACTCTGTAGAATTTTAAAATTTGTGGCTGAAAATTTGGGATGGAGATACCCTTTGGCTATTGCTTTGCGTATGCATGTCTACTGACATTTTGTTGCCCTGTAACCTCAAGGATGCCCGAGTGTATTTCTTCCACTTCTAATATTCCAGATGATCATTGAACCACTACAATCTCCAGTAATTCACCGGTTGAGTTCTCATTGTATGTTGTTGCTGTTATTTGAGTGGTTTCTTTAATCCAAAGATAACAAATGGCTTCAGTCATTTGCCAGCTTGAGTTCTCATGGCATGTTGTTGCTGTTTTTTGAGAAGTATCTTTAATCCAAATATAACAAAATGGCTGACACCCCAAAATTTTGGAACTAAGGTGTAGTTGTTGTATAACAAACGGCCAGACAATATGGGCTAGTTGTCCCCTTACCCATAAGCATCTGTGAGGTTGATATCTTATGTCCATACAAATCCACTATTACAGTGACCATGTCCTGTTATTCTTTTAATTGTAAAAAGTTTTGTCTTATAGGGCTAGATACCCTCCTGGAAAAGCATGGAAGACTTAGTATTTACTCAAGTCTAGATGTATAATATGTACTTATAACTGAGTTACTAGCATGTTTTAAGTTCCAATCCAGAGCTCTCTTTTTTCTTTACATGATGACCTAATGGAAAGAATTTACATGATTGTTGGCTTGTGCAGTGTTTGACCTCACTTTCTCACATATAGGAGTTGCGAGGCAAAAAGGGCTAGGCAGCTACTTGAGCCATTGAATCAGCAATAATGTGGTTTTAAGGTCAGGAATATTTTCTCCAATGAACATTAGTAACTGTGGATTAGAATTTACTTGCAAAAAATATGCTGAAATTGTTTGGAGATACAGACATATATATGTAGACGATTAGACACACAAACACATACATGCGTTGGGTTAATGCTATAGTTAATGTGACTCTTTTTAATATTAAATCATTTAATAAATTTGTTTAGAATTAATATTTTGTCAAGTCTACAGTTGGATTAAATGCTTTTCATGTGCTCATCATGCATGGAATTTTACATTAATATCAGATATCATTTATCATCCATTTTTTTTAATAGTATCATTTACCATCCAATTTAAAATTTATAGATTTAGTAGATTTTTATATTACAAGAAAAATTATTTTTGAATATTTTCTAAATGAGACAGTTTTAATCTTTAAAAATGATGAACATGTAAAGATTATGTAATCCAATGGTGCATTTGGAAAATTAATGATCCAATGGAAGGTTATCCGTATTTGAGTAATATAATATATTGTAAAATATTTACACCAGCTCTCTCTCTCTCTCTCAAATAGAATTACAAAATAAATCATGTTCATTTCATTCTGAAAACCAGATCCATTATGACTGAAATAACGTTAGGCTAGTAATAACCTAATTGTGAGGCCTAAATTAAAATACAAAACAAAGAACAGCCTCTCTCTTATATGACTCTTAAAAGCTTTCCTGTCCCTATAGAGATATGCTTCAGGGGAAAAATCTTTTTATAGGTAATATAGAAGTACAATTTTCAACTTTATGGTGTATTGGCTGTGGAGATGGCTAACGGCAGCCTAGTAAGGAATTATGAACTTATAGATGCATGCATTTCACAATTCTGGTAGTTCAAAATGGATTTCTAGAATTTTGAATTAACTATCCATGGTTATGGACAGACAGGTGGTGTGGAGATCTTCCTCTCCATTTGGCTTTTCCAATCTTGTACAATTTTGCTGCAAACAGAGAGGCCTCCGTAGAATCATCTTTGATATGTCTAGGAGCAAGGAATAGGAGAACTTGGGATGTTCATTTCATTCAAGGTCCTAATGATTAGGAGGTAGATGTGGTGGATGATTTCTTTCGATTCTTGGCATCCAATTTACCTTTAGTGATTGATGGTGATCGCTTGAGATGGAAGTTGACAAAAAATGGGGATTTTAATATTCGCTCATATTATTATTAGTCACATGGCTCTTCTTTCGTTGTTTTCCCATGGAAAGGTATTTGGAAGGTTAAGGCACCCCGGCGTGTCTCTTTCTTTGTTTGGATAGCCGCATGGGATAGGATCCTTACGGGAGATAACTTGCAGCTTAGGGGCTTTGACTTCATTGATTGGTGCATTATGTGTCGTTGTTGTGGTGAGACAGTAGATCATTTGTTGTTACATTGTGGAAATGCTTATCAGCTGTGGTGCTTTGTCTTTAAAATTTTTGAGATTTCATGGGTTCCCTCATGTACAGTGTTAGATTTTCTATTTAGTTAGTGGAATTGGTTAGGGAAGCATTCATCTTACATTTGGAACCTAGTTCTGTTGTGTTTGATGTAGTGTATTTGGAGGGAACACAATCGGCGAACGTTTGAGGATTTGGATAGATCCGAGGACCAGCTACTTGCTCTCTTTTCTGGTTCCTTTTTTGATTGGGCTAAGGCTTGGGGACTCACATCTAGTAACTCTCTTCCTTTATTCCTTAGCTCTCTTCTTCTTCATAATTGATGTTTTTTTAAATTTTTATTTTTTTATTTTATGTTTTTGTTTTTCCATCTTTTTTGTTCTTTTGATATGATGGTGCTAATTTGCATCTAGCAGTTTTTTGAATATACATTTTTCTTACCTATCAAAAAAATAAAAAACTATCCATGGTCATACACGATGGCTTTTCTCACACATGCATGAGACATTTTTGTAAATCTTACCGCTATCGGATGTATAACTTCAAATTATGTAGAGATGGGTCAAAATCAAAATTTTCAAAAAATTAACTTTCTTGGAGATGGATCAAACCAAACGTGTATGGTTTAGGTAAACCCTTAATAGGTATGTACTAGGTACTATGTTTTAGGTAGGAACTTAAGACCTTCCCCAAGTTGCACCCCTATTACAGCAACATAGATTCTTGAAGAAGGGAAATTCTAGATGCAGGCCTTTTACTAAGCAATTTGGGACAAACTCCAGTATTCTTTTGAAGGGTTTGTCAAAAGTTGCTCTAACTTCAAATGATAATTTTCCCCCAAAAGTGGCTATGTACCATGTACTATGTTTTAGGGTCTCATTACTGTTTTTTTTTGGGTAAACGGGTCTCATTATTGTTATTCATTACTACTCTGTTGGATTTTTAAATTTGGCTTTGATGCGATTGGGAATCTAAAACAGCACGCTTTGTCTGGTATAGAACTGTTGGCTAGCATGAGCATGATAAGCATATGCAGGAGATAATACTCGACTGTGCCGAAAAGGGGTCTTTACTCTTTAGACAATGGTGTTCCGGTCACCCAGCTAAGCTGCCTAACATAACAGTGGGGGCAGTTTAGGCATTGTCTAAGTGGCCCACTGTTCTTATTGATGTCTAAGTGGCCCACTGTTCTTATTAAAGGAATGCTCTGATGCCTGATGAGACAAAATGATGACAAACATGTTTATTTTTCCAGTACGATTAGGAACACTTTAATTTCCCATTTAAGTAACATGGTTAATATGTTGATTGTTGAACACTATATAACCTGGATTTAGGGGAGCCTTTGTTTCTTAGAATATACTAGGTGCAAAATCTCGCAAATGATGCAATTTCTGTTGTTTGATTTATATATGAATTCGGTCTTTCTATCCCAAAAAAGGAAAAAAAAAACTAATATATCAAGTTGTGAACAGTGTATAATAAGTTGTGTGAGTGATAGACTCAGATGAGAATGATGTTGCTTTCATCATAAGTTGACAATGCAGTAAATTGATTATAAAACTGAGTGTGTTTTATTGTTGTTATTTTTCTGTGTCTTCTCTTTGACCAACTGGTCAATTTTCTGTTAAGCTAGTTAGATTATTCGTTGTTAATTAATTTAAAGGAGAAGAGTAGACAAAGATTTTATATGTTTGAATTCATCGTACATTTAACCCCCCACCTCCCCCACCAAAAAAAAAAAAAAAAAATCGTGATACCCAATCTTAGCAAGTACCAGTACGAATAATTGTAGTGGCCTCTGTCGCCAAACTCTATTTTGAGTTATGAGCTATGCATCCCATAGTTTTTATAATGCCTGGGCCATCTTGACAACTGTGATCCCCACGGAAATTTGATTATTAAGAGAAGCAGGTAAATACGTTCGTCCTTTTGTCCCACAGACTTTTTCGTTTAGTTTTTTAGTTTATAAACAATACCAAGGAAAGAGCTATTTCTACATCCAATTTTACAACTTATTAATTTGTATGATTGCAAATGATTGACAAAAAGTGGTGAGTCGCAAAAGTTAGTAGCAGGCGAAGAATGTTAACTACTCACAATTGCACAAATCATTAAGTTATAAAATTGGGTTTTTGCTTACATACAATTTTTTGTCTCTAGAATTATTCCACTTTTAACCCAAAAAAAAAAGAAAAAGAAAATTAAATCAGAGTACTGTGAGTTAATAAGCTTTGTGTCTTTCTTCTTGGCTCAGATTTAATTAATAGTCAGTGTCTGTCTTTTTGGCATTTATCTTGGTGGATTTGCATCAAATACCCATGCCAGAGATTTATCCACAACGTTACATTAGTTATTAGTCAGAGCCAACAAAGGGCACTATCGAAAGCTTCTCCAAAGGGCAGTAATCTTTAATTACATCTTACATGACAAGTATAAAGATTCTACCAACCGCAGGGCCATTGCCCATTGGTTATGGCTGCTATGTTAATTTGATGCTGCCAAATTCATGCATGCCATATTAGTGAAATCAGTGACCAAATAAAGCAAAACCATGCGCTCATCCTACTCATATATTCCCCAATCAACATCAAAAACGTTATCAAGACACGTAAGTCACTCGTGGCGGTCACTAACCTTATGCTCTCAAATTGTGCATATGTCAATGGTAATCTTGTTGTCACTCTCAAAGAATGATGTAAATAACTAATTTTGTATGAATTCAATGCCTTTCGGTGAAGGATGTCTTGACAGATTTAAGACTTTGGGATCCTTGAAATTAAGATAGAAAATGACCCACAAACAAATAGAAGAGGAAACTCGTGGAATCACAATTTTCTTTACACTTTATTCTTCTTCTTGGCCTCCAACAAGGACAAAACTAGCGATGATCCCACAACCTCAAAAGCAATTTACATTAGTTGCCTAAGGTCCAGAAAGTAGAAAATCTCCATAAAAGAAAATAAACTAACAAAGAAAATAAACCCCACAAAAAAGTATGTTGAAAAATGAGAAAAAAAAAAACTTGAATTTTCATCAGGTGGACATAACATTTTCATAATTGTCTACGTAGACTATCTTGATTGATGCATAACAAAAATAATGTCAAAAGTCATAGCAAAATCATATGAAAGTGATATTTTGCTAGTTACAAATTTATCATTTTAACAAGTTATGAAAAATATTATGAACAAAATTAATCCCCAACATTTCTCATTTTATTTCATAGGACTAAGACTAACCTGCTATAAACTACATGGATGTAAATAAGTACCATGAGCTTTTGTAATAGATATATTTGTTCATGGGAAAATCATAATTAAAGCTTATCACAAACATTCCTCTCTGATATAATAAAAAACTGAAATTAATAACAAGAGCCTGAGGGTAATATTGATTGAAATTATTGGCATACTCATTTCTTCTCCTCTTTCTTTTCTTCCTTCTTCTCTTCTTTCTTCTCTTCTTTCTTCTCCTCTTTCTTTTCTTCCTTCTTTTCTTCTTTAGCTGGACCAACTGATACTATGTCCACTTTCCCTACTTTCTTCAACTTCTTCACAATTGCCACTGCATCCATTGATCCTACAACTGTTAACTTCTGCTCCTTCAGATCTGCTGCTATTGAATCTATCCCTGTTGATCAAAATACAAGGAATCAATACCATAAAAAAAGTGACCAAAAAACTTTTTTAAGGTTTTGCACAAGAACTTTTTTTATTAGTATGTGGAAAACTGTAAGAGAAAACATAGACATAAAGATTAAATACCATATATATCAGCTGCAGCTTCTATTGCTTTCTGCTTTGTTTTGTCATCGGTCATGGTCAAGACCTTCAAGATCACCTTCTGCGCCAGCAAATTCCAATTTTCAAGAAGAAAAAAAGAGTAAGGAATTAGAGAAAACTAAAAGAGGGTTACCATTATAGTCTATATACATATCAAATACATATAACAAAGAAAGAAAACACAGTACCTGAGCCATTTGGAGAGGAAGGAAGTTAATGTGGACACAAAGAGAAGAGAATGAAGGTTGTACCTAGCCCAATTATGGGGTTTTGGAAAAAAACAGAGAGAGAAGAATGAGGTTGCGTGTTTGAGTATAGGCTGTGTGTGCGAGTCACATCCACCAGATAGATCCTCTTAATAGAATTTCTGGCCGCATGGAACAAGCTTTGGTTGCCATATATATGACAAATGTTTCACAATTCACATGCTGGTGGTGTATTTTTTAAATAAAAAAATCAATACTAATGGGTGATTTTCTTTTTCTATTTTTTATTCTTTAATTTTTAAACAAGAAGTTGATCACACACGGCTGGAATAGTTAAAGGCATGTCATGATTACATTAGTAGTATGGTCAAATTTCTAAGAATGTGCTTTAAATTGTCATCAATTTCTATTTGAATTTAGTTCTTTTTTTTAATTAGTTTTTTCTTGGTACGAAAAAAAAAATATCTTGGTTACTTTTTGGTTTTTTGATTGTGTGAATGAAAAGTCTATTTGTTGCTTATCAAGAAATAGGACCTGTTGAAAAATTTGGTGTTTTTAACCAAAGTCATCCCACAAGAGTGAGAAATGAGTTTTGTTAGTACAGTGGATTCAATCAGGTTTTGATTATAGTGGATTTGATATTCCTCTTTCATAAAGGTGCTTAGATTGTTGATCCATGTAAATTTTTGTCACTATTATATGCTTAATTTTTTTCCTTATTTGTTTGAATTTGGTGGTGTATTACATAACAAGCTGTATTAGTAGTGGTGCTCATACCATCGCACACTCTTAGTGTGATAATCACTCCACAAATATAAGTGTTTGTGGGTGTGGAGAGTAAGGACTAAGGTATTATAGTTGGTTGGATTATAGTTGAGGTAAACTTGTCACTTGGCCTGAGCAGGATTGGGTTCAATAATTAACACTTGATATCAACTAATATGCCAATAAAAAATTAGCCCACGTATTTATCAGGTGTTGATGATCATTGAATGGACTAATTGCTCCACCAATATCAATCTCAAACAATGAACGAACCACCTATATGCTTCGATTCGAGCACATATGAGTGAGGTTGATCAAGGTGAAAGATGACATAATAGAACTCAACCAAATTTGAGCACAAAAACTTGATCAAATTTTACAGTAGTCACGAGAAAATAAGCAATGTCAATGACATAAAAACGGGTTTGATGAGAGAGAGAGAGAGAGTAGATAAGGGAGTTTGGGAGGATGCATATTAAGAGTATGGAAAATACTAGAACTACTAAAATTTTTACTATAAAAAGCTTATAAAAAAGCATACAAATGGATGAGTCAAGAATATAACTGTTGTCATTCAATCAATATAATAAATGAATGTTTATTTTTTGGTAAATAAATGAATGTTTAAATTTTAAATTACTTTCTTGTGATTGGTTATATAGTAAAATTTATAGTATTTATAGCATCACTTGTCAAGTTAAATTATTTAGCTTCAAATCCACCAACTCAAACATCCTCGTTGGGTTAGAGATTTTCAATATCGTTGTTTAAGTGTTATGGAAATACGTACGAGTTAAAAAGTGTTATAAAAATATATGTAAAGGTGTTTAAACACTGAAAACTATTGTTTAAATATTCCTACCAAACACCACCCAACCATTTGAACATTGGAATTCACACTTTAGATTCCAATCTAATTGACCATTAGGCGAAACCACCCAAAATCAATCAGATCGTGCGGTTTTGTCAAATGGGTTGGGTTTTTGTCTTTTTGAGCACCTAGGTGTTAAGAGTATTTGCTACCTCAACAAAAAGGAAGAAAGGACGTTACAGAAGATGAAGGAAATCTTTTTATGGATTGGTAGAGAAATCCCTAATCCTAACAAGAATAAGTCCCTCTAAAGTTTTTATTTTTATTTTTGTAATATATGATTTACAACTCTATAATAGAAATTCTTTGGAGTATATAATAAAAAGTTGTTAATAAACCATAAATATATTTATGACAATTATACATTTATACCAAATGAAACATTATCGATAGCTAGTATAGTGGATCAAAGCTGTAAACCTTTTTTCTTTCTCCCATTCCAAATTTCCAACCTATCAAAATTTTTCCCTTACAATTGAATGAAAGTCGAGCGATGTCAATTTTACTATTTTTTTTTTGGTTAAACGACGATATCATTAAAACTAAGCAACTATATCAAGATCAGTACAAAGTCTGTTGAAATATACTCCATTACAGTCATCCTCCAAAGCCTTAAACAAGTCCACAGGCGGACTAGAAAACAAAATGAAATCTGACTCTTGCTCAGCACCTATTCTAGCTAGCATATCAGCACACCAGTTTGCCTGGCGGTAGCAGTGGTTGAACTGAATTTGCTGGAATCTGGACGCCAATTGCCTGCAGTCATCCAAGACGGGGGAGATGTCAATTGTACTATGGACTATGGAGTATTTGATTTTATTTGTTTGTTCCCGTGAATAACAATATGACATCAAAGTTATCGATTTGAGTTGGAATTTTTGGACTTTATCATCTAGAACTATCAATGGCTTCAAACGAAAGTTGGTGGTCAAGTTGGCCAACCCATCCATTGGCTACGGTGGCTTTTTGATGATTTATTCAAGATCCTCTTTATTCAAAAAGTTGTAAAGGAAGACTTTCTTCCTCTTAACTCTTAAGTTATTGTAGTACAAATAATAAAGCAATGCAAGATTTGAATAGCACCACCATCACGTTCATCTACAAGAGAACCATAGCATGACCTTTTACATGGTAAAATTTGGTCAATAATTTGACCATTATCATTACAATAGTGGTTCCATGGACTCACCAATATGTGAATTTCACATACGGTAAGAGTGGAGATTCATGCCAAAAGTCTTGTAATTCAATTGGTTGTCACTTCTTAATGTGTTCATAACATTCAGAATTTAAATCTTTCTCTTCCTCTCCTACTGTAGCTATCAAATTCCATAAAATAATTTTCTAACCATAAATGCGGCCTATACAACAACTGTCCTATGAATAGGGAGGCATGCAGTGCACGGTACAATAGAAAAGTAAGGCAACGTTAAAGAAATAAAAGAATAATTAGTTGGTTTGGGGGCATTAATAATGATGGTGGATGGAAATGTGAATGCCAAATTTGAGTTCTTCCTCTAATATTGTGTCACTTAAAATTTAATGGTTTCAAATATCTAATACTATTCAATTAGGTTTTTTTTTTTTTTCCTAAGTATCTCTACTTGTCATCAATGTAGAGGGTCTTCTCAGAAATTAGGCAAAGCAGATTGAGATCAGAAAAGAGTCCTAGGAAGGTGCTACCTGTCCCAATATGTCTGGCACACTATGTAGTATTGAAAATGTACCCTGAATACTCCAAAATGAACATTGCTTGCTGATTCCTGTTGTTTATTTTTTGGAAATATTCTAGACTTGGATATTTTATTCATCACTTCTTACACAAACCGCATAAGAGAAAGAATGCAATCTATGTTCCTTGATGAGAACATTTTGACAATATATACAGCAGGTAGCTATTAGCCTATTACCATCGTCTCTTGCACTTTCTGCCCCACAATCAGAAAAAGAGGGCCATTTCAAAGTGCCTTTTGGTCATGTCTCGTAAGTCTACATGTTTGTTATGCCACAACAACCTAGTAAATGACAATATGATTTTTCTCAAAAAAAAAAAAAAAAAAAAAAAAAGTAATCACAATATGCTTTGTCTGAAACTATGATTTATGACAGCATAATATGCAATAACAACAAAAATTTTAGTCTCAAATTTTTTGGGGTTGGATATGGATCCTCATCAAGATTAGTTAGGGTTTGTCACATGTATTCTTTCATACATTAAATTCTATTTGAAGTCATAACCTCTATTACTTTTTTAATTAAGATTTTTTTTCTTTTTCTTTATAGAATCAATTAATGTATCCTTTTTAACTACTTATATTAATGTTATTTTTGGTTTTCCTTTACCTTTTCCGTTCCTTTAACTTAAATCTACTCACTATTCGTTTCTTGATATTGTTTTCTTCGGAAAAAAAATAGATCCTATTAACTTTAATACTTCATTGTATATGCGTAAATGTGTTTATGGTGTGTACATTTTATTTCCTTCTTCCAAAATCTTTGGGTTAGGCAAATGTGGTGTCCTGTATGGCTGTGAGTGATGAATGTAAACTGAAGTTCATGGAGCTAATAGCAAAGAGGAACTGCAGGTTTATTATTTTCAAGATTGAGAATCAAGAAGTGGTGGTAGAGAAACTTGGAATCCCAGATGAAGCCTATGAGGACTTCACCGCATCTCAGCCTGCCAGTGAGCGCCGCTATGCTGTCTTCAATCTTGATTTCATCACTGATCAGAGTTTCCAGAAAGGCAAATTATTTTTCATTGCATGGTAATTTAGATTTTCTCCAACAAGTATATATGAATGCTTAAAAACTAGTCCTTTAGTGTATATTTTATAGTGGCATATTGAAATGGAGATAAAAAAAAAGCACAATGTATAGTAATTAGTAAATCTTTCGATTAACATTCAAAGAACAGTTTTTCTGCTTTTTTGAGAAAAAAGTCAAGTAAAATTATGTTTCTAGGAGTAATGGAAATACTCTCAAAGTGCTAATGAGTAACGACACAATGGAACTAGAAAACAGAAGCCAAATAATATATGCATGGCTTCCAGGCTAATACTGCTCCTCTTTGGAGGCAATTGATCATATATTGAAGGCCAAAATAACAATTTGATACACAATGGTGTTTGTGAAAGTTAACTCTCTTGTTTTCAGATCACCTTTCTTCAAAGTGAGAAGTAAGGCGGTCTATGCCAGCTCCAAGGGTAGATTCAAGAGTCAACCGGATGGAATTCAAGTTGAGTTGCAAGCAACAGATCCTAGTGAAATGAGCTTTGACATTGTAAAAGGACGAACAACGTAAAAATTGTCATTTTTTTTTTTTACTTTGGATGTTTAGCCCTTCCTAAAAACTACATTATGCAAGCATTGATTTTCCGCTCAACATCATTATTAGTTTTCTCTTGTTGCACGGATTTTATACTAATAGTGTCTGTTTAAGAATAACTTATTTAGCTTTTTGCTGAAAGCTTTTTTATTGAAAATGTGCTAAAATATACTTGTACCTTTAAAAAAATGAGAAAAAGTGTGAAAAAAATGAAGTTTTAAAAAACTATACATAGAAATCTATATCTATATATTATTAAAAGCTGAAGTGTAGCGTTTAATGCTGCTGCGCAACATGCTGCTCTTATGTTGCGTCACATCAGCTGCCACGTCATTTTCTTTAAAAAAAAAAAAATTTCCTTCAATTTTTAAATGGTTTTTACAATTTTCAGCCCTATAAACCCTAGCCTTATAAATGCAGTCCACTACTTATTTATTTACTCCTACTATCACCCTATAATAAATTTGTATAATTAATCCAACCCACATTTTATTTATTTAGTTCCACTATCAAGCCCAACCTAAAACCTTTTAAGTTCAGCTTAAAGGAAAAAGAAATTAAAAATATCAAACGTTCAAGCCCGTTTGGAAGAAAGAAAAAAAGAAAAAAAGAAAAAAAAAAGGGGAAGCATTCAGGGTTTTTTGTGTGACCAGATAGAAACGTGAGCCGAGAGAGAGAGAGAGAGTTTGAAATATGTAACGTAGAGGGAAGCTTAAAGGGAGGAACAAAAAAAAAACGTTGAAGCCTTCACCAGATAGAAACGTGAGCAGAGAGAGTTTGAAATATGTAACATAGAGGGAAGCTTAAAGGGAGGGGGAAAAAAAAAGCGTTGAAGCCTTCAGGTATTGCGTGAGAAAACAGAGAGTTTGAAAGCTACTCACCTTCCCACTCTACCGTTTTTCAGTAACGGCTGTCTATCTGATTTCCTTCCTCCCTTTATTCCTTTCCACATGGTTTATAAATATTGACAGAACCTCCCTGCTTTGGTTGAGGTATCTCTACATCTCAATTCTTTTTTTTTGGTGCAAAACTTTTATGCTCTGTTTATATTAATATGAGACCCTTTTTTTTCGTTTGTTTGTGTTTGTGTTTATATTAGACGAGCATCCTTGGCATGCCATTGATGTGTTTGTGAGATTGCTTGAATGCCGTTTCAATAGGACTATAATTTTACTGCTAAAAAAACTATTTTATTTTACCTTGGTTTATTTGGAAATATCTCAGGTCTCATTTTTTTAATTTGTTGTGGCTTATTGGAAGAATGTAAGACTCTGAAGTAGTGAAGTATAAAGTGTTGGTGGCACGTCTCATCCATTCCAAGGGGATTTAAAGGTGAGTTTTCATCTCTCTCGATTGCTTATATTCCATGACTGAGGGAAGTAGTTTGATAGTGGTATACTGGAGTTTGAGTGGTTGTTAAGAGTGGGTATGGCCGGATGTGAGTTTCTATTGTATTTTAGACTAGATACAAGTATATGGTGAATTAGGGAGAAATTTTATTAAATAGATAAAATTGAGCATGGAAGCCCAATATAGTGAAGTGAATGAAAGTTTTTTCTATTAATTTTTTTTGAGTTCTTTTTATATTTTAACTTTCAAACCTATGTGGACGTGCTATCTGGAAGCCTTTTCCCACAATTGTCAATCTATAGCCAATCCAGTTAACTTGATGCTGGGTTGCCTCTGGTACTACACGTGTCATATGGATCAACTGGGAAAAACAACTGATAAAGATGATTAAATTGATGCAGATTTCACTGATAGAACTTCTCCTTGAAAATTTGTGTTTTCTATGTTGGCTGTGATTTTGCAATGTATAATGTGCATATTTTCAATGTGATTTAGAGAATGGGTTGTCTATGGGGCATCCTCTTGAAAGAGTTAATAACAAAATTGGAGATTGTACGTTTTTTTCCAATGCTACATTTGGTCAAGTAGGTGGTTGATTTTTATAGTTAGAGCCACCGAGGTTTATTTATCTTAGTTTTCCATGATGAATTTGCATCAACAGTGTATATGAAATAAGTTTAGCGCTTTGGTTTCAAGTATAAACTCACTAGATATTTATTCACTTCACTATATTTGATTTAACCCCCTTACAGAATTTCGCAACAACTAATCTAAAGAACAAATGACAAAGAAAAGAGGGATGCCATAGACACAAAGAACCAAACTGACTCTGTTTGGTACCAAACTGAGAAGCAACTAATTAGAGCATTAATATTCGTATATTTTCTGACCATGGATGCATACTTAGATCTAAGCTTGCTCAGCTTTATAGGGAGTAGAGCACATGGCTATATGCTATCTAATAATTATTAATGCTCTCTACGAATTTGATTTGATAGCAAGATTGTGTTTCTCTTGAATATTTCTAAATTCATATGAAAAGTATGTTTCCTATCAAAGCTTTATGTAAAGCTGCTAGATTCTACAGCTCGTGTCTTTATTCCCATTAAATTGTCTAGGCATTTTTAATATGTTTGTTCAAGCTTTCAACAAGTTATTTGTTACAAGTTTTTTAAAAATATATTTTTTATATTATTATTTTTGTTTTTTTAATTGAGTCCCTTTAGAAGTAGCAATTCTTCTCAGAGTTTTTTACTCTAGATGAGTTTGTATTGGGATGTTTTGTCACAAAGTGGCCAAGGGGGAGTTTGTTAGATTTTTAGTGTTGAACAATTCCATAAGAATTGTTTGTAATGATGAATTTCAAGTTTATCGATGTTTTATCACAAAATTTTAGAAACTCACTGGATATTTGCTCAAGACTTGACTCACATTGTGCTTCAACTACTCTTGAGATAAAGTAAGGGAATAGTAACAAATAGAAAAAAAGAAGCCCTTAAGCTATAAAATTAAAATTAAAGATTAAGAAATAAAAGATTTGGAGTTTGATTACTTGATTTTCTTCCTTTTTTTTTTTTTTTTTTTTGGAGATGAATTTTACTAAATCAAGTTTTGGACCTGATTTTTTCAGGGAAAAAAAAAATGAAATCTATCACCTTACATAAATATTAATAAATTTTGAATTAAGATTGTGAGTTGCTTTCATTTGAAGTTAGACTTTTGGAAATTTTAGGCACCTAGGTTTGGTAGATCCAAATTTTGCTACTAAAGTTGAAATTCCTTTTTCTTTTTTCTTTTTTTCATTTGGAAAGGTTGGGGAGAGGGGCATTCATGTTGAGATGAATTTTCTCAGTAGTGGTATATTGGAAGGTAAGAGTCAGACTTTCAAGAATGTGGGAAGCTGTCAACCGAAAAAATCTAGAACTAATAAGTTTGGACATGGTTCTTAAAGATGAACAGGTTAGATTTGAATTCAAAATCTATTTTGTCATATTTTCTTTACTCGACTCGCACCTTAAAACTAAAATTGTGACTAACAAATTACTTATTTAAGTACCAAGATGATACAATACACGAGACAATTCAAAAAAACAATGTTAAGAAGTTTCAGGCACAACTACGAGAAGGACAATTATATTCACTGTCCAATTTTCGAGTAGATACTTACAAGGAAAAAGATAGCTATCGGCCTATAAGTAAAGACAAGAAAATAAACTTTCTACGTACAACAGTTATTGAGGAACTAAAAGAGGCTGAAATTACTATCTCTCAGCATAAATTTGAATTTGTTGATTATAGAATAATTGTGGATTGCTTTGACAGTAACAAACAATTGACAGGTAGCCTAAAAACTCTCAAATTTATTTTCAAATAACTAAGTTTCCAATTACTTAATCAACTTTATTTATTGCAGACATCATTGGAAAAATAGTTGGTGTTGGACCACTAGGAAATGTTCATGTTCAAGGATCTACTGTCCCAATGAGAAATATAGATATCATGAATCCAGGGTAAGCTTTAGCATGTACATATGGATTCATTGCATAATACTACTTCAAACTCTTTATCACTTACATATTTGTTTGTCGTAGAGGACTCAAAATAAGAATTACTCACTGGGGACCAACATTAAATGAAATTGAGGACAATTTTTACACCAACAATCCAGGACCCTTTGTCATAATAGTGACATCTACTATTGTGAAAACATTTAGAGGTAATAACTTCTTTTAAACATATCTTTTCTTTTACATAATTAACATTTTTATAAAATACAGGGGAACACTATTTGTCATCTACAAATGCAACAAAAGTGTACATCAATTTAGAAATACCTGAAACTACAACATTGATTGATAGGTATTTAGATTTTCCATACCATACTTTTATTCTAATATATTATTTTAAAAATAATCTTGATACTTTTATTTAGTACAATACAATCTTCATATCAAATAATTATTCGCTATGTTTTGATTTAAATCTTCTACCATCAAAGAAATGTGGAAAAGACTGAAATTGAAGGCATTCCTCTACAATTCAAGCAACAAATATCAGTTGAAAAAAGAATCACACAAAATAGAAGAACAATCAAGCAAATGACATCCTTGGAATGGACGTCGAATGATCAGGTAATCAACATTTTTTCCCAATAACATTAGACCAATAATATATTTAGTTCTCAATAAGCTTAACACTAAATACATTTCTTTTTTTCTTTTATATTGTAGGAAAATGTCTTCACATGCCTTGCAACAATTGAAAATATTGAAAATAACTTTGGATGGTACTATATCGGATGTGCAAAGTGCAACAAAAAAGTTAAATCTGAAAATGATTTTTGGTGCAGCCATTGCAAAAGTAACTCTAATTTTCCAATTCCAAGGTAAAATATAAATTACCAATTTTAGAATCATTCAATATATGTAAACCTAAAACAAAAAAATATATATTTATCAAACAAAAATGAAACAAATTATATATTTATACATGCAGATATAGAATTCAACTCAACGTTGATGATGGAACAGAGTGTGCTGTATTTATTTTGTTTGACAAGGAAGCTGAAAAATTCCTTCACACAACAGCAAGAGAACTATCAAACAAATATGCAATTGTAAGACAATACAATTAGCATATATAATCTTTCGTTTAATTTGAAAAGAATATACAACATTACATTTAATATTTTATCAGATGAATGCAAATTCCACCCTACCAAATGAAATAGAGAAGCTCATTGGAAAAACATTTGTGTTCCAACTAAAGCTTAACGACTATAATTGGAAGAAAGGATGGGACTTATATACAATTGAAAAGGTGTTTGACAACATTTCAAATGACAAAACGGCAATGAAACTTGATCATATTACAACAGTAAGCTGTCAACTATTAAAAACTTAAGCCTATTTGCAAATCCAAATATTATGTTTTAAACCACATATTGTGTTTTAGGAACCACTGCAAAATGATGAAATCAAGGAAACTCCAGATTAGACTTCTGACAAAAACACATTTGAAGTATTTGATACAAAACCATCCACAAGCGCAAATAATGATCCAGCTAACCCACCCAAAAAAAAACCAAATGGTGATATCACAACAATAAGCTTTCTACTTCTACATTTATTTGCAAATTCATTCAAAAAAAAATATCTACTATGTACTTTAATAAACATTCTTTGGTGTAGGAATCATTGGAGAATTATGAAGTCAAGAAAAACGCAGTCCAAACTTCTGAGAAAAACAAAATTGAAGTTCTTGAAACAAAACCATTAACAAGCACAAATAATGATGAAAAAAGATCAAAACATGAACACAATAGTGGTGCCATACCATCAATGAGTTTTGCCTCTAATGTTAAAGATGCTGAACCAAGTGATGATTACATGTTCCTTCGAGATCTAATCAATCGTCGAAAAGCTACAAAACACAAGTCGTCAAAAAAGAAGATGCTTCAAAGATGCAAATGATATTGGACTTTTATATTTTCTTGCCTTTATTAACTTATTTCAAGGTTCTATTATATCTTCATATTGTCCCAAAAAAGTCAAATAAAAGACTTTGCTTCATTAATAATAAAAGTTTTTTGGAAAATCAAATTGTTTTCCAATTAAGCACAACTACTAATAAAATCAATACCAGCCACCACTGTTGTTAAAATAAAAAATACCCAAAAGCAAGGAAAAGCAGGAAAAAGGTTCATTTCGCATCCCAAAAAACCAAGCATGCAAGAAAAATGGAGTGGGTCATTGGGATCGTGAATGCCCTTACCCATATGGAAATGAAGAATTACATGTAACATGCAAAAATGCTCAATTGACTTGGAAATGTACAAATTAGCCAACTGAGTTTGGTAGAAATTATGTTTCCAAAAAGCATAATACAATAAAATTTCCTCATCCTATTTATAATACTAATCTCTATCTTTAAAGGAATAGATCTTTTTTTATTATTAATATTTATTTAAAAACAGTTGAAACAACTTAATTACAGTCCTCTAAAGTTTTCACCTAAGATGATGCTAACTTCAAATTTATAAAATTATTTCTATCTAATTTTAAATTAATTAAATTTTACTAACTTGGAAAGACGGATGATCAGCTCTTCACTGACTAGAAGGCCAACTATAGTTGTATCCTTTCCACATCTAATTTCAAGACAATACCTTCTATCATCATGAATCCTACAATATATTGTTTATACATATATAATGCAACTTAAGTAGTAATACATTCAAAAATATTTCAAATAATAACACGATCATAAAAAGAAATAACCACGCGTAACGCGCGGGTCCGCGACTAGTTAAAAGTTAAAAGCTGATGCCATACTATGAATTTATCTGGCATGATTAGTACTTAGGCTGCTTGTCCAAACTCCGAAGTCACTTGATAGCACATAACTCTGTCTTTTCTGTCTTGGTGTGTTTTAATGTTGAGGACAGTGAATTTGGAAAAGCACTGAATCCAACTTTTATCAGAAAAATCTAATAGGAAAGAATTAAACAACAAACCTTATGTTCTATTCTTTTTGGTGCAAACTGAAATGGCTTCCACTACATACATAAATAGTTCGAACAGTCTTAGGCTGGAATCATAATCTGAAAGTTCAAAAACGTGTACAAAAACACCTTTGAACGTTTAGACCCCCAAATAACAACTTAATCAATTCAAGCAATATGTCAAACAACTAGTGTGCGGAAACTTAACATATGCTATCAAACAAAATTGATTAAATACTATCTAAGCCATAACAGATTAATATCCACAGCAGATAAATAAAAAGGCAAAGATAGAGAGGAAGGAAGATGCAAACACAAAGACAACACGCGATGTGTTATCGAAGAGGAAACCGAAGCCCTCGGCGAAAAACCTCTCCGCCGCCCTCCAAGCGGTAATCAATCCACTAGAAAATATAGTTGGGATACAAGGACAGCAATAGACCCTCCAAGCCTAATCTACCCAGTGCACCTAAGCCCTCCAAGCTTCTTGCTCCAACGAGGTTACGCCGAACCTTTTTCTTTTCTAGCTTCCCGGATTCCGCTACTAGACCGTAGCATCAACCAATGAAGATTGGTTCCTTCCTAACTGCTTCCCAGAAATCCAAACAGCAGACTCACAAAGATGATGATGGTGAGAACCTGGTTTGGTATAATGCCTCTCAAGGATTTGACAATGGAGAGGAAGAGAGTTGAGGAATTTGAAGAGTCTCTAAGGTATAGATTGTGTGTGAATCAATCTAGTTTTTCTCTAGGGTTTCTCTCTCAAAATTCTCTCTGGAAGCTCTCTTTCAATCGTGGGTAATAGGGGTATTTATACTGGAGTGGAGAGGAATGTGAAACGTCAGGTTTTTACAAAACAGGGGTGGCTCGCGGCTTGACCTCGCGGCTTGACTAAGTCGCGAGATCCAGTCGCGAGATAACCGTATGGCCAGTTGTCCTGTTTTGTCCTGTAGTGCTCCAGCTAGCATGACTGTTCATCTTCCAGCATGCTTGGCACGTGTGCAGCTTCTGGCGACTTGCAGCCGCGAGTCACCCGCGAGTCCCAGCCGCGACACTCTGTTTTCTTGCACACTCTTGAGCAAACTTCACTCTATCTCACTCACTACCCTTACATCAAACCCACCTAAATACAGGGTTACTAAATGCTGAATTACAAGCAAATTTGGCACGGAATAAAGCCAATAAGATGGTTGAATAAATTCAACCTTACATAATCCTTGGCATTTTATTTAAGCACATTTTAGAACAAGATCAGGAGGTAATGATACTTGTCACAATTGCTCTGCCAACTAATCTTTGTGGCCTCTTCGAAAGCATGGACCAGAGCTACCTGCAATCATGAATATCATTGCCATGGGTATGTAAGTTGGAATTTGAAGTATGTATGAGCTGTGTGAACACCTACACAATTCTATTCTTTGTAATAGTAAATTATCCCAGTGGAGTAAAATCTTTTAGCATGTTACTGTGTGCGCCGTGGTACAAAACTTGTATGATACAGATGTGTACATAACTTTTCATAGTCCCTACTCTGTTTCTTTCAGTAGCATTTTGCTCTCAGATCTTTTTAAATGAAAGTTTGCATTTCAAAATGAACCATGTTTCATATTGCAACTGTCTGTAAATCATGACTAGAAATTGAAAAAGTGGGCTCCATTTGGGCATCAGCATCTTTGTAATACAAACAGCAATTGAAATATTGAATAGGAGGTTAGCTATGTGTCAAATCACTTTTGCATTGCAGCAGGACAGAATGGGTTGGGAAATTGTAATAAAGAAGGACAGGACAAATCCCTAGGCTTCCCCACCTAGAATAAGCCGGAAATCCTAGTCTTCACTACCTACATGTGAAAATTATAAATTATTTTACTATTCAGTTTATTTTTGTTATTATTTATAGGTTCATTATATTTTTTGATACTATTCATGAGTTTCACTGAACTATTTCAACTAACTTTTACATTTATTTACAGTACTTTCAATAATAAGTTTTCAGTCACAGAAAAATAAACGGTATTCAAACAGACCCTCAAGGTGCAGTGCTTCACATTCTTGGAACCTCTTTTTAATAGGCTTCAAGGAGTACAATCAAGCCACAATCATTCCACAAAATCCACAACATTAAATTTGAAATTCAAAAATCAAAAGTGCTATAATTGAAAAATGAAATCTGAAATTTGAAATAAGAAATATCTAAAATGAAAAATTCTGAAATAATGTTGGTTGTGCTTTGCTCCCTCCCTGCATCAACATCCTTATCAACTCTCCACAGGAATATCTTCAGCCGTTCATGAAGTTTAGAACTCCATAAAGCCTTCCAGAGGTCCTGACAATAGAGTTTGAAGACAAACTTAAAATATTTTTAATTTTGAAACACTGGCAAAACGCGATTTGGACACTTTGCCCTCCCAAGGAACTTTTTGCAAAGTTTTAACTCTTCCAAATCTAAGAGTAGCCACAACCTCTCTGATGTGGTGCCATTCAGCTAGTTCGATTCAAGATGTAATGTCCCAAGGCAGATAAGTTTCCAAAATACTTAGGGATGGAAACATAGAAGGGATTGGCATTATATAGAAAGAAATGCAAACAGGTACAGGGAATAGAATTTCTTGAAACACTAGGGTACGACACATCTTAGGTACAGCAATTATTTAATTAATAAATATTTTTGGACATAATATGTTTATTTTAGGTTTTAAAGTTAAGCAACAACAATATAATGCTTGAAAACATATCTAAAATTCATTTAAAGGCAATAACAAATAGCAAAGAAGTACAATGACCCATAAATGATGTATAAAGTAAAATACACTAAACACCTAAGTTGCACAGGTACCCACATGGGTAGGGGTATGACATGAGTACGGGTACTTGGACATTTTAGCCGTGTCCAAGCAACATAGAAATGCAAGATGCCTAAATTGGCAAAAGGAATTTGATATATTCCAGTAAGCTGATTGCTGGACAAGAACATGTTCAAGTTGTAAATATTTAATATGGTACTTGGTATTGGGCCATGATTCTTCGCTTCAAATATTTCCATATCAATATATGAAAATGGTACCAAAAAGGCATAACATTGTTAAGTTTTCCAACCACTTCTCCATGCCAAATAGGTCCTTCCACTAGGTGAAGCCATGAAGCATCATCCATGTCTATAATAGGTGCAGTGTACTTGTGCATATGTACCAGAGTGCTCCTACGTAATTCATGCAGTGTGACAACCCAGTTGTTACTTTATTTAGTAAGAAAATCTTAATAAAACTCTTACTACATATGGTGTTTTCTTCACATCAATGATCATTACAGGATATTATACAATTACTTCAAGGCCCTTTACATATTAACACATTTCTTGATAGTTTGCTATATCATCATATGCACATCATTCCAACTGCAGCTACAACATCAACAAGAGCCAATTGCCTGCAGTCATCCAAGACGAGGAAGATGTCAATTGTACTATGGACTACGGAGTATTTGATTTTATTTGTTTGTTCCTGTGAATAGCAATATGAAATCAGAGTTATCGATTTGAGTGGGAATTTTTGGACTTTATCATCTAGAACTTTCAATGGCTTCAAACCAAAGTTGGTGGTCAAGTTGGCCAACCCATCCATTGGCTACAGTGGCTTTTTGATGATTTAATCATGATTCCTTTATTCAAAAAGTTGTCTTCCTCTTAACTCTTAAGTTATTGTAGTACAAATAATTAAAGCAGTGCAAGATTTGAATAGCACCACCATCACGTTCATCTACAAGAGGACCATCGCATGACCTTTTACATAGTGAAATTTGGTCAATAATTTGACCATTATCATTACAATAGTGGTTCCATGGACTCACCAATATGTGAATTTCACATGCAGTAAGAGTGTGGATTCATGCCAAAAGTCTTGTAACTTAATTGGTTATCACTTCTTAATGTGTTCATAACATTTAGAATTTAAATCTTTCTCTCTTTTTCTCTCCTGCTGTAGCTATCGAATTCCATAAAATAATTTTCTAACTATAAATGCGGCCTATACAACAACTGTCCTATGAATAGGGAGGCATGCAGTGCACGGTACAATAGAAAAGTAAGGCAACGTTAAAGAATAAAAGAATAACTAGTTGGTTTGGGGGTATTAATAATGATGGTGGATGGAAATGTGAATGCCAAACTTGAGTTCTTCCTCTAATATTGTATCACTTACAATTTAATGGTTTCAAATATCTAATACTATTCAATTAGGTTTTTTTTCCTTAAGTATCTCTACTTGTCATCAATGTAGAGGGTCTTCTCAGAACTTAGGCAAAGCAGATTGAGATCAGAAAAGAGTCCTAGGAAGGTGATACCTGTCCCAATATGTCTGGCACACTATGTAGTATTGAAAATGTACCCTGAATACTCCAAAATGAACATTGCTTGCTGATTCCTGTTGTTTTATTTTTTGGAAATATTCTAGACTTGGATATTTTATTCATCACTTCTTACACAAACAGCATAAGAAAAAGAATACAATCTATTTGAGAACATTTTGACAAAATATACAGCAGGTAGCTAGCCTATTACCATCATCTCTTGCACTTTCTTCCCCACAATCAGAAAAAGAGGGCCATTTCAAAGTGCCTTTTGGTCATGTCTCGTAAGTCCACATGTTTGTTATGCCACAACAACCTAGTAAATGACAATATGATTTTTCTCCAAAAAAAAAAAAAAAAAAAGTAATGACAATATGCTTTGTCTAAAACTATGATTTATGACAGCATAATATGCAATAACAACAAAAATTTTAGTTTCAAATTTTTTGGGGTCAGATATGAATCCTCAACAAGATTAGTTAGGGTTTGTCACATGTATTCTTTCATACATTATATTCTATTTGAAGTCATAACCTCTATTACTTTTCAATTATTTTTCTTTTTCTTTATAGAATCAATTAATGTATCCTTTTTAACTGCTTATATTAATGCTATTTTTGGTTTTCCCTTACCTTTTCCGTTTCCTTAACTTAAATCTACTCACCATTCATTTTTTTTTTTTTTTTGAGAATCTACTCACCATTCATTTCTTGATATTGTTTCTTCAAAAAAAAAAAGATCCTATTAACTTTAGTACTTTATTGTATATGCCTAAATATGTTTATGATGTGTACATTTTATTTCCTTCTTCCAAAATCTTTGGGTTAGGCAAATGTGGTGTCTTGCAGGTTTATTATTTTCAAGATTGAGAATCAAGAAGTGGTAGAGAAACTTGGAATCCCAGATGAAGCCTATGAGGACTTCACCACATCTCAGCCAGCCAGTGAGCGTTGCTTTGCTGTCTTCAATTTTGATTTCATCACTGATCAGAGTTTCCAGAAAAGCAAATTATTTTTCATTGCATGGTAATTTAGATTTTCTCCAACAAGTCTATATGAATGCTTAAAAACTAATCCTTTAGCGTATATTTTATAGTGGCATATTGAAATGGAGAAAAAAAAGCACAATGTATAGTAATTAGTAAAGAACAATTTTGCTGCTTTTTTGAGAAAAAAGTCAAGAAAAATTTTGCTTCTAGGAGTAATGGAAATACTCTCAAAGTGCTAATGAGTAACGATACAATGGAACTAGAAAACAGAAGCCAAATAATATTTGACTTCCAGGTTAATACTACTCTTTGGAGGCAATTGATCATATATTGAAGGCCAAAATAACAATTTGATACACAATGGTGTTTGTGAAAGTTAACTCTCTTTTTTTCAGATCACCTTTCTTCAAAGTGAGAAGTAAGGCGGTCTATGCCAGATCCAAGGATAGATTCAAGAGTCAACCGGAAGGAATTCAAGTTGAGTTGCAAGCAACAGATCCTAGTGAAATGAGCTTTGACATTGTAAAAGGACGAACACTGTAAAAGTTGTCATTTCTCTACTTTGGATGTTTAGCCCTTCCTAAAAACTACATTATGTGAGCATTGTTTTTCTGCTCCTTGTCATTATTATTATTTTTTCTCTTGTTGCATGAATTTTATACTAAAAGTGTTTGTCTGAGAATAGCTTATCTAACTTGTTGGTGAAACCTTTTTACTATAAGTGTGCTAAAATATACTAGTACCTTGAAAAAAGTGAGAAAAAGTGTGAAAAAAATGAGGTTTTAAAAAGTTATACATAGAAGTTAAAAGCTAAAAACTGATGCCAAACTCACCCTAAACTTGTAGTTAATGTCATACTATGAATTTATCTGTCATGATTAATACTTCTTAGGCTGCTTGTCCAAACTTGGAAGTCACTTGATAGCACATAACTCTGTCTTTTCTGTCATGGTGTGTTTTAATGTTGAGGACAGTGAATTTGGAAAAGCACTGAATCCAACTTTTATCTGAAAAATCTAACAGGAAAGAATTAAACAACAAACCTTATGTTCTATTCTTTCTGGTGCAAAGTGAAATGACTTCCACTACATACATAAATAGTTCGAACAGTCATAGGCTGGAATCATAGTCCTTATTCAAGTACATTTTAGAACAAGATCAGGAGGTAACGATACTTGTCACAACTGCTCTGCCAACTAATCTTTGAGGCCTCTTTGAAAGCATGGACCAGAGCCACCTGCAATCATGAATATCATTGCCATGGGTATGTAAGTTGGAATTTGAAGTATGTATGAGCTGCATGAAGACCTACACAATTTTATTCTTTGTACTAGTAAATTATCCCAGTGGAGTAAAAGCTTTTAGCATGTTACTCTGTGCGCCGTGGTACAAAACTTGTATGATACAGATATGTGTACAAGAAATACTGGTCATAGTGTCTACTCTGTTTCTTTCAGTAGCATTTTGTTCTCAGATCTTTTTAAAATGAAGTTTGCATTTCAAAATGAACCATGTTTCATATGGCAACAGTCTGTAAATCATGACTAGAAATTTGGGCTCCATTTGGGTATCAGCATCTTTGTAATACAAACAGCAACTGAAATATTGAATAGGAGGTTAGCTATGAGTCAAATCACTTTTGCATTGCAGCAGGACAGAATGGGCTGGGAAATTGTAATAAGGGAAAAGAAAGAAGAACAGGACAAATCCCTAGGCTTCACACCTAGAATAAGCCAGAAATCCTAGGTTTCACCACCTACATGTGCTTGAATCACCACTAAGCTTATAGAAACAATTTTAATCTAAAAATTCTTATTCAAAGTGCAGTGCTTCACAACATTCTTGGAGCCTTTTTTTAACAGGCTTCAAGGAATACAATCAAGCCACAGTCATTCCACAAAATCCACAACATTAAATTTGAAATTCAAAAATCAAAAGTGCTATAATTGAAAAATGAAATCTGAAATTTGAAATAAAAAATATCTGAAATGATAAATTCTGAAATAATTTTGGTTGTGCTTTGCTCCCTCCCTGCATCAACATCCTTATCAACTCTCCACGGGAATATCTTCAGCTGTTCATGAAGTTTAGAACTCCATAAAGCCTTCCAGAGGTCCTAACAATAGAGTTTGGAGACAAATTTAAAATATTTTAATTTTGAGACACTGGCAAAACGCGCTTCGGACTTTCTCCAAGGATCTTTTTGCAAAATTTTAACTCTTCCAAATCTAAGAGAAGCCCCAACCTCTCTGGTGAGGTACCATTCAACTAGTTCAATTCAAGATGTAATGTCCTCAAGGTAGATAACTTTCCAAAATACATAGGGATGGGAACATAGAAGGAATTGTCATTATATAGAAAGATATGCAAACCGCTACGGGGTATAGCATTTTTTGAAAAATTAGAGTACAACACATCTTAGGTACAGCAATTATTTAATTAATAGATATTATTTGGACATAATATGTTTATTTTAGGTTTTAAAATTAAGCAACAACAATATAATGCTTGAAAACATATCTAAAATTCATTTAAAGGCAATAATAAATAGCAAAGAAGTACAATGACACCCATAAATGTTGTCTAAAGTAAAATACTCTAAACACCTAAGTTGCACGGGTACCCACACGGGTAGGGGTATGACATGAGTATATGTACTTGGACATTTTAGCCGTGTCCGTGCAACATAGAAATGCAAGATGCCTAAATTGGCCAAAGGAATTTGATACATTCCAGTAAGCTGATTGCTGGACAAGAAGAATAAGTTCAAGTTGTAAATATTTAATATGGTACTTAGTATTGGGCCATGATTCTTCTCTTCAAATATTTCCTTTTAAATATATGAAAATCATACCAAAAAGGCATAAAATTGTTAAGTTTCCAATCACTTCTCCATGCCAAATAGGTCCTTCCACTAGGTGAAGCCATGAAGCATCATACATGTCTATAATAGGTGCAATGTGCTTGTGCATATGAACCAGAGTGCTCCAATGTAATTCATGCAGTGTGACAACCCCGTTGTTACTTTATTTAGTAAGGAAATCTTAATAGAACTCTTACTACATATGGTGTTTTCTTCACATCAATGATCATTACAGGATATTATACAATTACTTCAAGACCCTCTACATATTAGCACATTTCTTGATAGTTTGCTATATCATCATATGCACATCATTCCAGCTGCAGCTACAACATCAACAAGAGAAAAATATTCTAGACAACATAATTTACAATTCAATACCTGATTGAAGAATCGATGCCTTTTGCTACCAAAGCGTCAGCTTCTTAAACTTTTTGCAAATCCAGTTCACCTTCAGCACTGTAGTCACATAGGCCTGACCTTTCATGTCATAGACAAACCGGAAATAAGCATGCCTCCAAGTCCTCTTGAAGAAAAGAGCACCACAAACTCCCCAAAAGCCTAGTGCAAATCCAACCCCTAACCCAATGTAAAACCATGATGTTTCAGACTCGTCTTCAGCTTTTCCCAGTGGAGTATCACCATCAGATTTTTGCTCTTTTGTGCAGTTTTTTCTAAGAGGAGCTCCACAAAGTTCAGGATTTCCAGTGTAGCGAAGTGCATCAAAGCTCTGAAGTTGGGTGCTTAAAGGAATTCTACCTGAGAAGTTGTTGTATGACAAGTCCAAGTAACTAAGAAATGTCAAATTAGACATGCTTGGAGGAATTTCACCTGATAGATGATTTCTTGAGAGATCAATAGACTCTAACTCTTCCATGGTCCCAATTTTTTCTGGTATCTTTCCCATCAAATGGTTTTGAGACAAGTTCAAAAGACGCAATTTGGAAAGAAATGAGATTTCAACGGGGATTGATCCAAACAAGTTGTTACTTGAAAGGTCTATTATGCTAACAATTCCAAGGTTCCCGTTCCCTTCATATTCTAATGCCACTCCTTTGGGGACCAACATAAGACTGTCAAAGTAGGGGCTAACATCATCAAAATACTCAAGAAAGGTACCGTATGCAGGATTGGGCTGCATTGCCATGGCACTGATCAAATTCAAACACTTTGGTATGGGTCCTGATAGGTTATTCTTAGCAAGATCCAATATTCTAAGAGACGAAAGTTGGCATATTTGTAGAGGTATATGCCCTGTGAACCCACTCGACCTTAGACGGAGAATTTGAAGACTTGGCATTTTTCCAATCCAAAGTGGTATGGTCATTGGAAAATGATTCTCACCTATATCAATGAGCGTCAAGTTTGAGCACTTTTGTAATGAGGAGGGAATGTCCCCAGAGATGCTATTGTTATTTAAACGCAATGCTTCGAGCACAACTAAAGACTCCATCGAGTAAGGAATTCTACCTGTTAGATTATTGCTCCCTAAATTTAAATGGATCAAAGACTGCCAATACCTCCAGCAATCAGAAAGTTCTCCTGATAGGAGATTGTTTGATGCATCTAAAACCTCTAATTTATTCATTCTATTCACCTCGTGGCATAGTAAAGTGGAAATAGATCCAGAAAATGAGTTGTTAGCTATATTGAGTACTTTGACATTTGCAGACAAATGTGGCAGCTGACCTTTCAAGTGATTAGATTTTAGATTTAAGATCCTAGAATTCAGCAAGATGTCAGATACATCGCCTTCTATGTGGTTGCCAGAGAGATCGATGAGATCAACATTTGAAGTCCAATTCCAAAACCAACTAGGAGCCTTGCCCAAAATTCCTGACATGGACATTAGTAAAATCTCAAGAGACCTTTGTGTTTTTAGCCATTCTGGAAAGTTAGGTCCAATCTTGCAAAAGCTCATGAAAGCATTTTCAAGTTGGAAAGGAGGAACCCAATTGGAATTGACATTGAAGAACAAGGATGTTTGAGACACATCTAGATCCTTTAATTTTGAAAATTTGGTAAAAAGCACTTCATCTAGACTGCCTGTTAAGGAATTGTTTCCAATAACTAAGAACTTTAAATTTGAGAGTAGTGCAAGACTCTTTGGGAAAGTGCCATTTAACTGATTATCAGAGAGGATTAATTCCCACATGAAAGATAAATTCCCAAGGGATGAAGGAATAGGACCACTAAAAGAATTAATTTGGAGATCAAGCACTGTTAGATGCTTAAGTTGCCCAATTGACTCAGGAATATTTCCAGTTAGATGATTTTCCCCCAATGCTAGAATTTCTAACTTTTGAAAATTCGAGATGCCATGCGGTATCTCGCCTTTCAGTGAATTGCTGCTCAGATCAAGCTGTAAGAGGGTTGCACTGATATTAGAGATCAACCAATTAGGAATCTCATGATTGAAAAGATTATAGGAAAGATCAAGGACTAGAAGAGACGTGAAATTGACAAATCCAAGAGATGGATTTAGGCTATCAAGATTACAAAATTCCAAGTGTAGCTCCGAAAGAGATGGAAGCCTACTCATTATTTGAAGCCAATCAGATGCTGCGTGAAGGTCAACAAAGGACATGTGAAGGTGTTTCATGGAAGAGAGACTAGACATCCAATGAAGACTATCCACATAAAGGCCAGGGTTAAATCCAAAATCCAAATAGTGAAGGCCTGAAAGATTTCCAAGCTGATGAGGAATCAGTCCTGCACACAGAATCCAGATATAGCGAGATGTTTCAGACTCACCATTGAACCAAGGAAACTTGGAATACGAGTACAATTAAAATTAATAAAACTCAAGTCCAAGTAATGCAAATATTCTAATTCAAGCAAAAAATGACTGATCTCACCTTGTAAGTTGAGATCACCAACGTGGAGCTCTCTAACTCTACCGGTTTTGTTGTCACAAAGAACTCCTTCCCATCTACAACAGTCTTCTTGGTCAGACCAGGATGAGAGTGTGTTCCCAGAATTAGTGAGACCTCTTTTGAAGATTAGAAGTGCTTGTTTCTCTTTTTCATTGCAAGAGACATTTGAGTTTCCTTTGCAGAAGCTGAACGTTGCTGCAAAGAACCATAGTAAGAAAAGTAGATGACTTGCAGAAGAATTATCCATGATGAAGCAGTAAAAAGGGAAGAGACGGGTTCAAAAGCCAACTGTGAAGGTTCTTAGCAGGTTGAAGTTCCATGATAATATAATATAGGCTACTTCACCAACTTCCCTGCATGGCTAGTTGGCTGCATACACAAAATTTGACTTTTTGACTTCTTTTTTGCCTTTTTGTTGGGGACTTGTTGACTACGTAAGTATTATTTTCCTTTGATCAGCACACCAAGGAATTAGGATTTTCCAAATTCTGTT
The DNA here is from genome assembly GCF_001633185.2 of Quercus lobata. NCBI lineage: Eukaryota > Viridiplantae > Streptophyta > Magnoliopsida > Fagales > Fagaceae > Quercus > Quercus lobata. Next base: position 14,149,426 of record NC_044912.1, on the reverse strand, counting down.
GCTTCTAAGTCTTTTCTCCCTGTCAATGATCAAAGCTGCAGAATGAGGAAGGTCGAGGAGAAACTGAGTCGGCAGAAAAGAACATTGAATCTGCAGAAAAGAATAAATCTGCTAAAACGACTGTAGCCTAGCTTGCTATTGTTTTCTTTGTATAAAGCTACTTGTAGTTTTGTTAGTTTTAGTTAGCACATGATAAACACGTGATCACTTAAATGTACAACTATAGAGTTTGTTAGGATTAGTTGTTAGTTAAGTTAGTTAGTGTTTTCCCTCTTCTATTGGTTGTATATAAAATAAATATCTTTGTAACATCAAGTTATTCAGATTAATCAGAATATTCATTCAATCAAATCTGATACTCCCTCTTTAATTTTTTTTTTTTTTAAAAAAAAAAAAACCATTAACAATAAAATTGAATCACTAGCATCTTTCAAAATTTGGTCCATGCAAAAATTCTATATTTTGTAATCTTCTTTTTTTCATTTCGTTTCATTAATCATCTTAACATTGAGTAAGATCTAGAATTTTCCAATCAAATGTTATCTTCCATTCAATTCAAGGGCCTTGTTTTAAACTAGGTAAAATAGTTTCAACTGGTAGAAGCACAGTGAAGATATGGTCCGATGGCAAATGGCTAGAGAGCTCTATGCAAGACACGTGTTAGGAATTTTTCACAATTAAGCTAATATAGTCCATTGTGATTGAGACATAATAAAGTGAGTGTCAATTGTAATTCCATGTGAAAGTGATGTTTTATTCACAACTTGCAATCTTAGTAAATTGTGAAAAAGTTTTAATGTCCTTAATTATAATTTCTTAGGTGTTGAACTTTTTTTTTTTTTTTTTTATAACCAAGGAAATATTAGGTTATTCAATTTAGGTAACACTACACAACTTTTCCTGCATTGCTTGAATTCAATTACAAAAGTAAGATACTCTGCCTAAGTTTTTGACATATACGTATATATACTATTTTGGAAATATAAGGAGAAAGGCATGTCATTCAACTAATGTATTGACAAGTCCTCACTAATTAGAAGAAATTCCCTACAGAATCTGTTAAGGATAAGATCAGCAACAAATCCAAGCTAGTTGTGATAAAGAGGAGTCTTTGAATTCCAAAATTCAAAAGAGTTGTGCAGATAACAATCAAGCTAGTGATAAGAATAGATGTTAAAGATAGACTTCTTTTGTATTTCAAGATAGACTTTTTTTTGTATTTTAAACTCCTTCTGTCTGTAACTTTATCCTCTTGTAATTTGTAACTCAAACACATATTATATATATGCAGCACAGCCAACACTGTTTCGGTAAGGCTGGAAAATTCAATCATTATCCTGCACTTATTTGCTTTTATAGAATCCGACTGAGCTTCTGCAATTCTTCCCTACCAAATTGGCCATTCTCAATCTTTCACATTTCTTCAACAAAATCCTCAATATTTTTCACAAAATTCCCACACCCAGAAGGCCCAAAAAGAAAAAGAAAAAGAATTGACCTATGATATTTGGTTTGGCCCATGTGCAAAACATGTTTGTTGTGGTTGCGGCTATGGGCCATATCCAACATATTTCAGCTTTGGGTTGTGCGGCAGTGTCAATAAGAGTGAGGAGTTTAGGACTGTTTTGGGTAAAATTGCTTTGGAAACAGAGGTGGTGCCGTGGTGGTGAATACTGAATCAATGGGCTGGGATCAGATTCGGAAGTCATATAGACTCGTAGCACAAGAATTGAGGCCTTGGTTTCCTTCTTCAACTCGGAAAAGGGTTGTTTTTCTGCTGGGTTCACAGAAACTGCAACAATGTAGCCCACTACGGAGCTAAATGGGCTTTTTTTAACTTTTTTTTTTTTTTGGTTGAGAAAGGGGCTTTTTTAAGCTTATAAATTTTCTATAGATGAGTTTCAGTTAGTTCAATTAGTAAAGTCTCTAATAGTTGTATAAGAGATTTAAAGTTCAATCTCCACCTACATAAAAAATTGACTGGTATCTTGGTCTGATGATAAATAACTATCATCAGGAGCGAACGCCATAGATTGAAACTCTTATTTAAAAAAAAAAAAAAAAAATTTCTCCATAGTTTTGGGTAATTTCAAATTAAATGCTATAGTTTAAGTTTTATAATATACTAATTGCACCCTATAATTTGCCACCAAATTGGTTGAATACAGTCTCTATAAAAAAAATTAAAAAAAAAACCCACTATAATTTAATGAATTTTTCAAAGTAAACTTTACAATTTTATAAGTTAAAAGCTAAACCCTATAATTTAAGGGATTTTGACCCTTAAATTAAATTAAGCTGGCACATGAGAACTCTTAGGTTAATCTGTAAATGATAAAGAGTCCTACAAGAGGAATGTAAGACGTCCTTATTGTTCACGAAGAAACAAATTGTAAAACGTATCCTTTGACAACATATTCAAGGATCATACTCATGAAATTAATTCATATTTTAGTGAGAGTAGACTTTAATATCAATTGAGAACTATGAATAGACCCTAACAAATTAAGTATCACTTATGCCCAAAATTAACAGCCTACAAAATCACATGACCACAGTAATAATCACCACAATATGGTAATACTTTGTAGGGAGGGATTCGACTAGTGCATTTTGACAAAATACACAGCAGGTAGCTATTAGCCTACTACCATCATCTCTTACACTTTGTGCCCCACAATCAGAAAAGGAGGGCCATTTCAAAGTGCGTTTTGGTCATGTCTCGAAGTCCACATGTTTGTTATGCCATAACATTATAGCAATATGATGTTTCTCAAAAAAAAAAAGTAATGACGATATGCTTTGTCTAAAATTATGATTTATGACAGCATATGAAAATGAATTGCAAATATGCAATAAAAACAAAAATTTTAGTCTTAAATTTTTTGGGGTCAATTGTAGATTCTCAACAAGATTAATTAGGATTGGTCACATGTATTCTTTTCCTATATTATATTCTATTTGAAGTTATAGCCTCTATCACTTTCTTAGTCAAGATGATTTTTTTCTTTTTCTTTATAGAATCAATTAACGTGTCCTTTTTAACTACTTGTACTAATGCTATTTTTGGTTTTCTTTTACCTTTTTTGTTCCCTTAACTTAAATCAACTCACCATTCATTATTTCTTGATATTTTTTTCTTCTGAAACAAATAGATCCTATTAACTTTAATAATTTATTTATATATGTAAATATGTTTGTGATGTGTACATGTTTTTTTTCCTTCCAAAATAAAATCTTTGGGTTAGGCAAATGTGGTGTTTTGTATGGATGTGAGTGATGAATGTAAACAGAAGTTCTTGGAGCATATAGCAAAGAGTAACTGCAGGTTTATTATTTTCAAGATTGAGAATCAAGAAGTGGTGGTAGAGAAACTTGGAATCCCAGATGAAGCCTATGTGGACTTCACCGCATCTCAGCCTGCCAGTGAGTGCCGCATTACTATCTTTAATTTTGATTTCACCACTGATCAGAATTTCCAGAAAAGCAAAATTTTCTTTTCAGTGCATGGTAATTTAGATTTTCTCCAACAGTCTATATGAATGCTTAAAGACTAGTCCTTTAGTGTATATACTAGTGGCATATTGAAATAGAGAAAAAAAGCAAAATGTATAGTAATGAGTAAATCTTTCGATTAACATTCAAAGAACAAATTTTCTGCTTTTTTGAGAAAAAAAAGTACGAAAATTTTTGCTTCTAGGAGTAATGGAAATTCTCACAAAATTCTAATAAGTAATGACACAATGGAACTAGAAAATGGATGCCAAATAATATTTGGCTTCCAGGCTAACATTGCTCCTCTTTGGAGGCAATTGATCATATATTGAAGGCCAAAATAACAATTTGATACACAATGGTGTTTGTGAAAGTTAACTCTCTTGTTTTCAGGTCACTTTTCTTCAAAGGGAGAAATAAGGTGGTCTATGCCAGCTCCGAGGATAGATTCAAGAGTCAACTGGATGGAATTCAAGTTGAGTTGCAAGCAACAGACTCTAGTGAAATGAGCCTTGACATTGTAAAAGGACGAACACTGTAAATGTTGTCATTTTTTCACTTTGATGTTTAGCCATTCCTAACAATTACATTATGTGAGCATTGCTTTTCTGTTCCTCGTCAATTGTTTTTTCTTGTTGTATGTGTTTTATACTAAACCTGTAGTTTAGGTTCTAAAGTTTAGGAGTTTATGTATTTAGAACTCTAATGTGTATTGTTGGCAAACCATGATCAAAACAATGTATTTAGAAGTGTTTAAGTCTAGCTCAAAGTTGTGATTTTATGTAAAGTTGGAATCGAGTTAAAGCAGGAAGCATTGTGCCTTTCGGCCTGGCTCGATTGATCGAAAGACAGGCTCGATCGATCGAAGCTCGGGCAGAATGCTTTTCTGTAGATTCATCCAACTCAGCCCTATTTGTTTTAAAACGTTTTTAGGGTTTTTTATTTGTCCTAAGTATAAAAGGCAAACCCTAGCCATGTTTTAGTGTTGCTCATATTTGCAGTTTGTGTAAATCTCTTCTGAGATCTAGAGGAGCTTTCCTTTACACAAACTTAGGGTTTTCAAGGAGGAAATATTTTCTACACCTTGATGATCAATTCAGTTGCTGCCATTAAAGCTTAAAGAATACAAAAGCGGGTGTGCTTGTAGTTGGTGGGAATCCAAGAAAGAAGGAGTCCGTGGATTCGGAGTTTGCACGTAGTCATGTTAGTAAGTTCTACTGGTTGGTAGCAATAAGAAGTCGAGCGTGGGGGCTTGTAAGTCTTATTTTATGAATTTCGATTCTTTCAAGATAGTGGATTCAAGTTTACCTTGAGGATAGCTAGGTCAAATCCTTCCCAAGTTTTTACCGGTTTGGTTTCTTGGGTGATCATATCTTGTGTTATTTATTTTTCGTTGCTTTGCATGATTTGATCTTTTATATTGTGATAACCTAGACTTGTTTAATTGGACTTAATAACAACTTGGCTAATTACCTAGGTTAATCCAATTGTGTTTTAAGGGGTCTAAAAACTGTCAAGTGGTATCAGAGCGGGTAGCTCTTCTGTTTTAGATCTTTTGATCTAAGAGCTGATCCTTGACCCCTGTTATCATGGATAATTTGAAGTGTCTTTCTGATCATGTTTCTGCTCATGCTTCTGTTGATTTTATTGATGCCTGTGAAACTCTTCGTAAGGAATTATTGAAATCTATGAAAATTGCTAAGAAATTCAAGGAAGAGTTAAAATTGGCTAATCTTGAAAAAGAGGAATTGGTTGTTAGATTAGATGAATCTAATAAAAAGAATGAATTTTTGAGAAATCAAATTTCCTCTCAAGATGAGAAGATGAAAAGCTTGGAACAAGAGTTAGTTGAATCTAAAACTAAAATTGAAAATTTGACTTGTACCAAGTCTGTTGTTGATAACAGAAGTGTTTTTGTTTCTCTTAAGCCTAAAACTGAGAAAGTTTATATCCCTCCTTTCAAGAGGAATAATAAAGAAAAGACTTATTTTGCTAGGTTAGACAAAGGTAAAAGTTCTGATGTTGACGCTGAAGTTTCTAAACCTAAGTCTAAACCTACTGTTGGAGAGTATAATAAATCTGTTTTTGTGCCTACTTGTCACCTTTGTGGTGTTGTTGGTCATATTAGACCAAATTGTTCTTTATTGAGGCAAAAACCAAAATCTGAGACTAGACTTGTTGTTAGGAATACTGATGTTCCTAAATTTGTTCCTGTTTGTCACTTTTGTGGTGTCTTCGGTCACGTTCGTCCTAATAGTCATAAACTGAAATTTAAGCATTCTATGTTTCAGTCTAGGATTTATGATGTTATTTCTCCTGCCATAAGTCCATATAAATTGTTTCATATTTTTTTGAAAAATTTGAGCTTGTTGGCTTGTGAAAGGAATTTGCAGGGTTTTAGTCTTTCTCAGAAGATTGGTGTAATTCCTCAAATACACTCTGCTTCTCATGGATTTTCACTTACAAAGCCGAAGACTCGTGCTATATAGGTGAGAAAAGATTCTCCAAGGTGAGTGTTGCTAACTTGTCCCTGATTTAATTCTTTCAATTAATTGTGGACATGTTTTGTTTCTGTTTTTGGTCGTTTTTTTGGTTATTTTTTATTAAAAAAAAATCCAAAAACATTGAAAAAATTTCAAAAAGACAAAAATATTTTATTTTGTGTCTTGTTTTATTTGTTTTGAGGATTACATGAATTATGATATCTCTCTTGATTTAGAAGTTGCTTGACATTGTGGAGAAACTTGAAAGCTATTTTTGATTTTATGTGAGTATGTACTAGTTTGTACATGTACTCAAGGGTTAATTAAGAAATTAATATTTCTTGTTTTTGTACCCTCTATAGCTTAGTTAAGCACTGTCATGCATTGTTCATTTAGCATAATGTGTGCTTTTTGTTTTCGGTCATAAATTTTTTTTTAAAACCAAAAAGATTTTTGTGTTTTGTATTTCACATCTTGGATTTTTAATCAAGGATTGGCCATATTATCTTTACATAACAAGTTTATGTATCTTGTTTAGCTTTGATGAGCTTACTTATTGCACTTTACCAGTTGAAGTTTTGTAGTGCATGTTGTGTGGGAGATGTTTATAGTTTTTGATCACTTTGTCTTGATCTTGAAGTCACATGTCTTTGACTGTCGGACTTGAACCTTTTGAGAAAGGCATAAATAACCATCTCACTATTATTCACTAGCCAATCATGAACACCTTAGTGCATATCATAAGATTTTGTGCTCGAGAAAGTATAGCATATGCACAAAAAGAACATAAGGTGAAGCCTCGGTTTAAATTGCTTAATACTTAAAATCAAAATTGGTGTGTACTATTAGGCTTGATGCCAAACTCACATGACTTAAAATTGATATGTATATTATGAGGCATAAATTCAAGAAACTTACATAATTGCAAGCTTATGATCTAGGAGATGTGGGAGTTATATGATGTAACTCTTTAGGTGATAGTCTCTTTTAAATTCTTTGTGATGAATTTTGTAGACTTTGTGATTGATTGCTATTCACATATCACCTCACATGTATCTCAAGCTTTTACTAGTTGCACACACTACACAAGTTACTCTTTGCTAAACTTGGTACATTATATTGTGTGTGATCTTGTTGTGGCTATCCAAGATTAAAGTTCCTTGATTTTGATGCAAAATGTGCTTAATGTTTGAATTTTTGAGAACAAATTGATTGAAAATCTTGTTTTTGGAAGATCTAGGTTGAATTCAAGTGTTTTTTGAAAAACTTTTAATCTCATACTCATGCATTTTATTCATAAAATATTGTGCTTTGAAGAATTTTTGCATTAAATTGCTCTGTTTTTCAAAAATTTGATTTTTCCATGCATCATTTATGTTTAAGATTCACATGTATTGCATTGATTTTTTGTATCCACCTTGCAGTTTTGCAGTCACATCTCTCATTGTTTTCACACATAATATGCATACACATTACTACATTGGGTACTCAACTTGATCAAAAAATTGATTGATTAATTTTTGATCTATGTACTTTCTAGTATATGCTTTTTTATGTGTGAACTATAGAAAATATTTTTCTTAAGAGATATGATGGATAATCAATGTGCAAATATTTTCTCTACTCATGCAACTATTTATGGGTCACATAATGCCATGTTTGCATTTATTGAAAGAGAGAATATTTTTTCTTCTTGTGTATCCTCAACTTAGTTTTTTTTTTTAAAAAAAAAACTTGGTTTGTGTCTTTTTATTTATCCCCAACCCCTTTATTTTTCCCCAAAATTGTTTTTCCCAAAGCTTGTTTTGTTTTTCTTATTTTTATAGGGGAAGAAGATTGTTTTTAACCTTTGTTGTTCATAGGGGGAGTTGTCTCTATTTCTTATAGAGTTGAATTGTTTTGTGTTCCCTTCTTTCTCTATTTTCTCTCACTCTGTTGCGTATGTTTTCTGTCAACTCTTTGTTTGAATTATCTTTGTCAATGCGTGATAAAAAGGGGGAGAGATTTAGATGAAATGTGTGGAAAATACAAGAATGTTCTGTTTAGGGGGAGTTAACATTGTTTTTTATGTATCTAATTTAGGGGGAGAATTAGATTGCATATTTGTTGGTTTACTGTTTTTGTTTTTCTGTCACACATGCGGTTATGCATTTTGTTTAGTGTTTCAGGAAATATACAGGTTGATTCAATTGAGTTGCTGTCTACACTTGCAACTGATGGATAGTAGTTAGGATTGAATTTGGTTTATGAGCATTATTTTGTAAAGGGCTTTTCATTTTGTAAACTTTGAGCTTCTAAGTTGTGTTTTGTCACGGATTGCCAAAGGGGGAGTTTGTTAGGTTCTAAAGTTTAGGAGTTTATGTATTTAGAACTCTAATGTGTATTGTTGGCAAACCATGATCAAAACAATGTGTTTAGAAGTGTTTAAATCTAGCTCGAAGTTGTGATTTTATGTAAAGTTGGAATCGAGTTAAAGCAGGAAGCATTGTGCCTTTCGGCCTGGCTCGATTGATTGAAGGACAGGCTCGATCGATCGAAGCTCGAGCAGAATGCTTTTCTGTAGATTCATCCAACTCAGCCCTATTTGTTTTAAAACGTTTTTAGGGTTTCTTATTTGTCCTAAGTATAAAAGGCAAACCCTAGCCATGTTTTAGTGTTGCTCATATTTGCGGTTTGTGTAAATCTCTTGTGAGATTTAGAGAAGTTTTCCTTTACACAAACTTAGGGTTTTCAAGGAGGAGATATTTTCTACACCTTGATGATCAATTCAGTTGCTGCCATTAAAGCTTAAAGAATATACAAGCGGGTGTGCTTGTAGCTGGTGGGAATCCAAGAAAGAAGGAGTCCGTGGATTCGGAGCTTGCACGTGGTTGTGTCAGTAAGTTCTACTGGTTGGTAGCAATAAGAAGTTGAGCGTGGGGGCTTGTAAGTCTTATTGTATGAACTTCGATTCTTTCAAGATAGTGGATTCAAGTTTACCTTGAGGATAGCTAGGTCAAATCCTCCTCATGTTTTTACCGGTTTGATTTCCTGGGTGATCATATCTTGTGTTATTTATTTTCCGCTGCTTTGCTTGATTTGATCTTTTATATTATAATAACCTAGACTTGTTTAATTGGACTAAGTAACAACTTGGCTAATTACCTAGGTTAATCCAATTGTGTTTTAAGGGGTCTAAAAACTAACAAATGTCATACCATGAATTTATCTGTCATGATTAGTACTTGTTAGGTTATTTGTCCAAACTCCGAAGTCACTTGATAGCACATAACTCGTCTTTTCTGTCTCGGTGTGTTTTAATGTAGAGGACAGTGCACTTGGAAAAGCACTGCATCTGTCTTTTATCAGAAAAATCTAATTCCAAGTATCCATTTGTAGTCGCCCATTTTAAGGAATAGATGAGTGAATCTAGTTGTTTGCAGGCTTGCTTATAAGTTATAACAAGAAAGAATTAAACAACAACAAACCTTATGTTCTATTCTTTTTGGTGCAAAGTGAAATGACATCCACTACATACTGACATACATAATTAGTTCAAATAGTCATTGGTAGAATCCCTAGCATTTATCCATGTACAATATAAAACAAAATCAGGAAGTAATGATACCTGTTAGAATTACTTTGCCGACTAATCTTTGTGGCCTCTTCGAAAGCATGAGCTAGAGCCACCTTCTAAAGCATAAACAACTTGCAGTGATCAATGGCATTGCCATGCGCATGTAAGTTAGGAATTTGAAGTTCTTATGAGCTGCATGACGACCAACACAATTCTATTCTTAATACTAGTATATCCCCCAATAGAGTAAAAGCTTTTAGCATGTCATGTGTGTGGTGTAGTAAAAAACTATATGATGCAGATATGTTTGAGAAATAACTCGTCATAGTGCCTACTCTTTTTTTATTTTATTTTATTTTATTATTTATTTAAATGAAGTCTGCATTTCAAAATGAATCATATTTCATATGGCAACAGTGAAATTAAAAGGTAAGCTATGAATCAAATTACAACATGAGCAAAAAACCATCTAGGACATAAGGTCCGTTTGGAAACAGCTTATTTAGCTGAAACTGAAATTTTTTTTCTGAAAGTACTGTAGATAAAACTAAAAGTACTGTAACTAAAGCTAAAAGTACTGTAAATAAAGATAAAAGTTAGTTGAGATAGTACAGTGAGACCTATGAATAGTATCAAAAAGTGCAATGAGACTCATGAATAGTAGCAAAAATAAGGGGGTGTTTGGTACACGCACTTAAGCAACAGTTTTCAACTTTTTTGGAAATACATGTGGGTGAAAAAGTGTGTGAAAATACATGTAATATTATTTAAAAACTGAAAACAGTTGTTTAAGTTGTGGTATTAAACGGACCCTAAGTCGCCTAATATAATCTATCCAAACGCAACCATAATATGCTAGAAGATGATGCCTATCACTTACATCTATGCTTACTCAACTTCTAAAGGAATCAGTGCACTATTAACATTGTAGTCACATGGATCTTTCATGCCATTGATAAACCTGAAATACGCATGCCTCTTAAGTCCTTTTGAAGAAGATTACTCCACAAACTCCCCAATAGCCAACAGAAAATCCAACTCTCATACCTATTCAGAACCAGAAATTTTCAGTCATCTTCATCTTGCCAAATGCTTTGTGCAAGTTTTGGCAAGAAGAGCTCAATCAAGTTCAGGTTTCCAATGTAGCTAAATGCATAAAAACTCAGAAGCTGGATGCCTAATCGAGTTGTTCTTGACAAATTGTTGTATGGCAGGTTCAAGTAACTAAGAACAGGAAAATTAGATATGCCATGAAGAATTTTGCCCAAAGATTGCTTATTAAGACATCAGGGGATTCCAACAATGTCATGTCCTTGGATTTTTTTGGTACCTTTCCCATCAAATGAATTTTAGACAAGTTTAAGCAACAGAATCAAGTAAGACCTCAGTAAAACTGATCCAGAAAATTTGTTACTTGAAAGGTCTGTACTCCGTAAAAATACGGAATAATAAGACTCCTGGAAAGTGCTAGAGAATAATAAGATGTAGTTGTGAGGTTATAGCTCAAGTCCATTTGAACACCTTGGTATATGTCTTGACAGGCTATTAAGGGCAAGATCCAAAACCAAAGCAAGTTGCCGAAAGTTTTTCCAACAATTGTTGGATTTTAAGCTGAGAGCTACGAGAGTTTTCATTTCCCTACTCAAGCTTGGTACAATCCCTGTAAGTCTATTCTGGCCTAGATCAAGGAGCCCAAAATGTGTGCAGTTTGTGATGAAAAAGTTATATTTCTGAAGAAGCTATTGTGTTCAAGCATAAGGATTCAAGCTTATATAAAGAAGCCAATGAGTTCGGAGTTCCACCTGAAAGTTTATCGTTCCCAAAAATAAACATGGTTTAGAATAGCCAATGTATCCAGCAATAAGGAATTACCAGGGCTCCCTTTATTCATGTTATGGCACTGTAATGGTGATAGTGGTGTGGAAAATTAATTGTGCAGTAGTATTCAGCATTCTAACATTGGGAGATAATCATGGTAGTGGACCTTTGAAGCAATTAGAGCTCAATTACAACTTCAGAGTTTAGCGATGTGTTGGATGCATCACCATTAATTTGTTTCTCAGAGAGGTTAATTAATGAAATGTAGTCTAGGCTTAAATATAGTAATGTACTATATAGTTTTGCAATGTAATGTAATGTGCGTAGCCATATTCCTGAACTAGTCTGATACTGTCTGAAATTCCGAACGTTTAGATGTCTAACTACTTAAGAGATTTTTGTGTTTGTAACTATGCAAGAAACTGGCAACCAATCTTACAACTTACAAGATCTCACTGAGAGATTTTTTTTTGCTAAGAGGGGTTTATTAGACAAAAGAACTACATACAGCCATCCTCCCTTAAGGCATAACATAAAAGCACATCTGGCTAAGGCATGAGCAATGCCATTTACATTCCAGAAAACCAAGCAAAATTACAGACATCAAAATGCTCTTTTACTGCTAAAATATCTTTAATCAGCACACACAATTCCAAGACTTGGGCAATTGTTCACCTTGGTTCGAGAGCCAATTCAGATCTTAGAATCTCCTTACACAATCAGCTTTGTACCCCCCAAATCCTTGGCTTTAACATAGCTCATAGGACAGCCTTTGTTTCAGCCACCTTAGTCTTGCACAAAGAATTGATGACTGACCATGCTTTAACCACCTGGCCTTCCCAATTTCTTAAAGCAGCACCAATGCTAGTATTTTTGTTGATTGATGGCAGCATCACAGTTGAACTTAAATAATCAACAAGAGGTCTTTGTCATTTGCCTTGCTCATTTTGCTTTATCTCCCTGTTCCATTCCTGCAAAGTTGATAGAAAGCTGTCAAAGCTCTTAAAAGTCATGAAGACCATCTCAACAGTTAAGACAGAATCACCATTACACCATGCTATGTGCCTTACTTTCCATATCAGATCAGAAACTGTAGCAGCAAACAAGGTGAAGTTCTCCTTCATAATTTGATCTCCTAAAATATCTGGAGGCGGCTTAACTATCAACTTGACCAGCTTAAAATTGGAGTACATATTCAGGGAAGCAATGTTGAGAACTCAACCAAACCTGAATCACACAACCTTGGTGGAGTCACACTGACAAAACAAATGCAAACTATTTTCTTTTGCTAAACCACACAGTGAGCAAGAAACTTCCTCCAAATTTGAGATGCTGTTTACTTTAACTTTGGAAATGGGAAAGGCATCTGATGCTGGACAGAATGGGTTGGGAAATAGAATGAAGGGAAAAGAAAGAAGAACAGGACAAATCCCTATGCTTCACCCCGCAAAATAAGCCTGAAACCCCAGGCTTCACCATTATGGATGGCAATGGGAGAGGGCAGGGTTGGATTAGGGGTGCCTCAACCCCTATTTAGGACAGGAGTAGGACAGGGTGGGCTGAATGTATTTTACCATTCCTAATGAGGTGGCTTCGACATTAAAAAGGTAAAGATGAGAGAGAGAGAGGGAATAGGAAGTTACAAGAGTGCTAAAAGGAAGAGAAAGTAATGTGGCGTTTTGTACGGGATAATGTTTTAGAATTCCGAGGAATGTTTAAAGATTCTTATGTCTAGTTGCAAATCACGCCAAGGAATCAGATGTCAGGGGAATTTGGATTTCCCTTTTAAACCCTTCTTAGTAGGAATGTGGATTTCCTTTAAAACAGGTAAGCATCCAGATTCCCAAGTTTAAAGGAAATTATATTTTTTATAAATTGACAATTTTAATCTTTTTTCCTTATCATTTAAGCAATTAAGATAAAATATAAAACAAATCATCAATATCTTTTTTCTTTGTCTTTATCTTTTCTTGTCAAAATAACATAAACAGGATAGACAACTTTGTTGATATATTCTTTAACAAAGTTCTATTTAGATTTCATGTGTGAAAAAAAAAAAAGGGTTTGAAGAAACTCTCCATTATTGCCAAATATTCACTTTTGCTGTTGTGTGTGTTACTTAATAAATTATTAATAGTTTATACTTTGTTTTTCATTATTTATTTGAGGAAGATTTTTTTTTTTTTTAAAGGACTTGGTAGTTCACATTCAAATCTAAGGATAAAATGGAAAAAATAAATAATTCATTTAAGATTCTTGGAAATAAACCAAATATTATCATCTCATATTCTTAGAAATCTTAAGAGATTCCCAATAAAACTAAACATAAGAATAGCTACATTTCTAGGCATCTAGATTGTAAGAAATCACATTCCTAAGAATCTGGATGTAGAGAGTAATGTGGATTCTCTCGTACCAAATGCCGCATAGTGTTTTGAAGGATGGTTATAGAGTTTGTAAAAGAAAAAGGTATATATTGGTTTGTGCAAAAGATATTAAATTATAGACATAAATAATTTAAAGGGATAATTACAAATTACCCACCTGTGGTTTACCTCGAATTCTAAGTGCCTACCCGTGGTTTGAACTTTGACACTTTACCCACCTGTGATTATCTCCGTCTTTGTGCCGTGTGCCCACCTCTCCCTCACCGTTACTCTAACATAGGAAATAGATCAAAGTCACTCCCATCCAAATCAAAACACTCACTTTTCCAAAAACCACTCAGTCACTCTCATCCGACTTGCTCACCAAAAATCACTCAGTGTCACTCCCAAAAATCACTCAAAATCACTCACTCACTCACTCCCATCGTTCATGCAAACCAAACCGAGATAGACAGCTTCTCCGTTCAGCTGTGGCAGGAAGACTCGCTCATGGGTATCGCGCTTCGCTTCACTTGACTGGGAGTTGAAAGCTTGAGGTCGTGCATGCAAACCGATTTGAGGAAGATTAAGATTATTGCTGTTCTGTTCAGCCGTTGCAGGTAGATTCGGATTTTGCGTTTTAATCTTTGAAATCTAGGGTTCTGAATTGGGTCTTAAAATGCGGTGCCGGTGGTGGGTTTTAAAATACCGGTGCCGGTGGTGGGTTTTAAAAATCCATTTTTCCTAGTGGTGGGTTTTAAAATGCTCGGTGATAATTGTATTTCTTTCTTCCTCACTTAATATGCACGGTCACTTTGTTAAAATTCCTGTGGGTTTTAAAATTGGGTAGTCTTTCTTCCAAATTCTTTCTTCCAAATTCGGTTCTTGCTTAACCATGGAACTGGTTTATATCTGCATTTTCTTATTACTGGCTTAACAATTATGAATATATATCTGCATTTTCTTATTACTTTAAAATACAGGTCTGTGGCCCATCAACGTTTTTAACAATGTGGTTGTAGCATGAGTAGTTGTTACTAAATTTAGATGAGTTGATTCTTGCCACTCGTAACAGATTTGTTGGTCTATCAGCTTGTAACAAATTTTTGCTATGTCTTCATCAACTAGCAATGGCTCTACAACTAGTGGTTTCTACCGTGCCGGAGATGGTCATTTATGTACCCTTGAGAATTGTGCCCTAAGAACAAGTCGAAAAGCTGGTAACTATGGAAGAAGATTCGTTGGTTGAAGTCAATTTAATGTAAGTAGCAATTACATTGTTGTATTTGAATTGAGTTGAATTGAATTATTAGTTGTGATTAATTGTGAACTGTGAAATTAATTGTTATAATTGTAATGCTCAGGTTGGTCCTAAATGTGGCTTCTTTCAGTGGGTGGATAACGAAACTTGTAAGAGTGACCGTGAAAGGATAAGTATGCTTGAGAATGAATTGCAGCTTGCAAATCAGAGAGAAATGACAACTAAGGAAATGGAAGAAAGATGTAACCGGAGGGAAAGAGAAACTCATGAGCTTTATGTAGAAATTAGAGAGAAACTTAAGAGAGTTAGAGAGAGTGAGAGATTGTACAAGATGGCATTAGTTTTGTCATGGTTATTTTTCATTTTTGTAATGTTGTTGTTGTGTTTTGTCTCAGTGAACAATAATGTAAGAGCGAGGAACCTTAATCTGCCATGATGCTTGGTGGGATGTTGAAATGTTATTGGGTAATTGAAATGGAAAGTGTTGTTTTTGTGCAAATATTGTTTAGTATAATTTTTTTATTCCTTTTTACTTCATCCTGTGATTGATATATATTGGCACATTGTGTTATGTGGAAATGTTAATAACATAATAACTTGAATGGAACATGTTGGTTCAATATATACACCTGTGTCAATGCACAGCTGCCTATAAATGGAACATGTTTTACACATATACATGATTTGTTGCACACCTGCCTATAAATGGAACATGTTTTACACAAACACAGGATTTGTTGTGTGAATACATACACCTGTGTAAATCCACCAAAAGAACAAGACAAGAAAAACAGAGTCCACTAAAAGCACAAGACAAGCACAACACAAGAAAATACTTTATCCTATTTCAATGCACATTAACATTAATAAAAGTGAAGAGTCATTGAGCACATCCTGTGACTTCACAAAATAAAAGAAGAGCAACCTATTCAGTGACTTTACAAAATAAAAGTGGAGACATTAACAAAGTTTTATGTCACATGCATACAAAATTGCCAACATTGTTTTTGGCACATCTTGTGACTTTACACATCTTCCAATTAAAACCCACCAACTAGTCCACTAGTGCTCAGACATACACATTTCCAACCGAAATTGCCAATATTGTTTTTGACACTTGACATATACATTAAACAAGTAAACTATAACAAAAAAGTTGTTGAAACTTTAACATCTTCCAAGTTGTCATTTACTACTTTAGGTGCCATTGCCAGCTGCATTCTTGCCCTTGCCAGCTGCATTCTTGCCCTTTCCACCAACTGGTTGAAACTTTCTGTCTTTAAACCCCCTAGCAGATGCACTTGGCTGCATAACCAAAATCCAACAGTTAGCAAGATGATCCAACAATAGCAAGTAAGAGGAAAAAAATAAACAAAATAGAACAAGCCAGAGGTGCCTGAGATGGTAAAGAATCCCATGTCTCTCTAGGGGTATGGAAGCTTGGTTGTGAGGATGAAGAGAACCAGTTAGCCTTAGATCTAGTTGCAGGTTGAGTTGCAGCCTCAGATCTATTGTTTGGTGCAGGTTGAGATGCAGTTTGACCAAAAGCACTGTATGAACTCTGAGATCTAGTACTTGGTGGCTGAGATGCAGTTTGAGGTGTTGCAGTCTGCTTTGTTTTTGTAGATTTACTGCATTGTGCCTACAAAGAGGGTAGTACAAGTTACATACACACGAAATACTTAAGGAAATGAATATAGTTCAAAGCATGGAAATACTTACAGCTGCTGATTTAGCAAGTCTATCTCTTCTCTGCCATGGAGTTTCACCAGTGATGCCTGCCTTGCACCCTCTTGTATTATGTCCTTCTTTCTTGCACTTCCCACACTTGATTGTCTTGTTCATCCTAGAAACTCTATAAGGGTTCCTTGGCTCTTCAGGATCTTTTTTTTTTTGCTTTGGTGGTCTGCCAGGTGGTTTATACACATGAGGAGCAACAGGAGCAGGTTGGTTAGTCTCAACCCACTCAGACTGGCCAGGCATTGGCTGTATTATCTCTTTGTATGTTTCAGCAAATGTCTCTTTTAAGTAACAAGGATGCACATAGTCCTCCACTTTCTCCAGGTTCTTAACAATAGCAGAGATCCCATGTTTGCAGGGAAGTCCTGTCAAATCCCAAATCCTACAGCTGCATGCTTTCTTAGCCAAGTCAACCACATGTCTCTCACGACCATTATCAACCTCATACATGAAGCTGCCTGCTGGAGTAGCACTGAAAGGTATAGATTCATGTTTTAACCTCTCTAATTTGTCTTGAATATTAGGACAAACTTTTCCAGTGTATTTTGCTATACCTCTCATCTTTTTGTATTGTTTGGTCATGAGCCTAACTCTAATCCACTCCAACATTGCTAAAATTGGCTTATCCCTAGCTTCTAAAATCATGGCATTAAAAGACTCACTCAAGTTATTAGCTAAACAATCACACAAAGCTCTACTACTAAAATGAGACTTAGACCATTGTGCAGGGTTGATGTCAGCAAGATACTCCCATGCCTTGACATCCAAATCCTTCATTTCCTGCATTCTTCTCTCAAACTCCCTGACTGTTGTGGCTCCAGCACATCTCCACAGTGCATCCTTCAACTCCAAGCCCTTATGATCCACTTTGAAATTATTATAGATATGCTTCACACAATATCTATGCTCACAAGTTGGGAACAGCATCTCAATTGCAGGTATAAGGCCCTTATACAAGTTACAAAACAGAACAAGTAAATATGTTAGTACAATGTTACAAAACAGCATCTCAGAAATTATTGAACTTTAAAAATGTCTACTAAATATGTTAGTACAATTGTAGGTCATACCTTTTGTCTATCACTCATGAAGACCAGATTAAGTTGCTCTGGATCCCCAATGTCATCTGAAAACTGCTGCAGAAACCATACCCATGAATCTTTATTTTCTTGCTCAACAACAGCAAATGCAACTGGGAAAATATTGTCATTTGCACCTCTAGCTACGGCAGAAAGTATTTGCCCCCCAAATCTGCCTTTCAAGTGGCACCCATCTAAACCAATAATTGGTCTACAACCTCCCAAAAACCCAATTTTTTGTGCATTATACCTAATATACATTCTCTTAAATTTCGGTTGTGCATTTTCATCTTCCATTTCAGTTTGCAAAATAACCCTACTTCCTTTATCAGTCAATCTTATCATCTCTGCATAATCCCTAAGTTTCCCATATTGCAGCTGTTCATCCCCAGTAACCAAGTCAGTAGCTTTCCTTTTTGCCCTATACACTTGACTGTAACTTATGTCAACTTCAAGTGCTTGCTTCACATGATGTTGAACACCAGCCACTTTCCAATTGGGGTTTTTGTCAAACTCCTGCATAAACTTCTTTGCAACATAAGTTGAAGTCACTTGGCTGTGTTTGAAGGATCTAGGGCAAGTGCACTCCGGATTGAATGTTTTTATTTGGAATGTCAACTCTTCAGGTAGTTGAGATGCATAACACCTCCATCCACATTCATTGATACAATAAACTGATATCTTCTTCTTCTCATTCAGCTTGAACTTGATATTTACTGGCTTCTTTATCGCATATTCCCTCAATGCCTCCCTAAATACTTTAGAGTTTGGAAACTTCATTCCTTTCCTTAACTCTGGTTTTCTCATGTCAGTTTGGACATTAAACTTAGGTTCTTTTGCAGCTGGTGCTGGCTGATCATCATCAGACCCTACTAGACTTTCCTGGTCATCTTCAAGAGGTGGGTCAATCCATTCACCCTCTTCAAGAGGTGGGTCATTGTTAGCTGCAGTATTCCTATGTGGGGCTGCATCCTCATGGGTAGATGGCCCATCATCTCCTTCAGAGGGCCTATGTGGGGCTGCAAGTGTAGATGGCCCATCATCTCCTTCAAAGGGCCTATGTGGGGCTGCACGTGTAGATGGCCCATCGTCTACATTTCCAAAAACATCATCATCAAAATCTGGCCCCTCAAACCCTTCCTCTAACCAATCAGAATCACCTCCTTCAGCATCCACATTACCTCCCTCATGCACCTCATGCACATCATCATCACTCTCACCCACCTCATGCACATCATTATCATCATTTGCTACTTCCTCATTACCAAATGGTTGTTCAACAGCAAGTGGCTCCTCACCACCCTCAACATATAGTGTTATCTTATCTGTAGGCCATGCAGCATGGATCTCACACATATAAACAACATCATCATCTTCATTTATAAGCCTTAACCCTTACTCCAAATTACCTCCAGGAATAAGATAATGATATCTACTTGTACTAAGTGCCCCCACATCACAACAAATATCTTGTATTTCAAAATAACTAAGTCTATCTGGGTCAACATTATCAACAAAAGAAGAACTACCTCCTAAATATACCAAATCTGGGTTCCACACAAACTGCCCACCATGATGAATCTCAAAATTGAATACTAAGTCAGCCATCTGCATGTAAAACACAACAGAATAAATGAAGATGATAAAACTTATAAATGAAAGATGATCAAAGCCTTAAAGCATACATATAAAAATGAGGCATCTAGTTCTATTGTTAGTAAAGACTCAATACCTAAATGGATAAGAGTAGTAATAAGAGCAGCACCATTAGTTAACTGGTCGATTATTATCACAAACTTATTTCAAAACAGAATTGAGCAAACAAGAGAACTCAGAATGCAGTTGGACTTATTTTAAAATGCATATATAACCATCCAACTTATATCATAATTGACTGAATAATTATTTCAATAAAATCATGAGCATTATTCAACTTTTAAAGGGAATGGAGGGTTTTTAGTTCACTGGTCCATTAGTTCATTGGTCAAATTCATAATTAGTTCACTGGTCCATTAGACACTAACTATAACATGCTGTCCACAACAGACTCAACTAGTAACATTCTAATTAATCTGAAAATCAGAACCAATGATCAATTTGGTAACAGAAGCAGTAAATCAAACTGATTTCAAATTGACAGAAGCAGTAACCAATGATCAAACTGATTTCAATTTGGTAACATTCCACAAAAACAATTAAACAATACAAATCACGGCAGAGAGAAAGCCTACAACAGAACAATCATGAGCATGATCGGGTGAGGGAGAGGCGGGTAATACTAAATAGAACAATCATCAAAGCCTTCAACATAAAAAAATGAGGAGCAACTGTAAAAACAAAATTGGGTTTCAGCTGGAAATTTCTTCGACTCTGTAAAAAAATTAAAAAATGGGGTTTTAAAACCCACCACCAACACTGGTATTTTAAAACCCACCACCGGCATTTTAAAATCCACTGGCATTTTAAGACCCAATTTAGAACCCTAGATTTCAAAGATTAAAACGCAAAATTCTAATCTACCTACAACGGCTGAACAGAACAGAGGCAATAATCTTGATCCTCCTCAAATTGGTTTGCATGCACGACCTCAAGCTTTCAAATCCCAGTCAAGTGAAGCGAAGCGCGATACCCAGTAACCAAGTCTTCCTGCCACAGCTGAACGGAGAAGCCGTCTTCGTCGGTTCGGTTTGCATGAACGATGGGAGTGAGTGAGTGAGTGAGTGATTTTGAGTGATTCTTGGGAGTGACACTCAGTGATTTTTGGTGAGCAAGAGTGACCGAATGGGAATGGGAGTGACTTTTCAACTATTTCTTACGTTAACGGTGAAGGGGGAGTGAGTGAGTGATTTTGAGTGATTTTTGAGAGTGACACTAAGTGATTTCTAGTGAGTAAGCGGGATGAGAGTGACTGAATAGTTTTTGGAAAAGTGAGTGTTTTGATCTGGATGGGAGTGACCTTTGATCTATTTCCTATGTTAGAGTAACGGTGAGGGAGAGGTGGGCACACGGCACATAGACGGAGATAATCACAGGTGGGTAAAGTGTCAAAGTTCAAACCACGGGTAGGCACTTAGAATTCGAGGTAAACTACAGGTGGGTAATTTGTAATTATCCCTAATTTAAATATATATGAATTAAAAAAACATATATACACATTCAGGGCAGGGTGAGCAAAACCCGTCCCTGCCTTGTCATCTCTTCGGGTTCGGGGTGGGGAAATCCTGCACTAGGTAGGACGGGCCAAGTGGGGCAGGGATTTTTTGCCATTCCTATTCACCACCTATGGGTACTTGAATCACCACCAAGCTTAGAGAAACATCTCTAATCAGAAAAGTCTGATTCACATCTTTTATTAGAAAATTTTGATTCAAAGTGCACAGCTTCAAACCATTCTTGGAGCCTCTTTTTAATAGGCTTCAAGGAGTACATCGAGCCATAATCTCATTCCACAAAATCCTGAACAACATTAAATTTGAAATTCAAAAGTGAAATCCCAAAAAAATTCTAAATTTTAAAAATGAAATATGAGATTTCAAGTAAATAAATTTTGATATAATTTTGGTTTTGCTTTGCTTCCTGCATCAATATCCTTAACAACTCCCCACAGGGAATCTTCGGGCTTTCATGAAGTTTAAAACTCCATAGAGCCTTCCAGAGGTCCTGTTTTTATTACTGAATCTGTGATGTTGAGACAGCCAATATGCAGAATTAACTTTGGAGTTACCTCGATGACAATGGAGTTTGAAGACAAGGAACGTCTGCAATTATCTTCGTCCATTCATGAAGTTTAGGACTTCAAAGAACTTTTTACAATGTTTAACTCATCCAAATCTGAGAGTTGCTCCAACCACTCTAGTGTAGTGCTCCTCAAGTTTGAGAAGTTTGCAAGACACTCAAGCATAGAAAGAATAGTCATTACATAGAATGAATGATATGCAAGATGCCTAAATTGGCCAAAGGAATCTGGGATTTCCCTGGCAAGATAATTGCTGGAGAAGAACATGTTCAAGTTGTAAATATTTAATATGGTATGTGGTATTGGACCATGATCCTTCTCTTCAAATATTTCCATCTAAATATATTAACAATACGTACCAAAAAGGCCATAAAACTGTCAACTTTTCCAACCGCTTCTCCTTGCCAAACAGGTCCACTGAGGTGAAGCCATGAAGCAACAAACATTTCTATAATAGGTGCAATGTGTTTGCGCATGGGTACGACGGTGTTCTATGTAATTCATGGAGCACAAAAAACCCAGTTGCCACTTTTTTAGTAAGAAAATCTTAATAAAAATCTTACTACATATAGAATTTTCTTCACATTAGAATGCTCATCAAAGGATATTAAACAAAATACTTAGAAGAGCCTCTACATGATAGCACATTTCTTTACAGTTTAATGTATCATCATATGCACATTATTCCAACAGTAGCTACAACTTCAACAAGAGCAAAATATCCTAGACAACATAGTTTCCAATTTTATACTTGACAGAAGATAATGCCTTTAGCTTACCAAAATGTTAGCCTCTTAAAATTTTTGCAGACCTAGTTCACCTTCAACACTATAGTTACATAGGCTGATCATTCATGTCATTGACAGACCAGAAAGAAGTCCAAGTATTTTTGAAGAAAGGAGCAGCACAAACTCCCCAAAAACCTACAGCAAATCCAACCCCCAAGCCACTGTAAAACCATGATGTTTCAGAGTCATCTTCAGCTTTGCCCACAGGAGTCACACCAGCTTTGCCCACAGGAGTATCACCATCAGATTCTTGCTCTTTTCTGCAGTTTGTTTTAAGAGGAGCACCACAAAGTTCAGGATTTCCAGTGTAGCGAAGTGCATCAAAGCTCTGAAGTTGGGTGCTTGAAGGAATTCTACCTGAGAAGTTGTTGTATGACAAGTCCAAGTAACTAAGAAATGTCAAATTAGACATGCTTGGAGGAATTTCACCCGATAGATAATTTCTTGAGAGATCAATAGACTCTAACTCTTTCATGGTCCCAATTTTTTCTGGTATCTTCCCCGTCAAATGGTTTCGAGATAAGTTCAAAAAATGCAATTGGAAAAGAACTGAAATTTCATTAGGGATTGATCCTGACAAGCTATTACTTGAAAGGTCAATGATGCTAACAAATATAAGGTTCTCTTCATACCTTAATTCCTCCCCCTTGGGAACTAACATGAGACTCTCGAAGTAGGTGCCTGCATTTTCCAAATACTCCATAGTTTCATAGTTTTCAACATGGGGCATTGCCATGGAATTGATAGAATTCAAACACTTTGGTATGGGTCCTGATAGGCTATTATTTGCAAAATCCAATACTCTAAGAGAAGAAAGTTGGCATGTCTGTAGAGGTATATGCCCTTTCAACCCACAAGATCTTAGACGGAGAATGGTAAGACTTTTCATTTCTCCAATCCAAAGTGGTATGGTCATTGACAAATTATTTTCACCCATATCAAGAAGTCCCAAATTTGAGCACTTTTGTAATGATGAAGGAATATTCCCATAAATGCTATTGTTGGGTAATCGCAATGCTTTGAGTGCAACTAAAGACCCCATCGAGTTAGGAATTCTACTTGACAAACGATTGCTCCCCAAGTTTAAATGGATCAAATACTGCCAATACCTCCAGCAATGAGAAAGTTCTCCTGACAAAAGATTGTTTGATGCATCTAAAACTTGTAACTTATTTTTTCTGTTAGTCTTTTGACACAGGAAAGTGGAAATGGGTCCAGAAAATAAGTTGTTAGCTACATCAAGCACTCTGACATTTGCAGACAAACGAGGCAGCTGACCTTTCAAGTGATTAGAACTTAAATCTAAGACGGTAGAATTCACCAAAAAATTTGGTACGTCGCCTTCTATGTTATTGGCAGAGAGATTGACGAAGTCAATGTTTGAAGTCCAATTCCAAAACCAACTTGGAGCCTTGCCCAAAATTCCTGACATGGACATTAATAAAACCTTGAGAGATCTTTGTGTTTGTAGCCATGCAGGAAAGTTAGGTCCTACCTTGCAAGAGCTCATGTGGGCATATATAAGTTGAAAAGGTGGAACCCAATCGGAATTCACATTGAAGAACAAAGGTGTTCGAGACAGGTCTAGGTACTTTAATTTCGACAGTTTGGTAAAAAACACTTCATCTACTGTGCCTGTTAAGAAATTATCTCCAATAAACAAGTGCTTTAAATTTGAGAGAAGCCCAAGACTTTTTGGGGGAGTACCATTCAACCGATTACCTTCAAGGATTAACTTCCACATATAAGATAAATTCCCAAGGGATGAAGGAATAGGACCAGCAAAATAATTAAGTTCGAGATCAAGTACTGTTAGATGCTTAAGTTGCCCAAATGACTCTGGAATTTTTCCAGTTAGATAATTGACCCCCAAGACAAGATGTTCTAAGTTTTGAAAATTCGAAACACCGCACGGTATCTCGCCCTTCAGTGCATTACTGCTCAAGTCAAGCTCTAAGAGGGTTGAACTAATATTAGAAAACCAATTAGGTATCTCATGTATGAAAAGATTTACGGAAAGATCAAGGACTAGAAGAGATGTAAAATTGACAGATCCAAGAGATGGATTTAGGCTATCAAGATGACAACTTGGCAAGTATAGCTCCGAAAGAGATGAGAGCCTATTCATTATTTGAAGCCAATTTAGTGCTGAAGAAAGGTTGACAGAGGACATGTCAAGGTATTTCATGGAAGAGAGACTAGACATCCAATGAAGGTTATGCACATAAAGGCCAAAATTATATCCTAGATTCAGATAACGAAGATCTGAAAGATTTCCAAGCTGGTGTGGAATCAGTCCACAAAATCCAGCGGAAGCAAGGTTCAGATGTCTCATGCTGCCCATTGAACTAAGGAAACTTGGAATACGGGTACAATTAAAGTTACTAATGCTCAAGTCCAGGTAATTCAAATGTTCCAATTCAAGCAATGAAGGACTAATCTCACCATTTAAGTTGAGATTACCGAGCTGTAGCTTTGTGACTCGAGCAGTTTTGTTGTCGCAGTGAACTCCTGCCCATTTACAGCAATCTTCTTGGTCAGACCAGGATGAGAGTGCGTTCCAAGGATCAGTGAGACCTCGTTTGAGGCTCAGAAGTGCTTGTTTCTCTTTTTCATTGCAAGAGATATTTGACTTTACTTTGCAGAAGCTGAACGTTGCTGCAAAGAACCATATTAAGAAAAACACACGAGTTGCAGAAGAGTTATCCATGATAAAAGCAATAACAAGGGAAGAGAAGGGTTCAAAGACGAGTAAAAGTTCTTAGCAGGTTGAGCCTGAGCCACATGCTCATGATAGATAATATAGGCTTTTTCTGTTTTTCACCAAAAAAGGATTATATAGGCTTCACTTCACTTTTCTGCATGGCTACATACACAGAATTGGACTTTTCAAAAAAAAATTTTCCTTTTTATCTGTCACTTGTTGACTGCGTAGTATTATTTTCCTTGATCAGCGCATAGAATTGTCCAAATTCTATTACTTCGAAGTCTTTTTTCTCTCTTAAAAAATTATAGTAATCACTAATTAGTCAACAAAATAAAATTATATCACAGCAGGTATCTTTGAAAATTTGGTCCGTGGAAATAAATTCCTACATTTTGTCATCTTCTTTCTTCATTTTCATCCATGTCACCGTCTAGATCTAGATTTTTCCAATCAAATGTGATCTTCCATTCAATTCAAGGACCTTGGGGCGGCGCCACTTGAAATTTTTTATTATTATTATTATTATTATTATATATATATATATAATAATTTAAAAGTTTTTATTTGTCTACCCTTCAAAAAAAATTTGGGAACACCCCCAGTTTTTTTATGCCAATAAAATTAAATTTTGCTCCATAATTTGTTCTACATTTAGTGGATGAATGATTGCTTGTTTGTGTACATTGAAAGAGATGTAGCTTGTAGTATTAATAATAAGATTATCATGCAACGATTTCAAAATATGAAAACTCGTAAAAGGCAATTATAAACTTTATGTATTTACGTGTTTTTTAATTGTTGTTGTTGTCAATATATGAATTTCTCTTTTTATTAGATTGTATAATTTATACTTTTTAAGGAACACCCTAAGAAAAATTCCTAGAGTTGCGAATAATATTAGCTTACTGCAACCTTAGTTAGCAAGTTGTGAAAAATGTTTGGGAAAAAGTTGTGTCCTAAAATACAATTCTGTTGAACCTATTTTAGCCAATGAAATACATGGTTAAATTTAGTTAGGTAAGAAAATACAATTCTTCCGGCATGGCTTGAAATTCATTCTAAAACAAAGAGTTCGTTTGGTGATAGCTTATTTAGCTGAAATTGAAAACTTTTTATTAAAAGTACTGCAGATAAAGTTAAAATGTAGCTGAAATAGTATAGTAAGACCTATGAATAGTAACAAAAAGTACAATAGAACCCATAAATAGTAGCAAAAATAATCTAAATAGTAAAAAGAATTGCCTTTTTAAATCAATGCTAAAAGCACACTAAGTAACTTTATTTACCTAAATTTTTGAATTATACTTTTGTGTGTGTGTGTATATATATATATATATATTTTTTTTTTTTGAGCAAAATGTAAGTAGTATATATATTGGAAATATAAAAAGAAAGACATGCCATTCAATTGATGTATTGATGAAAAAGTCCTCAATAATTTAATGAAATTCCCAACAGAATCCAACTGACCCTCCTCAGTCCTCAAGCTTTCGCACTTCTTCACTAATAACTTTGCCATCTCAATCTTTAACACTTCTTCACCAAAATCCTCAACATTTTTCACAAAATTTCTACACCCAGAAGTCCCAAAAAAAAAAAAGAAAAAAGAAAAGAAAAGAGCTATGATATTTGGTTGGGCCCATATGCAAAATATGAAAGTGCAAACATGTTTGTTGTGGTTGTGGTTGTGGGTATGGTATATCCATAAAAAAAAATTAAAAAAAAAAAAGAAAAAAAAAAGGGGAACAATTATCCTTGCTTGAGTGTCATCATTCTCTTCTATAGAATACTAAAAACAAACATGGACAGGCTGCAGGGCCTTGAAGGATATGAGACTTGAAAGACCTTGGTTTGTTTTTCTATTGGGTTCAAGGAAACTGCAATAATAATGTAGCTCACTGCATGGCTAAATGGCCTTTATCATAATATAGTTTTTGCTGACTGGTTACTGCCCAAGGATTTTCCCAAGCAGTTAATAAGCCCCGGTGGCACGGCCAGCTTTTCGGATTTTGTACCTATTCTGTTTCAATAAAATATTTGTGGAAATTATATTTTAAATTTAAATCCCATTATTGGGAGTATCAAATTAAAACCTATTCAATAAAGTTTTGGGGGGAAATAATTGTATTTTAGATCCATAGTTTATAGTAATTGTCCGGTCGATTAAATATATACATCGGTTCATCCTCTCTTTCATAATGTGTAACCTAATAAATACGTGAGACTCATTCGTTATAAGAAAAATAATGTTTATTTGTTGCATGTTATATTTTCACCATAGTTTCAAATTAAATTCTATACTTTTATAATATACTATTTAAACCCTATAATTGAATGACAGTTTCAAAGTAAACTTTATAGTTTAATATGTTACAAGCTAAACCAATTTAAGGGAGCTGCACCCTAAATTAAATTAATCTAGCACCCCATAGAAGTATAAAAAGCGCTTATTTTCTTTTATTTCTCTTCACTTCTCTCCTCATTATAAATCCAAGATTAAAAATTTTACCCACATCACTTCTCTTCTTTTCACTTTTCTCAAGCCAAAGATAATATAAGCCTTGCAAATCTCAATTTATTCCTAAAAGAATTATATATATATATATATATATATATATAGACACACACACACACATATATATAGAGCATACATCCACTCCTCCGTGAGAGAGGTGTTACATATGCCCACCATTACACCATATATCTTTTGAGAAGTACTATGTTCTCAACATTTTCATAATACTTTCACAACAAATCATAGGTAGTAAGTCATTATTAATTTGAATTTGAATTTACTACTTAAATGATTTTTCCCCCACTTATAACAGCCAATAACAACCTACCATTTAAAATTTGTTGTGAAAGTGTTATGAAAATGTTGTGAATATAACATTTCTCGTACCGTTCATGCTTGATATTCTCAATTCTTGCAGGATTCTAGGGAAATTAAAGCATGAAAAAAAGAAAAGGATCGGTTTTTCTTTGGCCATCCAAGAACACAAATATAAGATGAAAAATAATATAAATGACATACTATTACAATGATAAGCTTCAAGCCAAACAAAAAGACAGCATTAAACCTCTCCATCTCTCAAAAAATAATAAAACATCAATTAGATAAGACCAAAAAAAGGAGGGAGAGAAAAAAGAAAAGAAAAAGAGAAGCATGTTCACATGATTGTACAAGCATGCGGATTGTCATCGCAAAAGAGTGAAGCAATGGCTTCATAATTGGACGCGACAGCGACTGAATAAACAGCAGGGGTTTGGAAGAAAGTGTGTACGCCTGTGGTAGCTTCATTTTTGTATGTGTCATAATAATGGTTAACAATGTAAGTTGGGTATTTGTAAAATGAAGCAAAATGAGAGTATCCAGGGAATGGCCATGGCTCCACTGCTTTTCCAGCTCTCTTGATTGCTTTAAGAACCTTCTTTTCCTCCAAGGCATATCCTCTCACTGTAATCTTTTGTGTCTCCATTTCTACTTCTAACTCTTCTACTCCTGAGAGCTATGAATCAAAGTTAAAATTATTACATGAAAGCTAACTTTGAAATCTTTGCCTGTGAAAATAATGCCATTTGCATTATTTATATGTTGAAGTGCATAACTTCCTAATAACCTTAAGTGGATTTAATAATTCAATACATATTTTTAAATAAAATAAAGTAAGACTATTGCAAATCAATAACTGTTTTTTATAAGTGTATTTTCTTTTTAATAAATGTTCACTATTAATTATAATTGAACACTTACCTATAAATATTAAATAACCAAAACTTTTGGCTTTTTGTTAACTTTCTTATATTGAACCACTTATGTTTTGGAAGCTCCACAATTTTACATATCACTAGTATTAACTATTTATTTAGGTTTGATCCAAAAAAAAAAAAAAAAAAAAACAACAACAACAACAACCGGACTAATATCTCCGTCTTTCAACCAAAGCCTAAACGATCTAGTTATTTCTTAAAATTGCGCCCTCAAAACACACTCTTTAACAGTTTAACAAAACTCATAAAAGTGATGGGTCCAATTAGTCAACTTTAAAAGGTCGTAAGAAAAATTGTATCCTTAATATTTTATTTAAGGTGGTCTGTGCCAGCTCCAAGGATAGATTCAAGAGTCAACTGGATGGAATTCATCAAGTTGAAAACAGAGAATGGAGTTTTCTGGAGATTGAAGAAGCAAGGAAAAGAACTCTCTAGAAAGAAATTTTATTCACTCAAATGAACTAACTAAAAAATACAAAGCGTCTCACTATTTATACTACAAGATGAACCAGTGCACTCGCCTGAAAATGAGCGGGAAAAGCTAACAACTCTAACAGAATTACAGCTACAGTAATAACAGAAAGTTCAATTACATCCAATAATTTTAGGCCACGTGTTCCACTCACTAACAGACTTAACACTTCAAATTAAACGACTTCGTTTCATCCTTTGCTTCCTTTATACGGTGCCGTTTTCCTTCTGCCTTTGTGCTTCGGCTCTGTTTCCTTGACTCAGTCTTGGCATTTTTACTTTGGATGCTTAGCCCTTCCTAAAAATTACATTACGTGAGCATTTTTTTTTCCGTTCCTCGTTCTCTTGTTGCACAGATTTTATACTAAACCTGCAGTTAATGTTATACTATGAATTTATCTGTCATGATTAGTACTTCTTAGGCTGCTTGTCCAAATGCCAATGTCGCTTGATAGCACATAACTCGGTATGCTTTAATGTAGAGGACAGTGAATTTGGAGAAAATTCATCCATTTTAAGGTATAGATGATTCAATCTAGTTTTTTCCAGGCTTGCTTATAACAGGACAAGAATTAAACAACAAACCTTAAGTTTTAATCTTTCTGGTGCAAAGTGAAATGACTTCCACTACATAAATAAATAGTTCGAACAGTCATAGGCTGGAATCATAATCCTTAGCATTTTATTCAAGTACATTTTAGAACAAAATCACAATTGCTCTGCCAACTAATCTTTGTGGCCTCTTCGAGAGCATGGACCAGCGCTACCTGCAATCATGAATATCATTGCCATGGGTATGTAAGTTGGAATTTGAAGTATGTATGACATGACCACCTACACAATTCTATTCTTTGTACTAGTAAATTATCCCAGTGGAGTAAAAGCTTTTAGCAAGTTACTGTGTGCGCCATGGTACAAAACTTGTATGATACAATGTGTACAAGAAATAACTTGTCATTAGTCCCTACTCTGTTTCGTTCAGTAGCATTTTGTTCTCATTTCTTTTTAGAATGAAGTTTGCATTTCAAAATGAACCATGTTTCATATGGCAACAGTCTGTAAATCATGACTAGAAATTGAAAAAGTGGGCTCCATTTGGGTATCAGCATCTTTGTAATACAAACAGCAATTGAAATATTGAATAGGAGGTTAGCTATGAGTCAAATCACATTTGCCTTGCAGCAGGACAGAATGGGTTGGGAAATAGTAACAAGGGAAAAGAAAAAAGAACAGGACAAATCCCTAGGCTTCACCACCTAGAATAAGCCGAAAATCCTAGGCTTCACTACCTACATGTGCTTGATTCACCACCAAGCTTATAGAAACAATTTTTGTATCCGTTTGGCAAATATTATTTTTACTAACTTATTTTACTATTTAGTTTATTTTTCTACTATTTATAGGTTTCATTACACTTTTTGATCCTATTTATGAGTTCCACTGTACTATTTCGACGAACTTTTATCTTTATCTACAGTACTTTCAATAAAAAGTTTTCAATTTCAATAAAATAAGTGGATCTCAAATGGACTCTTAATCTAAAAATTCTTATTCCAAGTGCAGTGCTTCGCATCATTCTTGGAGCCTCTATTTAATAGGCTTCAAGGAGTACAATCAAACCACAGTCATTCCACAAAATCCACAACATTAAGTTTGAAATTCAAAAATCAAAAGTGCTATAATTGAAAAATGAAATCTGAAATTTCAAATAAGAAAAATCTGAAATGAAAAATTCAGAAATAATTTTGGTTGTGCTTTGCTCCCTCCCTGCACCAACATCCTTATCAACTCTCCAAAGGAATATCTTCAGCCGTTGATGAAGTTTAGAACTCCATAAAGCCTTCCAGAGGTCCTGACAATAGAGTTTGAAGACAAATTTAAAATATTTTAATTTTGAAACACTGGCGAAACGCGCTTTGGACACTTTCCTTCCCAAGGAACTTTTTTGCGAAGTTTGAACTCTTCCAACTCTAAGAGAAGCCCCAACCACTCTGGTGAGGTACCATTCAACTATTTCAATTCAAGATGTAATTTCCTTAAGGCAGATAACTTCCCAAAATACTTAGAGATGGGGGGAACATATATAGAAGGAATTGTCATTATATAGAAAGATATGCAAAAGGGTACGTGGTATAGCTTTTCTTGAAAAATTATGGTACAACACATCTTAGGTACGATAAATATTTAATTAATAAATATTTTTGGACATAATATGTTTATTTTAGGTTTTAAAGTTAAGCAACAACAATAAAATACTTGAAAACATATCTAAAATTCATTTAAAGGAAATAATAAATAGCAAAGAAGTACAATGACACCTATAAATTTTGTCTAAAATAAAATAAACTTAACACCTAAGTTGCACAGGTACCCCACATGGGTGAGGGTACGACATAAGTATGGGTACTTGGCCATTTTAGCCGTGTCCGTGCAACATAGATATGCAAGATGCCTAAATTGGCCAAAGGAATTTGATATATTCAAGTAAGCTGATTGCTGGACAAGAGGAATATGTTCAAGTTGCAAATATTTAATATGGTACTTGGTATTGGGCCATGATTCTTCGCTTCAAATATTTCCATATCAATATATGAAAATTATACCAAAAGGGCATAAAATTGTTAAGTTTTCCAACCACTTCTCCATGCCAAATAGGTCCTTACACTAGGTGAAGCCATGAAGCATCATACATATCTATAATACGTGCAGTGTCAGTGTGCTTGTGCAAATGTACCAAAGTGCTCCTGTGTAATTCATGCAGTGTGACAACCCAGTTGTTACTTTATTTAGTAAGGAAATCTTAATAAAACTCTTACTACTTGTGGAGTTTTCTTCACATCAATGATCATTACAGGATATTATACAATTACTTCAAGACCCTTTACATATTAACACATTTCTTGATAGTTTGCTATATCATCAAATGCACATCATTCCAACTGCAGCTACAACATGAACAAGAGCAAAATATTCTAGACAACATAATTTCCAATTTAATACCTGATTGAAGAATCGATGCCTTTTGCTACCAAAACGTCAGCTTCTTAAACTTTTTGCAAATCCAGTTCACTTTCAGCACTGTAGTCACATAGGCCTGATCTTTCATGTCATAGACAAACCGGAAATAAGCATGCCTCCAAGTCCTCTTGAAGAAAAGAGCACCACAAACTCCCCAAAAGCCTAGTGCAAATCCAACCCCTAATCCAATGTAAAACCATGATGTTTCAGACTCGTCTTCAGCATTTCCCAGTGGAGTATCACCATCAGATTTTTGCTCTTTTGTGCAGTTTTTTCTAAGAGGAGCTCCACAAAGTTCAGGATTTCCAGTGTAGCGAAGTGCATCAAAGCTCTGAAGTTGGGTGCTTAAAGGAATTCTACCTGAGAAGTTGTTGTATGACAAGTCCAAGTAACTAAGAAATGTCAAATTAGACATGCTTGGAGGAATTTCACCTGATAGATGATTTCTTGAGAGATCAATAGACTCTAACTCTTTCATGGTCCCAATTTTTTCTGGTATCTTCCCCGTCAAATGGTTTCGAGATAAGTTCAAAAAATGCAATTGGAAGAGAACTGAAATTTCATTAGGGATTGATCCTGACAAGTTATTACTTGAAAGGTCAATGATACTAACAAATATAAGGTTCTCTTCATACCTTAATTCCCTCCCCTTGGGAACTAACATGAGACTCTCGAAGTAGGTGCCTGCATCTTCAAAATACTCCATAGTTTCATAGTTTTCAATATGGGGCATTGCCATGGAATTAATAAAATTCAAACACTTTGGTATGGGTCCTGATAGGCTATTATTTGCAAGATCCAATATTCTAAGAGAAGAAAGTTGGCATGTCTGTAGAGGTATATGCCCTCTAAACCCACTAGATCTTAGACGGAGAATAGTAAGACTTTTCATTTCTCCAATCCAGAGTGGTATGGTCATTGACAAATTATTTTCACCTATATCAAGAAGTCCCAAATTTGAGCACTTTTGTAATGAGGAAGGAATATCCCCATAAATGCTATTGTTGGGTAATCGCAATGCTTTGAGTGCAACTAAAGACCCCATCGAGTTAGGAATTCTACCTGACAAACGATTGCTCCCCAAGTTTAAATGGATCAAAGACTGCCAATACCTCCAACAATGAGAAAATTCTCCTGACAAAAGATTGTTTGATGCATCTAAAACTTGTAACTTATTTTTTCTATTAGTCTTTTGGCACAGGAAAGTGGAAATGGGTCCAGAAAATAAGTTGTTAGCTACATTAAGTACTCTGACATTTGCAGACAAACGTGGCAGCTGACCTTTCAAGTGATTAGAACTTAGATCTAAGACAGTAGAATTCACCAAAAGGTTTGGTACGTCACCTTCTATGTTATTGGCAGAGAGATTGACGAAGTCAACGTTTGAAGTCCAATTCCAAAACCAACTCGGAGCCTTGTCCAAAATTCCTGACATGGACATTAATAAAACCTTGAGAGATCTTTGTGTTTGTAGCCATGCAGGAAAGCTAGGTCCTATCTTGCAAGAGCTCATGTGGGCATATATAAGTTGAAAAGGTGGAACCCAATTGGAATTCACATTGAAGAACAAAGGTGTTCGAGACAGGTCTAGGTACTTTAATTTCGACAGTTTGGTAAAAAACACTTCATCTACTGTGCCTGTTAAGGAATTTTTTCCGATAAACAAGTGCTTTAAATTTGAGAGAAGCCCAAGACTTTTTGGGAGAGTACCATTCAACCGATTACCTTCAAGGATTAACTTCCACATATAAGATAAATTCCCAAGGGATGAGGAATAGGACCACTAAAATAATTAAGTTCGAGATCAAGTACTGTTAGATGCTTAAGTTGCCCAAATGACTCTGGAATTTTTCCAGTTAGATAATTTAGCCCCAAGACAAGATGTTCTAAGTTTTGAAAATTCGAAACACCGCACGGTATCTCGCCCTTCAGTACATTGCTGCTCAAGTCAAGCTCTAAGAGGGTTGAACTAATATTAGAAAACCAACTAGGTATCTCATGAATGAAAAGATTTACGGAAAGATCAAGGACTAGAAGAGATGTAAAATTGAGAAATCCAAGAGATGGATTTAGGCTATCAAGATGACAATTTTGCAAGTATAGCTCCGAAAGAGATGAGAGCCTACTCATTATTTGAAGCCAATCTAGTGCTGAAGAAAGGTTGACAGAGGACATGTCAAGGAATTTCATGGAAGAGAGACTAGACATCCAATGAAGGCTATGCACATAAAGGCCCAAATTATATCCTAGATTCAGATAACGAAGATCTGAAATATTTCCAAGCTGGTGTGGAATCAGTCCACAAAATCCAGCGGAAGCAAGGTTCAGATGTCTCATGCTGCCCATTGAACTAAGGAAACTTGGAATACGGGTACAATTAAAGTTACTAATGCTCAAGTCCAGGTAATTCAAATGTTCCAATTCAAGCAATGAAGGACTAATCTCACCATTTAAGTTGAGATTACCGAGCTGTAGCTTTGTGACTCGAGCAGTTTTGTTGTCGCAGTGAACTCCTGCCCATTTACAGCAATCTTCTTGGTCAGACCAGGATGAGAGTGCGTTCCAAGGATCAGTGAGACCTCGTTTGAGGTTCAGAAGTGCTTGTTTCTCTTTTTTATTGCAAGAGATATTTGAGTTTACTTTGCAGAAGCTGAACGTTGCTGCAAAGAACCATATTAAGAAAAACACACGAGTTGCAGAAGAGTTATCCATGATAAAAGCAATAACAAGGGAAGAGAAGGGTTCAAAGACAAGAGTGAAAGTTCTTAGCAGGTTGAGCCTGAGCCACATGCTCATGATAGATAATATAGGCTTCACTTAACTTTTCTGCATGGCTACATACACAGATTTTTTTTTTTTTTTTTTTTTATCTGTCACTTGTTGACTACGTAGTATTATTTTCCTTGATCAGCCCATGGAATTGTCCAAATTCTATTACTTCTAAGGGTCCGTTTGGATACAGCTGAAAACTGAAAACTGAAAAACACTGTAGCGAAATAATTTTTAAATGTGTGAATAGTATCGTGGGACCCATTTTTAATGAAAAAGTTGCTGAAAAGTGAAATTTGTGGGTCCGTAAACAGTACACGATGTGCTGTGATTGGTCCAAAAAAATTTGAAAAGTCAAAGTTTGCGGCTACTGTTCATTGAACAGTGCATGAACAGTAGCAGCAAACCCAAAACGAGTGAAAAAAAAAAAAAAAAAAAAAAAAAAAAATGAAAAACGCAGACGCAGGATTGGGCGAAAACGCTCAATCCAAACGCACTCTAAGTCTTTTTTCTCTCTTAAAAATTTATAGTAATCACTAATTAGTCAACAAAATAAAATTATATCCACAGCTGGTGTCTTTGAAAATTTGGTCCGTGGAAATAAATTCCTACATTTTGTCATCTTCTTTCTTCAGTTTTATGCATGTCACTATCTAGATCTAGATTTTTCCAATCAAATGTGATCTTCCATTCAATTCAAGGGCCTTGTTTTAATATTCAGGGGCGGCGCCACCTTAAGGTCAAAGTTGTCCCAGGACCACCTGACTTGAAATTTATATATATAAATATGTATATATCTATATATATATATATATATATATATATAATAATTTAAAATTTTTTATTTGTCTACCCTTAAAAAAAAAATTGGGAACACCCTCATTTTTTTATACCAATAAAATTAAATTTTGCTCCGTAATTTGTTCTACATTTAGTGGATGAATGATTGCTTGATTATGTACATTAAAAAAGATGTAGCTTGTAGCATTGATAATGAGATTATCATGCAACGATTTCAAAATATGAAAACTTGTTGAAGATAATTGTAAATTTTATGTATTTACATGTTTTTTTTTTATTGTTGTTATTGTCAATATATGAATTTCTCTTTTTATTAGATTGTATAATTTATGCTTCTTAAGGAATACCCTAAGAAAAATTCCTAGAGCCATCACTGTTAATATTAGCTTACTGCAACCTTAGTTAGCAAGTTGTGAAAAATGTTTGGGAAAAAGTTGTATCCTTAAATACAATTCTGTTGAACCTATTTTAGCCAATGAAATACATGGTTAAATTCAGTTGGGTAACATAATACAATTTTTCCGGCATGGCTTGAAATTCATTCTAAAACAAAGAGTCTGTTTGGTAACAGCTTATTTAGTTGAAATTGAAAACTTTTTATTAAAAGTACTGTAGATAAAGCTAAAATGTAGCTGAAATAGTATAATAGGACCCATAAATAGTAACAAAAAATGCAATGAGACCCATAAATAGTAACAAAAATAAGCTAAATAGTAAAAAAAGCTGGATTTTTATGTCAATGCTAAAAGCACACTAAATAACTTTATTTACCTAAAATTTTGACTTATACTTGTGTGTGTATATAAATATATATATATATATATATATATATATTTTGAGCAAAATGTAAGTAGTATATATATTGGAAATATAAGAAGAAAGACATGTCATTCAACTAATTTATTGACGAAAAAGTCCTCAATAATTTAATGAAATTCCCAATAGAATCCAACTGACCTCCTCAGTCCTCAAGCTTTCGCACTTCTTCACTAATAACTTTGCCATCTCAATCTTTAACACTTCTTCACCAAAATCCTCAACATTTTTCACAAAATTTTCACACCCAGAAGGTCAAAAAAAAAAAAAAAATGAAAAAGAAATGAGCTATGATATTTGGTTGGGCCCATATGCAAAATATGAAAGTGCAAACATGTTTGTTGTGGTTGTGGTTGTGGTTGTGGGTATGGTATATCCATAAAAATAAATAAATAAATAAATGGAACAATTATCCTTGCTTGAGTGTCATCATTCTCTTCTATAGAATACTAAAATCAAACATGGACAGTCTGCAGGGTCTTGAAGGATATGAGACTTGAAAGGCCTTGGTTTGTTTTTCTATTGGGTTCAAAGAAACTGCAAGTAATGTAGCTCACTGGATAGCTAAATGGGCTTTATCATAGTATAGTTTTTGCTGACTGGTTAGTGCCCAAGGATTTTCTAAAGCAGTTAATAAGCCCCGGTGGCCCGGCCTATGCTTTTCAGATTTTGTGGAAATTATATTTGTGGAAATTATATTTTAAATTTAAACCCCATTATTGGGAGTATCAAATTAAAACCTATTCAATAAAGTTTTTGGGGGAAATAATTGTATTTTAGATTCATAGTTTATAGTAATTGTCCGATGAATCAGATATATGCATCGGTTCATCCTCTTTTTCATAATGTGTAATCTAATAAATACGTGAGACTCATACGTTATAAGAAAAATGATGCTTATATCTAAAGTATAAAAAGTGCTCATTTTCTTTTATTTCTCTTCACTTCTCTCCTCATTATAAATCCAAGATTAAAAATTTTACCCACATCACTTCTCTTCTTTTCACTTTTCTCAAGCCAAAGATAATATAAGCCTTGCAAATCTTAATTTATTCCTAAAAGAATTATATTTATATATAGAGAGAGAGCATACATCCACTCCTCCATGAGAGAGGTGTTACATATGCCCACCATTACACCATATATCTTTTGAGAAGTATTACGTTCATAATATTTTCATAATACTTTCATAACAAATCATAGGTGGTAAGTTGTTATTAATTTTAATTTGAATTTACTACTTAAAATTTTTTTTTTCCCACCTATAACAGCCAATAACAACCTACCATTTAAAATTTGTTGTAAAAGTGTTATGAAAATGTTGTGGACATAACATTTTTCGTACTGTTCATGCTTGATATTCTCAATTCTTGTAGGATTCTAGGGAAATTAAAGCATGACAAAAAGAAAAGGATCGGTTTTTCTTTGGCCATCCAAGAACACAAATAGAAGATGAAAAATAATATAAATGACATACTATTACAATGACAAGCTTCGAGCCAAACAAAAAGACAGCATTAAACCTCTCCATCTCTCAAAAAATAATAAAACATCAATTAGATAAGACCAAAAAAGGAGGGAGAGAAAAAAGGAAAAAAAAAAAAAAAAGAGAAGCATGTTCACATGATTGTACAAGCATGCGCATTGTCATCGCTAAAGAGTGAAGCAATGGCTTCATCGGATGCGACGGCGACTGAATAAACAGCAGGGGTTTGGAAGAAAGTGTGTACGCCTGTGGTAGCTTCATTTTTGTATGTGTCATAATAATGGTTAACAATGTAAGTTGGGTATTTGTAAAATGAGGCAAAATGAGAGTATCCAGGGAATGGCCATGGCTCCACTGCTTTTCCAGCTCTCTTGATTGCTTTAAGAACCTTTTTTTCCTCCAAGGCATATCCTCTCACTGTAATCTTTTGTGTCTCCATTTCTACTTCTACATCTTCTACTCCTGAGAGCCATGAATCAAAGTTAAAATTACATGAAAGTTAACTTTGAAAGCTTTGCCTTATAATTGAACACTTATTATTTCTTAAATTGTGCCCTCAAAACACTCTTTGTAATAAAACCCATAAAAGTGGTGGTCCAATTAGTCAACTTAAAAAGGTTGTAAGAAAAATTGTATCCTTAATACTTTATTCAAGGAATATGTTAGCGGGAGCTCGATTGCACTCGTTAAAAATAAATTAAATAGAGCCTGTTATATTGAAAAGTAATAAAAGTTAACAAATAAATATCCCTTTAATTGAAAGTTGCTCGACTACCTTAAAAAAAGCTAGTCGATTACAATAAAAAACTCAACCTTAACTAATTTACTTTGACACTCCTATTAATGGTATAAAGGTACCTTTGAGCTTGAAGAGAGCTTTCTTCAACTTAGTAGCACATCCCTCACAGTCAAGGTTCGGAACTCTCACCTCCACCATCTGCAAAACCAACATTGCCAAATTGTCACTTCCACATTGAGAGAGAGAGAGAGAGAGAGAGAGAGAGAGAGAGAGAGAGAGAGAGAGAGAGAGAGAGACTCACTGCAGACATAGTTTTCTTAGCTTCAGAATGCAAAGAAACTGTGATGTAAAATTTGTTAGGAATCTCAAGATTGTTCTATTTTTAGTGAAGGAAACAATTAGAGCTGAGAAGTCTCTGAAGTCTTTATGTTATGCCGGGTTATAACTTGAGACTCTGGCTTAATTGAAGTGCTTATTGAAACTGTCTATAGCTAATAAAGAGAGAGGAGAGAGCCTTGGGTTTTGAAAATGGAAAACAATGCAAAGAGCATTCACGCGTGGAATGGAAAAGTGTGACTTTTGACATATTTTTGCCCACTCCAAAGCCTGGTCCTCTTTTCTGTAACGTTTTAATTAGAAAATGCCCCCCAATGTCTTATGCCACGCTCTTTGTCGAATAATGAAGGAGGACACTCCGGCAAAGGTATAAATATAATGACCTATTTGTTTATGTAGGACCTCGTACTCATTATGCATGTCCTAAGTCAAAATTAATTTCCAAAGGTTTTTGTTTATTTATTTGATGACCAAATTTCCAAAGGTTTTAGTGTTGGCTTCCCTTAGAATGTTATCATGCACTTGGATAAGTAATCCATTATCCGGTTAGTTTCATATGCTATGAGATTGATTTATCACATATATATTCACATACATTGTGTTAATTGTTGTGAGTTTGGATTGGTTTATTAATTTCTTGATTTTCTGATTTTGTTTGTTGAAAATGGATAAAGGTACAATTGTGACATACTTAGGCCTAAAGTGACAACTTTAAATAGACATTTTTTAATTCAAAAATTACTTATTATATAATAATTAGTTTACATTTTATATTATGAACTTTTTTATTATTTAAAATTTGTTATTATGAATTTTTTATATAACTAATTTACTTAGTGGCAAATGAGTTGGTTTTCTATCAACTCATAATTTTTTAGGTTTCTTTAGAAATGGAGAAAAAAAATGCACAATTCCAATGTTTTTTATTTTTATTTTTTAATATTAAAAACAAATCACTTATTACCCCACATTTAATCTTTGTCTAGTTGGGGGACCCTAGGCCTAGGGTAGAGTTGTATATGGGGATTTAAAAAGTTATGCATAAACAGATAAACTCCTTAAAAATTTTAAACCAAAACATTGAGATACATGAGTTAACAAAAAAATTGGATGAAAAGAAAATATTCTTCTACAAAAATATATCCGTACGAAAATTTTAAAATTATGTATGTTATCAGTTGGAGGAAAACATAAACTTTTTATTTTTATTTTTTTTTATTTCAGATTCTTCAACTTTTCAACATATTTTATCTTCCTTGCTACAATAATTTATGGGGAAAAAAAAAATTACGAAACCATGTTGAAGTGAAGTGTATGACAATGAGAAATTGGGAAATGCATTATGTCTCATACGCGCTACGATGGAGAGTAGTCCTTGTGATGCTGATACTTAATGCTCTTACAGTTTTAACGAAACAGAACTGTATCAGCTTTAGCGTTGTAAAGGATTTTAAGAACAAAGAACTGAATCAACTTTACTGGAACCTGCTTTATTTCTGTAAAGAATTCGATGAACAGAGATATTTGTTGTTGATATAAGCTGGCAATCGATAGCTTTGTATGTTCAAGTACAACAACACTTTTCTGTCAACGATTCCTTTTAAAATAACCTGAGAGAGGTCAACATATTGGTATTTGAATTGAAGATTAATATAGGTAAATTTGTGACTATTTTGACCGTATTTTAACAATTTCAATGCCTCGAATAATGATAACAGAAAGACAAAAAGGGACCACACACAAATGGGTGCTAAGAATTGTCATCATCATACTTGTTTTTTTTATGAAATTTGGGTTAAGGAATATGGTCATAATTCGAAATGCTTCTTGGGGGAGCATAATGATCATAGTTATAATAATGGTTTTTTATTTGAGGGAAAGTTTTCATGCTGCACATAGTGACACTCTAGTCTCTACACCACATTACTGTGTAAAACAAATATCATCATCTATTTTTTGATGTTTTCTGTTGCTTTGTTTGCTGCACCTAGTTTTGAATTTATTTTATAATAAAGTTTCTGTGCAATGCGATTCAAGAGTCAAGACACACGGTACTTTTATGTTGGATGGAACTTTTCCAAATATCCCTAAACTAACAAGTTGTAAATATAATTTTGCTTAATGGGCTTCAATAATTTCTGGCTTTCTTCAGTTTAACTAGTTGATTTTTTTTTTTTCTTTCCTTTTAATTTTTTGAAGGAATTGATTTTCTTGCATGAAAATACTGTACAGGGCTTGAGCATAAGATCCCATCCAAGTTTTGGTTAACTCCAGCACATTCTGGAGAAGGGTTTGTGCTAATTGATCAAACAATTAAATGGTCTTTGTCGCTTAATTGTATAAATAAAATATGAAATTCAGCCGCATAATTTTTTTAAAGAAAAGCACAATCTTAAAAAACTTTCATCATTGACATAAATTTCGAAAAATTATCCCCTCACCAACCTTCGGCCCTACTTTGCCATCATTTAATGTTTCATATATATATATATATATATATATATTTTTTTTTTTTAAGTTGGGTTCAAGTTATACTTGGTGTAACTCTAAGCAATATTACATCACCCAACAACTTGTTATTGAATTCATATTTTGAAAATTCAACCGTTAAATTAAATGTTCTATATGTTCTTAACTTGTATGCTAATTTTCATGCTGTAAGGATTTGATTTGTGACAAACCGTAGCGGTGTTGGGCTCGTACGTAACAAGGCCCAAACAATATCATTTGTAGAACGTGGGTTTGAAAGGCTAGACCTTGGTCACCAGGCGGTAGGTTTTCCGTGGTGTTCATGCATGGTTAAGTTTTCTTCACCCCTGGAATCTTTTTCCTGGAGGTGGGCTGGGAGGCTCTTTCTTCTGGCTATTTTTCTCAGCCTCTTCTCTAGATTACTTACTTTTCCTTTTATACTAGCCTTCGTTCACTGTCCTTCGTCCACGTGTAGGGTCAACCTTTCCAGGACTGATAATTGTCCCATCAGCCTATACCCAAAGTCGTTGGGGGTGGTTGTAAAAGCCAAAGAATGCGGCTCTGTCAGGTGCAGAGTATTGAATGGCAGTAAGGTCAGCTTTCCCTTGATATTTTGGATTTTCTTTCAATCTTAGTCCTATACTGTTTTTGTCCCTCTGTCCGATGGGACTTTGGGTTCTGCCGAGGACTGAACTGTCCTCGGCTGTTTCCCAAGGCTGTCTTGTGATTCATATTATCGGGCTTGGGCTATAGCCCTCCTCGGCTTGGACCTTTGGATTCTCCACGGGTAAATGGGTCTGGCCCATAATTTACTTGGACCTCACAATAGCCCCTCAAAATCCTGTTATCCGACCTCCTAGTTGGAGAGGAGGGTTTTGGCAATACCGAGCCTTTATTACAGCTCATTTAATTCTGCCTTTCATCAATACTAGCGGTTTTCCACCTACCCAAGAGACGTACCGGTCTACGAGACGTTCCTCCTAATTCATTAAGGACGCGCTCAAGCCGTTTGACTACCCCAAGCGGGTCTTTAATAGTTTCCTTTTACGAGATCTTTCCAGATTTTCACGGTTACTGATGGCGTGGGGAGACGGAACGGGCGTACTCTTGTTTACAGATTTCCTTGGAGATCTGAACGTATTAAGTACCCTCCATTTAGCCCCTCATATAAAAAGAAAAGGCGAGAGTTGTTTCACTCGTACCTGAACCACTTTAATCCCCCCAAAATCTGAAACCCTTAAACTCTTCTCAAAGTTTTAATTTTGCCCTTTGGTTATTCCTTAAGTTGTAATACCTTCGCTATAGTAGTAATCAATGAAGGAATCATACCCCTCCCAAAAACACCATGTTCTAACAAAGCTCGAAATGGCCCGGTCAGGGCAAGGATGGCGGAGACTTAAGATTTGTCTCACTTTCCTTTCAGCCAAAATCCGAAGCAGGGGCTCGTCACGTCAACCTTTTGGCGTGATTGAACCGAGGACACCCCTTATCAGTACCAACCGGCTTCTCACAAGCATATCTAACATGACACCAGTGTGTTAGGAGTCAGGACCGAGGCAGGGACTGAGTGCCCCTGCTTCTTCCTCTCTTCGTTCACTGGTGCCCCCTCTGCCTCCCTTTCTTCCTTTTCATCTCTTCTCTCTTCTTCTCCTCCTTCCTTACTCATGTCCTCCATCTTCTTCATTCATCTCCTCCATCTTCTTCCTCCATCTCTTCCACCTTCTTCTGAAGAAGGTTCCCCTCTCAATATGGGCGATACTGAGGTAGAATTTGGAAGGACTTCGGAGACAAGTTTAACAAGACACCTGTTTGTTTACTTACCTGTATTGCGAGGTTTTTTTTTTTTTTTTTTTTTTTATTATTTCGACAGTTTACCTTTTGTATAGGCTTGTTTAAGCCCCTTTTTGTACGTTGTAATACATCTTCATATTAATAAAAATGGCTATTACTTTACTTCGCATGTTCTATCTCTTTATTTCCGAAATGATGACACAATGCGTAGACACATAATTCAGTTAAATACTACCCTGCTCTGTACTTACAAAAATAATCCGACTTAATAATTCTGACTTAAACAAATAATATTCAAAGCTGAAACACTTATGAGACAGGAAAAGAGAAGGCATTATAATGAGCTTAATGAGTCGGCCGGGCATAATACCGCCGATCTTAGAGCACAATACATGGGGTCCTACCCCCTTATCAAAGAAAAAGGCGTATTTACGAATTTGCAAGTGTTGTTCGGCACAATAATATAGTATTTGAATCAATAACAACCATGGCCGAAATATTCGCTAAGAAAAAGATATCACCATAACTTTATTAGAATTGCTTGGCACAACAAGGCCGACCCGTGAAAAATAATACTTACCCCAAACTAGCCGAGGTGAGAACCGAAGGCTTGATGCCGGGTAAGAAATAACCATCTGAAGACATATCTCCCGCCAAATGAACAGCCCCTTTAGGCTATTGAATACTGGGGCATTCCACCACCTTCCTTACGCTTTTGTTGGCCTTAACCTTTTACGGTATTTAAGCCGAGGATTAAGTAGCTTAGCATTTTTATCAAGTAGCCAATCTTACGAAGCCCAAACTTTTTCTCATCCAATCAGTAGTTGGTTTCCCCATAGGCTTGAGTCCGAGGAC
Organism: Quercus lobata; assembly: GCF_001633185.2. Lineage (NCBI taxonomy): Eukaryota > Viridiplantae > Streptophyta > Magnoliopsida > Fagales > Fagaceae > Quercus > Quercus lobata. Next base: position 14,105,075 of record NC_044912.1, on the reverse strand, counting down.
CATGCAATGCATTGGTTCTGTCCAAAACCTAGTTTTCCACATCCAAGTAGTTGGTTTCCCCATAGGCTTGAGTCCGAGGACTATGCAATGCCTTGGTTCTGTCCAAAACCTAGTTTTCCACATCCAAGTAGTTGGTTTCCCCATAGGCTTGAGTCCGAGGACCATGCAATGCCTTGGTTCTGTCCAAAACCTAGTTTTCCTCATCCAGGTAGTTGGTTTCCCCATAGGCTTGAGTCCGAGGACCATGCAATGCCTTGGTTCTGTCCAAAACCTAGTTTTCCACATCCAAGTAGTTGGTTTCCCCATAGGCTTGAGTCCGAGGACCATGCAATGCCTTGATTCTGTCCAAAACCTAGTTTTCCACATCCAAGTAGTTGGTTTCCCCATAGGCTTGAGTCCGAGGACCATGCAATGCCTTGGTTCTGTCCAAAACCTAGTTTTCTCTTTGCATGGGACCTTGGCTTTAGGGGAGGTAGCTCCTCAGCCAAGCCCCTAGGGTTATCTAAGCGATTGATGCTAATAAATGTAGCCCCTAGTCAAGAATCATAAACCTTAGCGGAGCTTTACACTAAAACTCTATAACCAGTTGTTAAAAATGGCAAAGGAACTCTCTCAACCCACCGTCTATACCAACACACAAGCCTTCCCACAGACAGCGCCAATTGTAAGGACTTGATTCGTGACGAACCGTAGCGGTGTTGGGCTCGTACGTAACAAGACCCAAACAATATCATTTGTAGAGCGTGGGTTTGAAAGGCTAGACCTTGGTCACCAGGCGGTAGGTTTTCCGTGGTGTTCATACATGGTTAAGTTTTCTTCACCTCTGGAATCTTTTTCCTGAAGGTGGGCTGGGAGGCTCTTTCTTCTGGCTATTTTTCCCAGCCTCTTCTCTAGATTACTTACTTTTCCTTTTATACTAGCCTTCGTTCACTGTCCTTCGTCCACGTGTAGGGTCAACCTTTCCAGGACTGATAATTGTCCCATCAGCCTATACCCAAAGTCGTTGGGGGTGGTTGTATAAGCCAAAGAATGCGGCTCTGTCAGGTGCAGAGTATTGAATGGCAGTAAGGTCAGCTTTCCCTTGATATTTTGGATTTTCTTTCAATTTTAGTCCTATACCGTTTTTGTCCCTCTGTCCGATGGGACTTTGGGTTCTGCCGAGGACTGAACTGTCCTCGGCTGTTTCCCAAGGCTGTCTTGTGATTCATATTATCGGGCTTGGGCCATAGCCCTCCTCGGCTTAGACCTTTGGATTCTCCACGGGTAAATAGGCCTGGCCCATAATTTACTTGGGCCCCACACATGCCAATCGGATATAATTTACCATTCGATCTATAAACTCATTTTTTATGCATTATTTTAAACTACAAAAACTTGAATTTAAATAATTGATTGATGACATGGCTATTGATCTTTGATTATCTTTAAAATTTGTAAGTATGAAGAATATACGAAGATAATGTAATCTAACAGTAAATTTGTCAAAATTCACATTCAATTTAAAAATATTTTAAAGTTACACCAGATATAACTTGAACCAAACCCATATATATATATATATATAAAATTTAATGTATATCCTACTCATATTAACCAACTTTTAGGTTGATTTGCATCTTCTTATGTTTTCAAACGGAAACGTACAAAATTTAAATCCTCATTTATTTACTTGAAATGTAAATAATAATAAATAAATAAAACCTATATCAATAAATTGGCATGCAACCTAAGTTTCGATGCAAAAAAAAAAAAAACACACCTAAGTTTCTAATAAAAGATCTACCTATATAAAAACTAAATAAATAAAAATTGGCATAATGCAACTTAAGGGTCTGTTTGGTACATATGTTTAAACACATGTTTTTAATTTTTAAACAATATTACACGTATTTTTACACATTTTTTCATATACACGTATTTTTAAAAAAACTAAAAACTGTTATTTAAACATATATACCAAACAGGTCTAAATTTTTAAAAAATATTTTTTTTTAGTTTACCTTTTTCTCATATCATTTGGCCCAATTTTATTGGGCAGCTCATTCCATATTAGCACGTTTTACAAATAAAAAGAGTGGGTCTTCGGCTAAATTATTTGGGCTTAATTAAATCACAAAGTCATGGAGTCTAAACAAACTTTTTGAAAGCCCAAGCTTTTATAGGTAAAAATGCTCTATTTGAAACAAAGAGCAGCCCAACTCATTATAAGACAAAAGCCTCAACTCATGCAAACGCGTGGGACCCAAGGTAAAAAATAAACCAGACTTGCCAACTCACCAATAACCCTCTCTCCTCCACAAGACATAAAGAAAGGCTCAAATAATATCCCATTAGTTCAGTCTGTGTTTGGATTTGGCTGAAACTCACGTTCTGCGTTTTGTGTTTTAACTTTTTTTTTTCCCCCCTGCAGGCGTTACTGCTTTAGGGCTCAACAGAACTGTTGAGCACTGTTCATACACTGTTTAGCACTGTTCACAGATTAAAAAAATATTAAAAATAGGTCTCACGGTACTATTCACACATTAAAAAATTATTTTGCTACAGTGTTTTCAATTTTCAGTTTCAGCAACAATAAGTTTAATCAAAACAAACCCTTAGTATCTGAGCCATTTTGGGCCCAAAAGTTTACGGAAAAGGAAAAAAAAAAAAAATTGTTACACACATTTTTGAACCATATTGAACTATAATAGTATGTAGCAGGCTGTGTATAACAAATACTACCTTAAAGTATAAAATAATTATTTTTAGTTCTTTGTATATCGTGGCCAAACTAAAAACTGGTACGTCATCATTCAATAAAGACTGGAAGCAACCACTTTAAGTTTGTTATGGACTAAAATCGATTACTTCAAGGTTTTCAAGGTTTTTAGGGACTAAAATTACTTGCTTTAAGTTTTTTAGGGATTATTTCTTCAAAAAAAAAAAAGTTTTTTAGGGATTAAAAGTGATTAGTTTAAACAACCACCTTAAGTGCTAGTGATGATCTAAAAACTTCAAAGGTAGTACAAAAGATGGAGGATGATCTAAAGTTAATTATTGCATTAATGTGCATGAAAGAGGCTAGACTAGCATTAAGTTTTACTTGTAAGTTTTGGATATTCAGTTGTACACCCAAAATTAACCCATCTCTACTTTCTCAAAAAAAAAAAAAAAAACCATCTCTAAGAGCCCAAAACTCAGCTGATACAATGGTGTACATCCTATTCTTCAAGAATAACCCTTAATCCAATCTCCATAAGTGTTTCTAATAAGACCTCCACTCCTTGTAGGACCTAGATTTCCAAGTGATGAACCATTAGAATAAGTTTAAACCAACCCTCATGTGGTTTCTTCCATTCAACTTGGATTGCAATAGTCTTTAAGTGTTCTTTTCTTAGAACACAAAAGGTGAATTCTGGAGATAGAGCATTTCTACATTCTTAAGAAAACCTGGTTTATGAGACTAATGCTTGCAAAATTTGCCTTTTATTTGTAGGGAAAAGTAAACAAATGCCCTAAGAGTATTGATTTAGAAAATATTTTTAAAAAACTTTTTATGAGAAAAAAAAAATTTAATAGTTTTTTTTTTTATATTTCTTATGAAAATGGTGTCAAAACTTTTCTAAAATTGTTTATTAACAATTGCTCACCCATTAATAGGACACGTGTTGTTTTTTTTTGGTTACCGCCAAATAAAATCACATCTAGGAGAGACTTGTAAAACTTGTTGTCACCATGTTTGCTGGTCCTTGAACTTCTTGGAATATCGGTTAAGGAGCAACTTGGATATGAATGTGCTTAATCATTTTCTTTAATGTTGCAATATCATCTATGATGAGAACATTCTCCAAGTTAGTTAGGCGATGTGTCTAAATTAGCTTCACCCCTTGATTTGATCTTAGAAAAAAAAAAATTTTATCTCACTGAAACCTTGCTTCCATGCCTCATATAATGCTTTTTTTATTGTGGATAAATGGTTGTTCTCATCACTGTAAGAGTGCCATAAATAACAACCTTTACGAACGAACTAACCTAAACAATTTTTGATTACAAACGCACCTCACAGAACCTGTGTTGTTGCACTTGCAGTAACTCGTTGGTTTATTTAAGTATGTGTTTAATATTTCATACTTAGACATATGGGCTGATATACAATATTAAATTTATATGGGTTGTATTAACGGACACCTTGTCAATTTGTAAATTTATATGGGTTATGTCAATTTTTTTAGTTTTGTAGGTACTATTTGGTGTCTTTTTTTTTACTTTTTCTTACAAAATTTTTTGACTTTTTTGCACTTAACAAGTAGCAAGCGGTGCTTGTTAACATTCCCCAATTTATATATTTCAAAGGGTAGAGTCCAGCATGGTAGCTTGCTTTGGGGCTCCCGGGCCCATGTGCATCGCCCATGTGTTGTTGCACTAAGCATGGGCCTGGTACTGTACAGACAGTACAGTGTACTCCCCCAAAAATAATATAAAGAAGAGAAAAATAAGCTGAAAAGGTTGGCAATATTACTATTTTTTTTTTTTTTGAGAGTAATATTACTACTTTTTTTTTTTTTGAGAGTGATATTACTACTTAATTAATAAGGAATTATTACTAATGGTATACCATATACATGTAACCTAACTCCTCTCAAATTGCTGGAAATTCTAGTTCATGATCAATTTTTTTTTTTTTTTTGAGAAGTTTAGTTCATCAATTATACTACACTTATAAAGATGAGATTGATAAGATTTACCAGTATTGTGTATCAATCCAATTCGGATGGTCCATGGTTTTGTTTTGTTTTTCCTATAATAAGTGGAAATGGAGAATTTCAACTTAATCTTATAAGAAAAATCTTTAGATAATTAATTGGTCTATCCGTAACCAAACAACAAAATCTGAATCTGTGAAAATTTCTTATTGAAGAGTCCCCTTTTGTTTAACTTCATTGATTCCTATTATTATGCAAATTGAACAAAAGAAAATCTAATTTTATATATCTAGAAAAGAGAAAAAATTGATGGAAAGAAAACAATAAAAGAGAGGCTTTTCAGAGATGATCTTTTATCTTTTAGACCTAGGAAATGTTTATTTTAGCTTTAAATTTAAGTTTATTTCTACGTTCGGTTTATGTAACGTGTACAATTTTTAAATTTTTACTTTTTTTTTCTTCAGGTGTAATTGTAATTTTGTATATAACATATTCGTTTTTTGTTGAGATAACTTTTTTTTTTATAGGTTATTATTTTTTAAACAAAATAAATCAATAAAAAAAGAGGTCATATAAAGCACAATGTAAATATAAATTGAAAGATCATGATAAAGAATTTCTCTTGGTGCGTTTAGTAATAAACCGTATTCTCTACTAGTTTCACCGAATTTTCCATTACTCAATGTCCAATACTATAATGGAGAAAAAAGCTGATCGAAAAATTAAATGAGAAGTGAAAACCTTTCAAGTAGAAGTGGAGAAAATCTCTCCCTAGTACAACTAATTTCTTTGCAAATTTAATTTGATTGTCACAACTACCCCATGCCTAACATAAAGAGCCCAGGTAGCAGAGGGCGACTGAGGCAGCCCTATTTTGTTAATTTATGTATCATGTAGAGCTATGCAAAAGAAATTTCGTACAAAAGACATCCACTTCAACACGGGGCATAAATGTTATGGTATAAAAGCTTGAAATTCAAGTGAGTAGAATTTAATTAGACTTACCACTTTTCCAGCCATATTTATTAAAGAATATATCCTTAATGTGTGTGTTTGTTTCTCAAAAAAAAAAAAAATCACCATTAATGTTAAAATATAGAACGTCACCACAGTTTTGAAGTGTCTAATAATTATTTACAGTATTTTGAAGTGTCTAATAATTTTTATCTTTCAACCCAAGTTATCAATCTATGCCGGTATCTACCATCCACTCTATGATTATTATTATCTTTTATGGTTTTATTATTAGATTAAAATATCAACTGGTTTTTTATATAGGCATAATTTGAATGTCAGATCTTTTATTCTATACATGAAAGTAAACTTTATTGTTTAATTTAATTAGAATCTATTTCAACTCAAGTTATATTATTATAACATTCTAAAAAAGAAGAAGTTATATTATTATAAAACTCCTAATAGCCAAAAAAAAAAAAAAAATCTTACTGTAAATAATTAAATTAAATAAAAACTAAGCACCTAAGAGGAGGGCACTTAAATGACTTTTTGTTGGTAGCCAAAAAGAGAGAGCTAATGAAAAAGGTGGGAGAAGACGCCGGAAAATATCACCCTCATTAATACATCACCTCCTGAAATTCTTCCATCACCTAGTAAAATAAAATATTTTGTTTAATATACTAAAAAGTATTAGTGGGTGGATTAAAATTTTGGTGGTCTCCTCCTTTCACATGAGGCTGGGCCCTATTGTTATAGGGAGGGCTATCAGACAAGTCGTTCCATGAAGGTAATAATCTCTCTTAATTTACTTACGATGCAAGGTCGTTTTTAGTATCTGAAAACCTTTTTTTTTTATTACTCAAATTGAAATTGAAAAGCATCATAATTGAGAGCATTCATGTCCCATTCTTTTTTCTTTTTCTTTTTTTGATAGGATTCATGTCCCATTCTTCATAGTTCATATCATCTATTTTAGTCAAATTTTATTCACAAAATTGGTTCTACATCCACTCTTTATTAAATAGAAAAAAATGACTTTTAATTGCAAAAGTTGTCCAAACTTTACAAAACTGAATATGTATGCTCTCTTTGTTATACTTTTGTTTATGTTCACTTTCTTCCAACAAATAAAGTTCCTTTACTCCAAAAATCAAAAAGAAGAATGCTCTTAAGAAACACTAAAAAAGGTTACAAGTCCAGTTTTTTTTTTTGTTACACAATTCAAATATTTTATCGGGAAAATTGCACTTAACCCATTTGTGATTTGGCCCGATTTAACAGTACTTACTTGTGATTTAAAAGTTGTCACTTAACTCACCTAAGCTTTAATTTGTTAGCAACCATTAGCCACCTCTCCCATTGCCTATAGAAAAACACATTTTATCTCAAAAACATAAAAGAAATTGGATCAAACACCTCTAAAAAAAACAATTCTAAGGCCAAACCGTTCAACCCGTTCCGTGCATAACAAGAGAGCAATGAAGTCCAAGACACCACATTTCTCTCACCCATCTCATCAAAAACTCTCCTTCCATCTCCAACATTCTCAATTTTCATGTATATATCAACAAGAGTAGTCCCAACACTAACATCATCCACAAACCCATATTTTATACATTGACAATGCACCTGCCTGCCCACATTTTGATCAAACAAACATCCACAGATCTTCAACACACACAACATGGTCGACCCATCAACATTTAAACTTGAATGATGAAGACCCACAAAGATATTGAGAGCCTCTTGGTTACATGATGGCCCATTATTTGAAACTTCAATTTTTTCTCTCCTAAAATTTCCAGAGACCTAGAGTTTTTTGTTGCAATTTAAAAATCATAAATAAAATAATTAGATGGCCCCAACCCCAGATTTCTTGGCCTAGGCTTTCCCATCAAAGAAAATTCAAACACTTGGGTTTTAAAAATGACCTAAAAAGAAATTACTTGGCCTAGACTTTCTCATTGAAGCAAATTCAAAAATCATCAAACCAAGAAGAAATTCAAACCAACCCAAAAAAATTTGAATCCACAAATCCATTAAACCCAGAAAATTAAACGTACTTCAGTTTCTTCAGCTCTTTCAACCATTTCTCCTCCAAATGAAATTGGGTTTTGTGTTTTTACTTCCTTAGTGGAAATGGAATCCCACTCAAGCCCTTTCTTGTTGTAATCATAGCCCTAACCTTAAACCTTAGGAAAAAGAAGAACTTGAAGAAGAACATGAAGAGGAAGAAGAAGATGATTTACAATAACATTAACTCCACTTACCTTGCTTACGAATCCATTTTGTACGTTATCTATTGTTGTTGACTTGTTTCTCTATTTCTTTTGTTGGAGATGGGATATGAGATTTGTGAAATTTTAATCTAGAAAATTTTAGGATAATTGGGTTTTATTTATTTATTTTATTTTATGTGGAGAAGAAGAAGAAGAAGAAGAGAAAAGAGGAGAGAGACATAAAATGTAATAAAAAAGATACATTTATCCCTATTTTTAATGGTGGAAAGGGAGAGGCAAATAACGGCTACTAACAGATTGAAGCTCATGTGGGTTAAGTGATAACTTTTAAACCACATGTATGTACTATTAAAACGAGTTAAATCACAGGTGGGTAATGTGCAATTTCTCCGATTTTATCTTTTGCAAAATGCTACAGTGTCACATGGAATATTTTGTAAAACTTTCTTCTCTTTTTTTTTTTATTCAAACAAATCCTCTCTCCTTTATCTCTATTCCCAAAAAAAAAAAAAAAATCATTTATGATAAATATTTAATTGGATGTATACGAAAATGAAAAGTGATATATAGTGTATCAAAAATTTAATATTAGGTAGCTAAAATATAAAGAAGTGATTTTTTTTTACTTCAAAGTTTAAAACTAGATGTGATCATGTGAATGCTTTGAATATCATATTGTTCTTTTGATTTATAGACTTAAAATTATAAATTGAATTCTTCTTCATTTCCTTATTAGAATCAATTTCTCACATTATTCTTCATTTCGATTTATCATAAATTGAATACCATATTTTTCTTATCACATTGTTCTTCATTAGAATCAATTTCGATTTATAGACTTAAAATTAGAATCCTATTGTTTTACATTTCAATTTATCACATTGTTCTCATTTTTTATTTTTTTTTTGACATCCTAATTAGAATCAATTTCTAGTATTTTTTTTTTTTAAAAAATCATAAGGAGAACTCTTGGTACTAATATGAGAACAACTTTCTCGTATCCTCGTATGCTGTTCTGTATATTCGTTTCTATCAAACTAGCCCAATTCAACTGGATTCTTAAATCTAGGCACCCAAAAATTTGTGAAGCATAATTGATAAATAGTGTCACATATAAGAAGCAGCTGAACAGTGAAAAAGCGTGGGCTTACACATTTGGCCCTATTCCCTCTTTGTCACTCACATCCTATATCTCGGGCGTTTGGTACATGCATTTAAAAAATTGTTTTCAGTTTTTAAACAATATTATATGTATTTTCACATATTTTTTCATCCACATGTATTTTTAAAAATGATCCGATTAATGTGTGCCATAAGAGCGAGAAATTATAAGGTCCACATGGTGGACAAGTGATGTGTTCCACAATTTCATTTAAAAATTTCCACTTGTTTAAAATTGTTAGTTAGAAAATTTTTTTAAACAAAAATTAATTACTAACTCAGCAATTTTAAACAAGTGGAAGTTTTGTAGTGGAATGATAGACAAATGATGTGGTCCACCAGAAAACTTTATAATTTCTCCATAAGAACACGTATTAAGCTATCTATTTTTAGAAACATTTTCTCGGAAATTGAAAAAATTGTCAATATTTTTTCAATTCCCAAGAAATTTTTTTCCAAAAATGGTTTATTATTGTTCGTCTTTAGAGCACACATTAACAAAATCTTTCTAAAAAATACAAATAATGTTACTAGAACAACAATATTAAACATGCCAAAATTAGTGAAACTCTATTGTCCTTTTTTATACTCTGTTCCAGTGAATGAAAAAAAGAGATCTAAAATTAGTGAAACTCTGTTGTACTGTTTTATACTCTGTCAAAGAGATCTAAAATTAGTGAAACTCTGTTGTCCTTTTTTAAACTCTGTTCCAGTGAATGAAAAAAAGAGTTTGGGAGAGAAAGTCACATTTGTTCACGAGATTCTATCTACCTCTAAAAGTTTCTTCGTTAAAATAAAATAAACCCTCTCACTTCCTGTGAGTTCAGTTCTCACTTTCACATTTACCACCTCTTTCTTTCATCATTTCCATACTTTAATTTTTCGTGTACCCAAAATATCTCTCTCTTTGCATTTCCCAAGTGTACCCAAAGCTTTTATCTCTGATCTAAACAAATTCAGTTACACCTCCAAACACAACCCTACAACACAGTTTTTTTTCAATCAGTTCCATTTTTCCTGCACAACAACAACAGTAACTGAAATGTTGGGTAGATCATATCACGTCACTTAACAAAAACCGATCATATCAAAAGCTCCAATCAGCCAAGTCTGAGAAACCCAGGTGAGAAACTTAACTTAGGCTTTCCCAAAACATAGCAAATAAATCCAACAAAACCCATTTGAGAAAATAAAAGTTTGAGTGAAATTGTTGTCAGAAAATGTAGAGTTGAAACTCAAAACATAGTATGAGAGAGTACAATTACAATTACAATATGCATCAGAGGTTTGAGTGGAGTTATTTCTTGTCAAGGTCGGGGCTTTATCGTCACTTCGCAGACATGATCTGGCGGCCATTTATGAAGGCTCCTGCCCGATCCTCTGCTTTCTTCATCTTCCTCATCGCCGGCGCGTTTGTCTTCACGCGCGTGCTCTACACCACTGTAAGTATTAATTTATTATTATTATAATAATACTCTACTACTATCAATGATGTTGTGTTTTACTTTATTCGTGAAAGAAATTTTATACGACACGTCGTTGTCTTCCGCGATTGAAACGGCACTTGAGGTGGTGAGGTTCCACCACCGTATGGAGCTGTGGAAACGACGAGTTTCAGAGTTCATAAACCGACACGTTGGTGTCTGTAAATGCATACACTACACGTGCCGGGAGTTATTGTGGAGCAAGATAGTTTTTCTAGGCCTAAACACGCGGTTTGAGTGTCGGTTAAGTTTGGCTGTTAAACTATTCAACCTCACTCGGTCTTACGTCCGTTTGGTTTGGTTTGGTTGGAAGAGTGAAAAAATAGTGGGAAGATAGAAAAGATTTGGTTTTTTTTTTCATATGTGTTTGGTTGAAGGGGTGGAAAACTTTTTTGTTTGATTGAAGAGAAAAATGAGCGAATAGAAAATATAATTTATATAAATTGATTATTATGTCTTTGTTATATAATAGGGGGAACTAGAAAAATGAGAGGGGTAGGTGAGTGTAATAAGATTTGGTTTTTTCTCATAGATGGGGTGGAAAGGTGGGAGTTTGGAAAATTTTTTTATTTGGTTGGAGAGAAAAATGGACGGATAGAAAATGTAGTTTATATAAATTGACTATTATGTCGTCGTTATATAATAATGGGAACTGGGAAAATGAGAGGGGTAGGTGAGTGTAATAAAGTGGGGGTATTTGTGTAAAATACATTTCTCATCACTTTTCCCTCCTCATTTTCCTCCAAATTTGGGAGGATAAAAAAAGTGAGCCCAGAGAGAAAACTTTCTTCCCTATTTTCTGCCTCTTTCCTCAACTCAACCAAACAATGAAAAACAGCGTTTTCCACCCTATTTTTCATCCTCCTTGTTTTCATCTCAACCAAACACACCCTTAGACTTCCACAAAGGAGGTAGTTATTAATGGGGGACACTCATCACCACGTGAGGACCACTATTAGGGACGATTAAGTCTACTCCCATAATAATTTTCGCAACTTTGGCCACGATTAATTATACTCTCATAATATTTTTATCATTAGATTTAGCTTACTTCCAATACTTTTTTAACAGGAGGTGTCCTTTTGTTTTAAATACATAATAGCAAATGGTAGTGTGTTTTAATCTCCACATTTTATTTAGTTAGTAGGTAATGTGGCAGTTTCTTATTACAATAAAAGAAGATTCCAGTTAAAAAATTACTAGAAGTAAACTAAACACTTTATCATTTTACTATATTATGATTGATAAAAATTGTAAAAAAAAATTGTAATAATATAAATAGATAGAAGTGATACTAACTTATCATTTTAATAAATTGTGATAAATGTTGTAGAAAAAAAAAATCTCATTAATAAATTATGATATAGCTTGTAGGAAAAAAAATTATCTCTTTAACATTTTATTTTTTTGGTGATAATTTCCTTAGTTACACAACAAACTGGGGAAGAAGAGAACCCTGAAGAGCTAAACATCTCCATTAAAAATATTGAGTTGGCTTTTGGATATTAAAAAAAAAAAAAAAAAAAAGAACTTTTGGGTGAGTCTAATTGTGTGTATAAACTATAAAGTACAAACAAAGTGAATGAAGTCATAAAATGTGTCTAGAAGCTGTTGGTTTAGCGATCAAACAGCTTGTGCTGTTTTTGATCAGTGACAACCGACAAATTGCGCGTTGTCTTTGTCGGTAGTAAAATTATTCCTAGGTTGAAAACTGTGGGGTAATTTCCTGCACAAGCGCACGGTTTTGTTCTCAAGAACGAGTATGGGAAGATTCTAGGTGCAGTCCCACATTGGCAAGAGAAGCACCTCACTCATGCCTTATAAGCGCTTAGCGCAAGCATGAATGTACCACTACTACACATGGTAGTAGTGGTAGAGACGTGCCCTGCAAAACAAAATCGTGCGGGTGTCGGTTATAAACGCTTGGCGCAAGCATGAGTGAACCACTACTACACATTGTAGTAGTGGTAGAGACGTGCCCTGCAAAGGGGTAACAAAACCGTGCGGGTGTCGGGTCCAAGACATGGCCAAGCCAATCCCATCCCACCCCAAAGCGGATAATACTCTTGATGGACACTGCCTTCAAAGACGCCTTTTTGTGGGGTAATTTTCTGCACAAGCTGTTTTGTCCGCATGGCTTTGTTCTCAAGGACGAGTATGGGAAGACTCTGGGTGCAATCCCACATCGGCAAAAGAAGTGCCCCACTCATGCCTTATAAGCACTTAGCGCAAGCATGAATGTACCACTACTACACTCCATTGCACAGTTTTGTTCTCAAGGACGAGTATGGGAAGACTTGGGGTGCAGTCCCACATCGGTAAGAGAAGCGTCCCACTCATGCCTTATAAACACTTGGCGCAAGCATGAGTGTACCACTACTACACGACAAGGCATGGTCACTAACTCCAAATCCATGGTGGAGGTTCCTCTCAGACCGACCAACGGTACCATTGCCTCTGATGAACAACTCAAAGAGATCAGAACCAACATTAGGGAGGCTGCCTTTAGAAAAAATATGATGGAAGCAGAGGCGAAGTTGACAAAACCAGTGATTGTGGTGAGGAAAATTTTGCAAGACAGGCCTGTGGAGTGCCTAATGATGGGGCATCTACACTAGGTGAAATCGATACAGTTTTCGGAGCCAATGATTTTGGGAACCATCCTTATCAAAGCCACCTAGGAAATGTTAGGGATCATCAAGCACTCAATGACTCTATTTCAAGGCAGAATGGAGTCGAGGAGGGAGATGATGGAGGCATGGAGATTGAGGGACACTGAGGATAAGTCTTCACTGTCTCACTTTGATTCTGCCACCACACCCTTTAAAATCATGAATATCTTAATTTGGAATTGTAGAAGAGTAATAAAGCCTCAGTTTAGGAAAACAATTATGGACCTCGTTGATTGGCATAGGCCTCTTATAATGGTAATTACAGAGACAAGGATGAGTGGAGCAAAAGCTAATGAGATTATTGAAACTCTTCCGTTTGATAGAGCTATGGTTGCGGACACGATTGGTTTTGCTGGTGGTATCTGGTTGCTTTGGCGCTTGGATCTCGTCCAGGTTGATGTGCTGGCTACTACTAAGCAGGAAATCCACGCGCTTATTCGAGTAAGATTTCTTAACTTTACCTGGATTCTTAGTGCAACTTATGCTGGTCCTAGATTTGCTGAGAGATGTTTGCTTTAGGATAATCTTAAAATGCTTGCTTCTCTTCATAATCTTCCTTGGTCTCTTATGGGTGATTTTAATGAAGTTTTTTCTAAGGATTAGAAATTAGGAAGTAATACTATTAGCAAAAGGAGAGTCTGGGCAATTCAAGAGTGTATGGATGCTTGTCAGATGATTGACCTTGGGCTTTCAGGGCTAAAGTTCACATGGTCTAACAAGAGGGGCATTGATGATTTAATACAATGTAGGCTGGACAGGTGCTGGGCAAATCTAGAATGGAAAGCTCATTTTGCAGAAGCTAATGTTACACGTCTTGCCAGAGCTAATTCTGACCATTGCCCACTTCTCCTGAATCTTAACCCGTCCTTGGGAGAGATAAATAATAGACCCTTCCGTTTCCAACATTTTTGGCTCAGCCATTATGAGTTCCCCTTGATAGTCAGAGAAGCTTGGAATGGGCAAGAAGTCAATCTACCTGATGCCATATCTGTTTTTACCACCAAAGCCCAATGCTGGAATAAGGAAGTCTTTAGTAATGTGTTTATTAGGAAGAGGATTGTCATGTCCAGGCTGCTTGGAATTCAAAAAGCCCTGTCTAATTGCCCTAATACTTTCCTGCTTAACCTTTTAAATAAAATTAATGATGATTACAATCTCATTCTCTAGCTTGAAGAAGAGCTGTGGGCTATGAAGGCAAGAACTGATTGGATCATCCATGGTGAACACAACACAGCCTACTTCCATATGTCCACTCTAGTGAGAAGAAGCAGGAACATAATTTCAAGCATTTTAAATGAAAATGGTGAATGGGTACACAACATTGAGGAGGTGAAAGACATCTTTGTCACCTACTTCAAGAAGCTTTATCAGACAGAGCAATCCCACAGCCCCATCAATCCTAAATGGGACAATGATTGGTGTGCTACCCTTTCTATGGAAGAAGCCAACTCCATGGCACATTGCCCTTCTGATGAGGAAATTTGGGGTGCCCTAAAGGCCACGAAGCCTTTCAAAGCTCCTGGGATAGATGGATTGCATGCTGGATTTTTCCAAAGGTTCTGATTGCTAGTTGGAGATTCAATCAAAAAGGAGGTCAAGAATATTTTCTCATGCCAACAAGTTCCGGACTACCTAAATCAAACTCTGATTGCTTTAATTCCAAAACTTAGTGGGCCAGAATTGGTTAGTCACTATAGACCTATTAGTCTATGTAACACTGTGTATAAGATTGTGACAAAAATCTTGGTTCAGAGACTAAAACCTTTGTTGCTTTCCTTGATATCTCCAATGCAATGTGCTTTTTTGGCTGGTAGGAGGGGTACGGATAATGTGATAATTGCCCAAGAGCTAATCTACTCACTTAAGAAGAGGAAAGGAAATGATGGGTACATGGTGGTTAAAATTGACCTGGAAAGGGCCTATGATCGTTTGGAATGGAGTTTTGTTAGGATGGTGCTGAATCATTTTGGCTTCCCTTCCAACATCATCAATCTTATTATGAGTTGCATCTCCAATACTTCAACTGCTATTCTCTTTAATGGCAATAAATTAGACTCATTCCAACCTTCAAAAGGAATTAGACAGGGAGAGCCCATCTCCCCTTACATTTTCCTCCTGTGCATAGAATTTCTGGGAGCCCAGATCAATTCCATGTGTGAAAACAATAGATGGAACAAAATTAAGGCTTCCAAGAATGGTCCAAGTTTTTCTCATGTGTTTTTTGCAGATAACCTCATGTTGTTTGCTAAAGCCAATGCCAAGAATTGTGAAGCAATTGTAGAAGTGTTGGATACTTTTTGTAAGCTTGTTGGACAGAAGGTGAATTTGGCTAAATCTCGTGTTCTGTTTTCTTCAAATGTTTCTAGAAGGTGTAAAAGATCCATTTGCAGAAAACTGGGGATAAATGCTACTCAAAATTTGGGTCGTTACTTGGGCTTTCCTCTAATTTATAAATGTAGGAGTGGAGATGCTTTTAACTTTGTTATTGACAAAGTTCAAAAGAAACTATGTGGTTGGAAAACCAAGTTCCTGTCCAAAGCTGGGAAAATGGTGTTGGCCAAAGCAGCAGCTATCCCTGTAGTAGAGTATTACATGCAATGCCAAGCCTTGCCGATTAAAGTGTGTGAAGCAATTGAAAAATTATTAAGAGACTTTCTGTGGGGTTCAACTGTTGAGAATAGAAGAATGCACATGGTAAACTGGAACACTGTTACTTTCCCTAAGGACAGAGGTGATCTCGGCCTATACCAAATGCAATACAGGAATCAAGCCATTTTAGCTAAATTATGCTGGAGATTAGCTAATGAAAATGAATCCCCTTGAGCAAAGATGTTGGCTAAGAAATATCTCACTCCTAAGAGGCTGTCTGAGAAAGGTAGAAATCTCCCATGCTCAAGAATTTAGATAGCTTGCAAGAAAGGAGGAGCTATTTATGTCAAAGGTCTAAGATGGGTAGTGAAAAATGGCCTCCATCTTCACTTTTGGCTCCCCAATGGCACCCTTCGAAGTCTTATTGAAGGACCACTTTCAAGAGATGAAGACAAAGTGATGTTACACCAATGCTTTGACATTGGCACTGGTTGGAATTTGCAAAATAGCTCCTTTGTACTGCCTAATCAAATTCTGGAGAGCATGAAAGCAACCCCTTTCTCATGTGACACCAATGCTGAAGACCCATTCATGTGGGCCTACTCCAAAAATGGTTCTTTCTCTCTTTCTTCAGCTTATTTATTGGCAAGAGGCTTAAACCCCTTGAACTTGGATATTATAACTATGTCATGGGTTTGGAAGACTGCTACACCACCTCGGGTTCAGTTTTTCCTATGGTTGTGCATGCATAATAGCCTTCCCACTGGTGAAGTACTAGGTTCAAGAGGTTTAAACCTCAATACTACATGCCCCTGTGCCTTAAAGAGACTGAATCACTTGATCACTTGTTGCGTTCATGTGAGTTTGCATAAGATTTTTGGCTGAAGCCAAATTTCTCCCATATGCTCAGGGAATCATTCAACAAACCCATCAAGGAATGGTTGGAAGTTAACTGTAATACAAAAATTGTCTTTGAATGTATGGGAATCCCGTGGGGTATTGTATTTCCTATGGGAATCTGGCACCTTTGGTTGCAACGTAATGCTTGTGTGTTTAGGACTGGTATTCTTGATGTTAAGGTTGTTGAGAAATGCAAACAAAGTGTTGCTGAATTTTTGCTATAGGAATGAGAGCTAAAATCTCTATCTCTAAGTGTTGGGTTACACGTGTGAGTGAAATCCCACATTGAATAAAGATGAGAAGAATGAGTGGTTAATATAACATAATTGAGCACATATCCATTGGGCTTAGGCCTTTTGGGTTAAAGTGTGTCTCTATATGTTATATTAATTATTCAAGAAAGCTCCCCAAGGTGTTTATCCTACCAAGAAGTGGTATCAGAGCCCATGGTGGTGTGCGGCGAAAGTGGTGAGATGTTCACGGTCCCTACCCAGCAGGGACAGAGAAAGCCTAAACGGCCAACACATAAAGATCCCGGAGAAGAAAAAAAGAAAAAGCCCAACAAAGGAATATTGCTAATGGTGCTAAATAATGGTGTGGTGCGAGGTTCCCATGGACATGGACGTACGGGGTTCCCATGGATGTGCATACGGGGTTGACACGTGGTTCCTATGGATGGCGTACGAGAGACCCATGGATGACATGCTGATGAAGTGAAAAGCCCATTAGGCAAGGGGGAGTAAGTAGGACTTGTTCATGGCCCAGAGAGAGGTCTTGAAACCCATAGAGAGGCAGACTCACTCGTGAGGGGGAGATTGTTGGGTTACACGTGTGAGTGAAGTCCCACATTGAATAAAGATGAGAAGAATGAGTGGTTAGTATAACATAATTGAGCACATACTCATTGGGCTTAGGCCTTTTGGGTTAAAGTGTGTCTCTATATGTTATATTAATTACTCAAGGAAGCTCTCCAAGGTGCCCCAACACTAAGTCCATTATCCATGTGACTTGGAGGAAACCACAAGTGGGTTGGGCTAAACTCAACACTGATGGTTCGACACTGGGGTCTCTTGGTAAGGCTGGAGAAGGCGGACTGATCAGGAATCACAATGGAGATTGGGTTGTTGGTTTTTCTAGAAGTCTTGGATACACTAATAGCTTTATGGTAGAGTTGTGGGCCTTAAGAGATGGTCTTATTTTGGCCAAGGATCTCAATCTTAATAGCCTTATTGTGGAATTAGATGCTAAGAGTGTTGTTCAACTAATGAATAGTGATTCTTCCAATATGCTAATGGAGTCTCTTTTAACTTATTGCAGGACCTTTCTGAAAGCCATCCCCAACAAACGGGTTGAGCACATCTACTACAAAGCAAATCATTGCGCAGATGCTTTAGCTAGAATAGGGGTTAGACGTAATTTTTCTTTTGTAGTTTTTGTAAAACCACCACCTATGGTGGAGTTTCTGTTAGCTAGTGACAAAGCTAACACATTTTGTAATAGACTTGTTGCGTCTAATATATAAATACCCCTTTCTGACCAAAAATAAAAAAAGACAATTAGCTTTGTTGTTAGAATTAAAACAATTCTAAAAATAATGAATACATTCCAAATATGTGGAGTTATTATCGAATTTGTCATTTCTCAAGTCAAATTCGGCTGCATTTGGATTGTGAAACTAAGGCATAAGTTCAAGAAGTCTATAAGATAATGATTGATTATGTTCTATCTTATTATTTTATTGAGATAATTGATTTTTTTACCCCTAGGTTTTCTTGAGAAAATTAAAGAAGTATTTTTTACCATGCGTAAGAATTAAATTATTCTTGTGTTATTGACTATTAAGCATTGTGCTACGTGTCTCAGGGAATCCCCAAAATTCCTAAAAAGCCCTTAGAGCCAATTGCGATCCCACTAGACTGTACAGCTTACAACCTCACACGAACCTGCCCTTCAAACTACCCAACCACGTTCAACCCAGAAGAAGATCCTGACCGTCCGTCACTACCCACGTGTCCGGAGTACTTCCGTTGGATCCACGAAGATCTACGGCCCTGGGCCCACACTGGGATCACGAGGGACATGTTGGAAAGGGCTAAAGCGACAGCGAATTTCAGGCTGGTGATAGTGAAGGGCAAGGCTTACGTGGAGAGATTTCAGAATGCGTTTCAGACAAGAGACGTTTTTACGCTGTGGGGGATCCTACAGTTATTGCGGAGGTACCCTGGGAAAATACCTGACTTGGAGCTGATGTTTGATTGCGTTGACTGGCCGGTCATCAAAACAAAGGACTATCAAGGGCCCAATTCCACGGGCCCACCTCCGCTGTTTCGGTACTGTGGGGATGATGATACACTGGATATTGTTTTCCCTGATTGGTCCTTTTGGGGATGGTAAGACTTTTTTTACTCTCTTACTTACAATCTTCACTTGTGCTTGTTTCACTCACTCACAATCCAACGGCTCACTGCTCTCCATAGCTTTGGTGAAATAACAATTTTACAACAAATTCTATACAGGAATTTGCTTCTTCTTCTCATCTAATTTCATTATTTTTGTCACTTAGAATTTGTTATAAAAATATTGTATTAGTAACTTTATTCATTTTAGTAATAATCAGTTTAGCACAATTAAACCACTATTTATTATAATATTATAAATTGATCTATGTCATACTTGCACTTTAATTCCTCAAACTATTAAGAAGTTATTACTCAACTTAAAAAAGTTTACCTCTAAACTTGTTTGGAGAAATTTTGATTACTCAACTTAAAAAAGTTTATCTCTAACCCTATTTCAAGAAATTTTGCTCTAATGCACTATTTGGTGGTTAAAAGGATCATATACGTGTATTTTTAATTACATGACATTTTTAAATGAGTCATGTGAATTGTTTAAATAATATATATGAATATTTTTCAACAATATATATACATATATATATATATGTGTGTGTGTAAAAAGTCTTATAAACCTCTACATAGAAGGTTGTAAGAGATTTCTTCAAACTAGTTTAGAGAAAAACTATGTCTTTATTCAATATTATGGAATTAATACTTTATCTCCTTGCTTGAATGATAGATTTTACTATAAACTCACATAGTAAGATCCCATATAAAATAAAAAATAAAAAATTTACTCCCACAATAGTTAATAATTATTCTAAACTATAAAGCTTGTCATCACTTCCTTAATTATAAACAAACCTTGGAATACACCCTAGAGTCCATTTGAGCAGGAGTGGAGCTATCTATTGGGTTGGGGATGCTATGACTTTGAAAAAAATTAATAAATTAACTGCTTTACAAAAATTAATAATAAAAAAAACTAAAATTTTAGACTTTGCCCCCTTAAAATTATGAGCTCATACTCAAAAGAAGAAAAAAATATATAATAAAAGGTCTTTTAAGTTCAAATATATAAGAGGTTTGAACTTTTAAGGATCCATTTTTTGATATTTCCCACAAAGATGTCTAATGTTTGAATGCCCCCTCCTTTACTTAAAATGTGTCAAGTACACATGTTTAACTTACTTTCTTTTTTTTTGGGTATAAAATTCAAGTATTTAAAATTCTCAATATTGAATGACAATTTCTTATTGAGATTCATATAATCTTATATGAAAGATGATATCTTATTATAACTAAAATACTAAAAGTTCAAAAGAGAAATTGAATCAAGAACATTCAATTTATTCCTTTCTCATAAGGCACATTTGTTTTCAATGACATTTTAAAAATAAAACCATAGGTACATATATGCATATATGTTGTGTGTGTGAGTTTGCGTGCATGCTTGTGCACAACTATTTGATGTTCTTAACTATCCAAGGAAGGGATCGTTTCTTAATAAACAATTTCTCTTTTCTATAACTTCCCTCCTAAGTCCTAACATGACATGTACTTGTGTAGGGCTGAGGTCAATATAAAGCCTTGGAAACATTTGTTGAATGATCTAAAAGAAGGCAACAAGAGGATGGGATGGATGGCAAGGGAACCTTATGCTTACTGGAAGGGTAATCCATCGGTTGCTCTAATCAGGCAAGAACTCATGAAATGTAATGTCTCTGACAATCAAGACTGGAATGCTCGTGTATATGCTCTGGTAACATTCTAAATTTCTTTTATTTGTATATCATTGAATAGATAAAATTTAGATACAATTTCTTATGTGCTATACCTTAAGTTCTCCAATTAATTTCAACCATATGGTTGCATTGATGAACAAAAACAATTATCCTAGCCACTCTTATAACTAGGCCATATGTCCCTTCTACTCCAATTTATAATTAAAATGAAGTTCTTATTGAAAAGAAGAAATACATACTGAAGAATAGAAAGCAACTAAGCTGTCTCTTCTTTAGGCGTACCCCACAGTGAAGCTTTTGGAGTCCACTAGCAACTTTATGGTGTCGGTGGGAGCCAAACTTTTAAGCCAAACCTTAACGTATACGCTGTAAAGAAGATGAGGGTCCTCTTTTTCTATTTACATAGAGAAAAGTACATCTTTTCTCGCATGCCAGTAACATGTTAATAGGGATTTAATGGTGAATGATAGAGGAATGAAGATGAGCAAATTTGTTATGTCACATGTAAAAAAAGTATCGCAACTGGTACAATAGTGGATGTTCATTTGCAGGATTGGGTCCGAGAATCACAGGAAGGATACAAACAGTCAAACTTGGCTAGCCATTGCAATTATAGGTGAGACAAAAAGTTTCAATCTCTTTCTGCTTTTTTTGCATGACATGCTTGTCTTTAGTTTTCAGTTTTTATGATTTTTTTTTTTTTTTTTGGTTTACTAATTCCATGTTCACTTTATCATCTCTTTTTGTTGACTATGTGCATTATCAATTAGTAATATGGTTTCTTCCTTTCACAACAAACGCAGGTATAAGATTTATATCGAAGGCTCTGCCTGGTCTGTCAGTGAAAAATACATTCTTGCTTGTGATTCTGTTAGCTTACTTGTGAAGCCCCACTACTATGATTTCTTCACAAGAGGTTTGATGCCAGTGCACCACTACTGGCCTGTAAGGAATGATGACAAATGCAAATCTATTAAGTTCGCAGTTGACTGGGGCAACAACCATAAGCAAAAGGTAATATCATACTTAGGCTTGTTGAGAAGATGTCATTCGTGTAATTGTATCCAACTTTGTCATTATTCATCAAAATTTTGAAAAGTAAAAAGTGTAATGTTGGTTCTTAAAGTGTTGAGATCAGGTGTCTGGTGTATGTACATTGGTGTCCACAAGTAGATGACCAAATAAGTATTGTCAATGCCAAAAATTTTCATAGGGGGATGGTTTCAAACAATGAGTTTTGAACTTAAACAGGCCTGATATAACTTATAAGAAGCCAATAAGCAACTACTTAAAAGCTTAAAGGCTCTCATATGTCATACTATCTGATCATTTCAGTTTTTTTGCAATGTTTAATTTCTTTAGAGCAAAACCCATGCTTGTTTTGTTGCTATCTTTCTATTCAAACCTCAAGTACACAAAATTCATGGGACATATGAAGGATACATTACCAGAATTAAAATTTCAAGCACAGTTTTGAATTGACTTTGATTTTCATATTTCCCTTTCCCTTTTCTTGATTACTTATTTTTATTTGATTACTCAGGCACAAGGAATGGGGAAGGCAGCAAGTGAATTCATTCAAGAAGACTTGAAGATGGAATATGTATATGATTACATGTTTCATCTTTTAAATGAGTATGCTAAGCGCTTAACATTCAAACCCATTAGACCCAGAGAAGCTGTTGAACTCTGTGCAGAGACAATGGCTTGTCCAGCAGAAGGAGTGCAGAAGAAATTTTTTATGGAATCCATGGAAAATGGTCCCACGTACACTAGCCCATGCACTATGCCTCAGCCATATGATCCTCCATCTCTTCATGCACTTCTGCAGAGAAAGGAAAATTCAATAAAACAAGTGGAATTGTGGGAGAAGAATTTTTGGGAAAATCAAAATAAGCAGATATAGAAGGTTTTTTTTTTTTTTTTCCTATTCTATTCTTATGTATACAGATTAATGTATATTTTATTTAGGAGTAAGTCATAGCTCAATTATTTACTCATATATGTCCCATTTTGGATGGTGTCTACAGGAAAAAAGGAAAAAAGTCCACAAAATAAATGTATCGTTATTTGATTACTGAGGATAGTCATAATTTACCTCCTCTTATGATCTTGATAACAGTTTTATTGTGTTGTTTGGTTCAAAGTGTATTATGAATATAAGATTTCAAGATTAGGAAAAAATTGACCTAGCAATGGTAAGCTGCAAATAGGTTATCATTTATAGCTTCAATTGGGTACGTACTTGGTTATAGGCTTGTGTATTTATTGGGTATTTCGATTTACTAGTTTAAGCTTTTGAGTTGCATGCTTTGTTAAGGGAAACACTCGTGCGTAAAATTCAACCAGTTCAATTAATTAACTAGATGCAGAATTCTGTTATTTAGTATTTCCACATGCTAAACTCAGCTTGATTACATGTGCTACTTGAGCTCAATATCTTTGTATAATTACCACGGTAGTACTCTTACTTTTTTCTTTATTTTTGCTGAGACAGTCGTACTCTCACTTACATACAGTTAAATATAGATTTCATTCTCAACTTGTATTCACTATTCACTTTCTTCTTCTTTTCTTGTGTGAACTGTGCTGAGAATTCTGCAAGATTCTGCAGACTTTTCATACTTAGCAACATAATGGGCATGGTAAGGATACTTTTGGAATCCAAGACTTGACTATTGGGAAATATTCTGATTCTCTATTCTTGTCTTAAGAGATAACTATTCAAAAACCGTATGAACACGTTGAATATATGTTAAATATTACTCAAATTGATTATTTGATAAGAGTTACTTAAATCTTTTTGTTTTAAGCCATTGAAAAGTAACAAAATACAATATAGCCTATCAATCTCCACCTATTGGTATTTTTTTAATCATAATATCTCACCTCGCAGATTCAAAGGTGTTTTTCTTGATCTCTTTATCCAGACTCCAGAGAAGTCTCATTAAACTGATAGTAAGAAATTTCTTTGTTCTTAAAGGCCTAGAGTCACAAATATGATGTTGGAATTGGACCATAATATATGAGTTAGTGAAATTCAGGACTTAAGAGGTAGGCAATTCCAAGCATCTATCCAAATTTTAGTTTTATTTCCCTACAGATCTCTGCATCTCAAAAATCATTCTCAAGCATCCTAGATAAATTTCTGATGGTTTTGAGGTCTCTCAATATTCATTTTATGCACACAATTCTTTTATGATTTGACACAGTTCATTGTGCTTCTAGCTTGAGGAGGACTGCAAGAACGGTCAAGTAACCCTTTAGGCTTCAGCATACATTTTTCTACTACTAAAAAAAATTCGACAATTGCTTTTGATTGCATTTGACTTGCAAGTAGTGTTGCTAGTGGAATTATTTTTAGAGACACTGAGGGAACAATTGAAGAAAATAAGCTTTTGTTATGAGTGATAAGGTTGACATTTTACTTTGGATGTAGAAGACTATGTTCGAGTGTTGGTGAGCAAATTGCTTACTAAGTTGCTTCTGAGGGATAACAGCTCAACCACCCACCCAAACATTGGATCCGTAGCAATTGTTGAATGGCACTTTTTTGTGTGTGTTGTACAACCAACATATTATTGAAACTCATTTCACATTTCTCAAATAGGTACTTGTTTCTATATTTTAAAGTTTTGACCTGTGTGAGAACACCTCAAAGACAATTTTTTTTTCCTAATAAGACTTTCAAAGTAAATCTTCCTAATTCTAGGATTAAGATGATTTAACCTAAGCATTTCATCCTACTAAATTAGAGAAACAACACTCATTTTCCAAACAAACTGGTTTTTCTCTTTTCCTTACGTTTGTTTCACTAGAAAATGTTTTCTAGTGTTTGGTACTTCAGAAAACAAAATTAAAAGAAGTGGTTTCTGTAATGGAAAACAAGTCCAACATAGTGAAAAACATTTTCCCCTTTAAAGAGCTCATGAAAATGTTTTCTTGAAACGTTTGCTACTCAACAAACTATCACAAATAAATTTCACACAATAAAAACTCTCCTAAAGTAAGCTCCTCTCTCTCTCTCTCTCTCTCTCTCCATATGTGACCGTTGATTTGCCATTGCTTGATCATAAATGCATACTTCTCCGTCTCACATGAATGGTGGGTCCTACCATGAATTTAATTAATGATACCCACCATTCATGTGAGAGGAGGGAGTACGCATTTATGGTACTCCGGAAGTACACTATAATTTTCCGACTGTTAATTAGAATATGTCATCGAATTCAAGGGACTTAAATTACTCAAAATAGAAATCCTTTCCTAGTTTGTTTTATTTAATAAAAACTTTGTTCATACAATTATTTAGTTTAATGATTTTGCTGCCAAATCCTCCTAATTTTTCAGAAAAACTTATTAGTTGCTGTTGGATTTAGTGGAACCCTTCTTCTTTTAAGAGATTACGTGCCAAAAGCTTTGTAACCCAATTCTTTGGCACCTCTGGGTACTTTTAATGCAACATTTAGAGTTTAAATCTACCAATTTCTTTTCTATTGTAACTATTAAATTATAAATTAAAGAAATCAATTAAACAAAATAAAATCAATTTAAACCAAAAAAGCTGATGTAAATAAACACCAACAATACATCGATACCTCTGGGCTATGGTCCTATACTAGCTACTCCTTCACGTAACTAAACTTTCAGTACCCCACCATAAAATGATCCCATTATGAGCAAAGAAAACCTAGTGTATACGGTATTAATTCAAGGTGTGCGGTAAATGAAAATTGAATTCTTCGCACAAATATTGTTTGTTTGTCAAAGATTATCGACTCCCAACAGCTTTGCTTAACATGATTGAATTTGAATGACACTTGAAAAAACTAGACTGAGAAAAATGCTATTAAGTGTAAACATTAATGGGAAAGGGAGGAAGAAAAATAGGTAATAGAAAACAATTTTTTTTTTTGTCTAAATTGAGAAGTTTTGCCTAGCTTGAGAAGTTGGCACTCTATTTTGCTTTGATGGAAATCGTTTTATGAAAATCAATTTTAGAAAAATTAATTCATGTTCCTGTGTTACATTGCCATATTGAAAATGAGTCATTAATGTTTGTTGTAATTGAGTAATTCTTAATACTTATATGAACAAAATCTTTCATTCAAGGAAATAAACCCTAAATGGGAAAATAATTTTTTTTGGGGGCAATTTAGGAGGAATTAATAGATTCACTAGGAGGATTGCTGAGGTGGTCCTCCAAACCAATGAAATAATGCTACTTATACAAATATGTGAGTAAGATTCCTAATTAGCATAAAAATTAAAAATAAAAAACCATTAGGTGTCACATTTGTATAAATGGTAGTGTTTTATTGGTTAGAAGGATCATGAGGACCACCTCAACAATCCTCTTGGTAGACCTAATAATTTCTCGCAATTTAGAGTCTCAAATTGGAAAATAGATCTCAAATTTGGAATTTACACAAAAAATTAAGTTGTAAAGTAATTAATTTGAGCAAAAAAGAAAATGTCATTTGGGAAAAATTAATTGTTAGCCAATGGTTGGTCAACGGACAGTTAACAACATTCAAGTATCAAGGTAGAGAGCAGAGGAGGCAAAAAGATAGAAATTACTATTGAAAGAGAGTTTTTAATAGTATTGATTCACTTATTGTAATAGTTTATTAACAAATGCCCTAAGAGCATTTGTTAATAAACCATTTTAAATTATGTATAAAAAATAAGTTTATAAATCAAATAATAAATAACATCATAATAGTACAAAATTGACATGAGTTCTAAAAGCATAAAAACTATGTAATTTAATAAATAGATTTTTGAAATGTAAAATCATAAAAGATTCTTAGGTAGTGTAACATTGCTTAAATGCTAAATCAATACCAAATCGTGGCACCCACAGAAAATTTTGAATTTATACTTAGATTTCCCAAAATTCAGCTTCAATTTTTTTTTTAGTTGAAAAATTCAGCTTGAATATGCATCATCAAATTCTTTTTCACCTCACCAACTCCATTCACTTTGAAAAATTAGAGGGGTTGTTTTGCGGCTGAGGCTGACTTTTGCTGAAGAGTGATGCTCTGAACTTTGGATGGGTTGTTTTGCGTCTGTATCAGGTCCAAACTCAAAAGTCAAAATCCAAAACCCATTTATAATGGTTGCCAAATATGAAAGAAAGCTTCAAAAAAAAAAAAAAAACTCTGCTCTCTCCTATAAATTACCATGCAATTAGTATCATTATCTTGAGCTATCCTTGTTGTTATTTAAGCATAATCAGATAGCATTATCATGAATACATTCCTTTTCTTTGGCTTGCTCATTATTGCAAGTATTCATGCCAACTTCTTATGCAGCGGAGAGTCAGAGGTTCATTGCATTGAAAGCGAGCAACAAGCCCTTCTCAAGTTCAAGCAACATCTTAATGATCCATTAAACCAACTTGCCTCTTGGGCTGGTGATGAGGATTGTTGCCAATGGGTGGGAGTTGCCTGCCACGACGTTACTAGTCATGTCCGTGAACTCCATCTTAGTGTGAGTTTGGGAAGCGCATTTTGTGCGTTTCTCAACGGGTGCTTTTTTTAAATGGGTCTCATGTATTGTTTATTGGACTCGCAAGTGCTTTTTTTAGCAAAAACAACTTTAAAATTGGGTCCCACAATACTATTCATATATTTAAAAATTATTTTACTATAGTGTCTTTAGTTTTCAATTTTCAGTAATAAGCAGTATCCAAACAGACCCTCAGAAGCTTTCCTCCTCCTCCATATGATTATTCAGGTGACGTTGACATATATGATGCTGAAGTTGAAGCTTATGAGCGGTCAAAGTTTGGTGGTAATATAAATCCTTCTCTTCTTGATTTGAAGCATTTGAATTACTTGGACCTGAGCTATATATAACAATTCAATGGTACTCAAATTCCCAGATTCCTCAGTTCAATAGGGAGTTTAAGATTTCTTAATCTCTCTAATGTGGGATATGGGGAAGTGATACCTTATCATCTTGGAAATCTCTCAAATTTGCATTATCTCAATCTTGAAGGTAATGATTCATATGTTAATAATCTTCAAGGGCTTTCTGGTCTTCCTTTGCTACAACATCTTGATATGAGTTATGCAAATCTCCGCACAGCCTTTGATTGGTTACATGATATAAACAAACTTTCTTCCTTGTTAGAGTTGTAGTTGTCAGATTGTGCACTTCCATACATTCCATTAACACCAAGTGTTAACTTTTCATCTCTCACCACCCTTGATCTTTCATCCAACCATTTTGAAAATACTCTAATTCCATCATGGATCTTTGGTCTTCATAATATGCTTTCTCTTGATCTATCTGACAATGACTTTCAAGGTCCAATCCCTGTTGATCTCCAGAACATGACTTTTCTTACACATTTGGATCTATCTAGCAACTATTTCAACTCTTCAATTCCCTATTGGTTGTCTATCTTTATTCATCTTCAGTCTCTCAACCTTGGCTCCAATAAGTTGCAGGGTTCAATCTCTAATGCTGTTGGAAACTTAACATCTATCATTAGTATTGATCTATCATACAATGAACTTGGAGGAAAGTTGCGAAGATCGTTGGGTAATTTCTGTAACTTAAGGGAAATCATATTGTCATCCAACCATTGGAGTCAAGAGATATTTGAAATCTTGAAAAGTTTATTAGGGTGTCTTTTGTATAGCCTAGAGTTCTTAAAATTGAGTAATGTTCAAATTTTTGGTCATTTGAATAATGAACTTGGGCAATTTAAAAATCTATTGATACTTTCTTTTTGGAATAATTCAATTTTGGGTCCAATTCTAGAGTCTATAAGAAATCTTACATCTTTGAGATTTTGAATCTTTCATATAATTGATTTAACGGAACTTTCCCTCAAAATTTTGGACAGCTTTCCAAACAAACAAATTTATTTATTGAATCAAATATGTTAAATGGTGTTGTGTCTGAAGTTCATTTTTCCAATTTAACAAGATTGTACATATTTTATGCATTTGAAAACCAACTGACTTTAGATGTACGTCACAATTGGATTCTTCATTTTCAAATTCAGGATTTAAGCTTGCTATCATGGAATTTAGGGCCAAAATTTCCCTCTTGGCTTTGTTCACAAAGTCATCTTTGGGTTTTGGACATATCCAACATAGGGATTTCAGATATGGTTCCATCTTCATTTTGGAACTTGTCTTCTAATTTCAAATTTCTCAATCTCTCCCACAATCAAATCTATGGAGAGATCCCAAACAGTCAAATGATTTTGTCTACTTTTTCAGTAATTGATTTAAGATCAAACCATTTCAAAGTTTCGTTACCTTATATATCTTCTAACGTGACCATGCTAGATCTTTCTAATAATTTATTTGTTGGATCAATTTCTCACCTTTTGTGTTACAAGATGAATGAGTCCAAACAAATAGAACTTCTAAATCTAGGCAAAAATCTTTTATCAGGAAAAATACCCGATTGTTGGATGAAGTGGAATAGTTTGGTGGTCTTGAATTTGGAAAACAACAATTTCATTGGCAACATTCCCGCTTCGATTGGATCCTTGACTCTTCTTAGGTCTTTGCACCGATACAACAAGTTCTCTAGAAAATTACCATCTTTTTTGAAAAATTGTGAAGAGTTGGTGATTATTGATGTTGCTGAAAATAAGTTTGAAGGAAGCATGCCTTCATGGATAGGACATAGGTGTTCAAGCTTAATGGTTCTCAACCTTCAATCAAATAATTTCTATGGTCACACACAAATGGGTGCTAAGAACTGTAATCATCATACTTGTTTTTTATGAAATTTGGGTTAAGGAATATGGTCATAATTAGAAATGTTTCTTGGGGGAGCATAATGATCATAGTTATAATAATGGTTTTTTATTAGAGGGAAAGTTTTCATGTTGCATACAATGACACTCTACACCACATTACTGTGTAAAACAAATATCATCATCTATTTTTTGATGTTTTCTATTGCTTTGTTTGCTGCACCTAGTTTTGAATTCATTTTATAATAAAGTTTCTGTGTAATGCGATTCAAGAGTCAAGACACACAGTACTTTTATGCTGGATGGAACTTTTCCAAATATCTCTAAACTAACAAGTTGTAAATATAATTTTGCTTAATGGGCTTCAATAATTTCTGGCTTTCTTCAGTTTAACTAGTTGATTTTTTTTTCCTTTTAATTTTTTGAAGGAATTGATTTTCTTGCATGAAAATACTGTATAGGGTTTGAGCATAAGATCCCATCCAAGTTTTGGTTAACTCCAGCACATTATGGAGAAGGGTTTGTGCTAATTGATCAAACAATTAAAAGGTCTTTGTCGCTTAATTGTATAAATAAAATATGAAATTCAACCGCATAATTTTTTTTAAGAAAAGCACAATCTCAAAAAACTTTCATCATTGACATAAATCTCGAAAATTTGTCCCCTCACCAACCTTCGGGCTTGCTTTGCCATCATTTAGTGTTTCATATATATATATATATATATATATATAGAGAGAGAGAGAGAGAGAGAGAGAGAGAGAGAGAGAGAGAGAGAGAGAGAGAGAGAGAGAGAGAGAGAGAGAGAGAGAGATGGATTCAAGTTACACTTAATGTAACTCTAAGCAATATTATGGCACCCAATAACTTGTTATTGAATTCATATTTTGAAAATTCAACCGTTGAATTATATGTTCTTAACATATATGCTAATTTTCATGCCAATCGGATATAATTTACCATTCGATTCATAAACTTATCTTTTATGCATTATTTTAAACTACAAAAACTTGAATTTAAATAATTGATTGATGACATGACTATTGATCTTTAATTATCTTTAAAATTTGTAAGCATGGAGAATATATGAAGAGAATGTAATCTAACGGTGAATTTGTCAAAATTCACATTCAAGTTAAAAATATTGAGTGATATAATATTGCTTAAAATTACACCAGGTGTAGTTTGAACCCAACCCAGATGTATATATATATATATATATATAATTTTTTATATATAATACTTATTCATATTAACCAACTTTTAGGATAATTTGCATCTTCTTATGTTTTAAACAGAAACGTACAAAATTTAAATCCTCATTTATTTACTTGAAATGTAAATAATAAAATAATAAAAACCTATATCAATGAATTGGCATGCAACCTAAGTTCTATGCAGAAAAAAAAATTCTAAGTTTCTAAGAAAAGATCTATTTATATAAAAATTAAATAAATAAAAATTGGCATGATGCAACCTAAGTTTTTGGAAAATATATTTTTTAGTTTACCTTTTCCTCATATCTTTTGGCCCAATTTTATTGGGCAGCTCTTTCCATATTAGCACGTTTTACAAATAAAAAGAGTGGGTCTTAGGCTAAATTATTTAGGCTTAATTAAATCACAAAGTCATGGAATCTAAACAAACTTTTTGAAAGCCGAAGCTTTTATAGGTAAAAATGCTTTATTTGAAACAAAGAGCAGCCCAACTCATTATAAGACAAAAGCCTCAACTCATGCAAACACGTGGGACCCAAGGTAAAAAAGAAACCAGACTTGCCAACTCACCAATAACCCTCTCTCCTCCACAAGACATAAAGAAAGGCTCAAATACTATCCCATTAGTTCCTCGGGTTTAGTATCTGAGCCATTTTGGGCCCAAAAGTTTAGGGAAAAGGGCAAAAAAAAAAAAAAAAAAAAAAAAAAAACCCTGTGACACACATTTTTGAACTATATTGAACTATAATAGTATGTAGCAGGGTGTGTAGGTGTGTATAACAAACATTACCCTAAAGTATAAAACAATTATTTTTAGTCCTTTATATATCGTGATCAAACTAAAAACTGGTATGTCATCATTCAATAAAGACTAGAAGTGACAACTTTAAGTTTGTTATGGATTAAAATCGATTACTTCAAGGTTTTTAGGGACTAAAATTAATTGCTTTAAGTTGTTTAGGGATTATTTCTTCAAAAAAAAAAATAAAGTTTTTTAGGGATTAAAAGTGATTACTTTAAACAACCACCTTAAGCGCTAGTGATCTGATCATTGGACTTTTAGCACTAACGATTCTGATGACTGAGGCACTAATTTTAGTAGTTTGTGCTGGAAATATTTTATATATCATACCAAACACCTAATAATGTTTTACTAAAATTATTTTGTATTTGAAAATGTATTACCGCTAAACAAACAGAGTATGAATACACTTGTTCAACAATCAGAAAGTTTATACTCTTTGAAAAGGAAGACCAAATGATTTTTTTCCTGAAGAAATGAATTAAACTTCCCCCACTATATCATTTTTTTTTTTTTTTTTGATGAACCACTATATCATTCTTATCCAAAGAGTAGGTGGGTTGTCAAATCCTTTTTTTATTTTTATTTTTTGAGAAAATGGTTGTCAAATCCATATATTGCCGAATGAGAGGAAACTGCCCATACATGTTGGCCATCCTCTTTTACTACTTTTATGTTATTTTCAAACTTGTCCCCAAAACCATATTTAAAGAGGACAAAGAGAATCACTTAGAAAACCCATTATAAATTTCCATATTAAAAAAAGAATACCCATTAAAAAATATCATAAAGACATATACAAAATAACCTAAATATCATAACTGGTCACGCTCTCTTCTTCCATCACACATTCACACTCAAGTTTGCCTCTTTACCTATCAAAAAAAAAAAAAAAGTTTGCCTCTTTAAAATATGAAAATATTGTAATGATCTAAAAACTTCAAACGTAGTACAAAAGATGGAGGATGATCTAAAGTTAATTATTGCATTAATGTGCATGAAAGAGAGTAGACTAGCATTAAGTTTTACTTCTAAGTTTTGGATATTCGGTTGTAAACCCAAAATTAATCCATCTCTACTTCCTCAAAAAAAAAAAAAAAAAAACATCTCTAAGAGCCCAAAACTCAGCTGATACAATGGTGTACATCCTATTCTTCAAGAATAACCCTTAATCCAATCTCCATAAGTGTTTCTAATAAGACCTCCACTCCTTGCAGGACCTAGATTTCCAAGTGATGAACCATCAGAATAAGTTTAAACCAACCCTCAGGTGGTTTCTCCCATTCAACTTGGATTATTGCAATAGTCTTAAGGTGTTCTTTTCTTAGAACACAAAAGGTGAATTCTAGAGCTAGAGCATTTCTACATTCTTAAGAAAACCTGGTTTAGGAGACTAATGCTTGAAAATTTGCCTTTTATTTGTAGAGAAAAGTAAATGAATGCCCTAAGAATAATGATTTAGAAAATATTTTAAAAAAACTTTTTATGAGAAAAAAAAAAATTTGACAGTTTTTTACATTTCTTATGAAAATGGTATCAAAATTTTCCTAAAAGGGTTTGTTAACAATTGCTCACCTATTAATAGGACACGTGTTGTTTTTTTTTGGTTACCGCCAAATAAAATCACATCTAGGAGAGACTTGTAAAACTTGTTGTCCTTGAACTTCTTGGAATACCGGTTGAGGATCAACTTGGATATGAATGTGCTTAAATCATCTTCTTTAATGTTGCAATATCATCTATGATGAGAACGATCTCCAAGTTAGTTAGGCGATGTGTCTAAATTAGCTTCACCCCTTGATTTGATCTTAGAAAAAAGATTATCTTCTTGAAACCGTGCTTCCATGCCTAATATAATGCTTCTCTAATTATAGATAAATAGTTGTTCTCATCATTGTAAGAGTGCCATAAATTATAACCTTTACAAACGGATTGACCTAAACGATTTTTGATACAAAGGCACCTCACAGAACATGTGTTGTTGCACTTGCACTAACATTGGTTTATTTAAGTATGTGTTTAATATTTCATATTTAGACATGTGGGCTGATATATATACAGGCTGATATATATACAATATTAAATTTATATATTTCAACGAATCAATAAATAAATTATATATTTCAAAGGGTAGAGTCCAGCATAGTAGCTTGCTTTTTTTTTTTTTTTTTTTTTTGGTAAAAAGGAAGATTTCATTCCCCACTAAACAGAGAGCCCAGGATCAAAACAAATCCTGCTGCTGTACAAGCCATAGCAATCAGCCTCTAAACAAGGAATTAAGTCCACAGGAGGACTAGAATACAAAATGAAATCAACATATATAAATTTGGGGCTGTCGTGCCCTTGTGCATCGCCCATATATGTGCTGTTGCACTAAGCATGGGCCTGGTACTGTACAGACAGTACAGCGTACTCCCCAAAAAATAAAATAAAGAAGAGAAAAATAAGCTGAAAAGGTTAGCAATGGACCTTTCGGCTATGGGACATGTTCCGTTAGACATCAAAAGCTTAATTTCTTGTTTTTCTTTTATTTCAATTCAGCATATTAACAGAGAAGGAAATTGTGTGGCTCACAAGCTTGCTAGACAAGCTGCCAGTGTTCCTTTTTTGGTTTGGATGTAGTTTATTCCATCAGACGTTTTTGAGGTGTATCAACTCGATTTATTACGGATGCAATAATAAGATCTCTACCCCAGAGGGGATTTTTCTCAAAAAAAAAAAAAAAGGTTAGCAATATTACTACTTAATTAATAAAGAATTATTACTAATGGAATACCATATACATGTAACCTAACTCCTCTCAAATTGTTGGAAATTCTAGTTCATGATCATTTTTTTTTAGAGAAGTTTAGTTCATCAATTATACTATATTTATAAAGATGAGATTGATAAGATTTACCAGTATTGTGTATCAATCCAATTCGGATGGTCCATGGTTTTGTTTTGTTTCTCCTAAGTGGAAATGGAGAATTTCAACTCTTATAAGAAAAATCTTCTGTGAAAATTTCTTATTAACATAAAGAGTCCCCTTTTGTTTAACTTCTTTAATTCCTATTATTATGCAAATTGAACAAAAGAAAATCTAATTTTATATATCTAGAAAAGAGAAAAATTTGATGGAAAGAAAACAATAGAGGAAAGGCTTTTCAGAGATGATCTTTTATCTTTTAGACCTAGGAAATGTTTATTTTAGCTTAAATTTAAGTTTATTTCTACGTTCGGTTTATGTAACGTGTACAATTTTTAAGTTTTTACTTTTTTTTTTTTCTTCAGGTGTAATTGTAATTTTGTATATAAAATTTTTGTTTTCTGTTGAGATAACCTTTTTTTTTTATAGGTTATTATTTTTTAAATAAAATAAGTCAATAAAAAAAAAAAGTCATATAAAGCACACTGTAAATATAAATTGAAAGATCATGATAAAGAATTTCTCTACCGTATTCTCTACTAGTTTCACCGAATTTTCCATTACTCAATGTCCAATACTATAATGGAGAAAAAAGTTGATCGAAAAATTAAATGAGAAGTGAGAACCTTTCAAGTAGAAGCAAAATTTCTTTGCAAATTTAATTTGATTGTTACAACTACCCCATGCCTAACATAAAGAGCGCAGGTATGCAAAAGAAATTTCGTACAAAAGACATCCACTTCAACACGGGGCATAAATGTTATGGTATAAAAGCTTGAAATTCAAGTGAGTAGAATTTAACTAGATTTACCACTTTTCCAGCCATATTTATTAAAGAATATATCCTTCTTCATGACCAAATTCACCATTAATGTTAAAATATAGAACGTCACCACAATTTTGAAGTGTCTAATAGTTCTTATATTTCAACCCTAGTTATCAATTTGTGCCGGTGTCCACTCTCCAGTCTATGATTATTATTACTTTTTATGGCTTTATCATTAAGTTAAAATATCAACTGGTTTTTTATGTAGGCATAATTCAAATGTCAGATCTTTTATTTTATATAAAAAAAAAAAAAAATTTTACCCGTTAATCTAACTGGAATCTATTTCAATCCAAATTATATTATTAAAACTTAAAATCACATCAATAATATTTTTCAACTTTCTTTATAAATTAACATCAAGTCATTTATTTAGATGATTTTACAAGATGAAGCTAACATTTAAATTCAAAAGAAACCTAATTTTTATCTACAATAAATAGATAAGATTTATTCAAATATTAAGCTAACAATTTATCCTATTCATTATTTGATTACCAACTCCTAATAGCAAAAATAAAAACTTAAATAATAAAATTAAATAAAAACTAAGCACGTAGATCTTAAATGACTTTTTAAGAGAGAGCCAGTGAAAAAGGTGGGGGAAGATACCGGAAAATATCACCCTTATTAATATATCACCTCCTAAGATTCTTCCATCACCTAGTAAAATAAAATATGATCTTTAATATACTAAAAAGTATTAGTCGGTGGATTAAAAGTTTGGTGGTCTCCTCCTTTCATATGAGGCTGGGCCCTATTGTTATAGGGAGGGCAAGCGAACAAGTCGTTCCATGAAGGTAATAATCTCTCTTAATTTACTTATGATGCAAGGTTGTTTTTAGGATCTGACCCTTCAAAACCTTTTTTTTTAATACTCAAACCGAAATTGAAATTGAAAAGCATCATAATTGAAAGCATTCATGTCCCATTTTTCATAGTTCATATCATCTATTTTAGTCAAATTTTATTCACAAAATTGGTTCTTCATCAAAAAAAAAAGAAAAAAGAAAAAAAAAAGAAAGACTTTTAATTGCAAAAGTTGTCCAAACTTTACAAAAGTGAATATGTATGCTCTCTTTGTTATACTTCTGTTTCTGTACACTTTTCTTCTAACAAATAAAGTTTTTATCCTTTACTCCAAAAAAAGCAAAAAGAAGAATGCTATTAAGAAACACTAAAGGTCTGTATAGATACCGTTTATTATTAAACACTGAAAATACTGTAGTAAAATAATTTTTAAATGTGTGAATAGTATCGTAGGACATAGTTTTAAAATTATTTTTACTGAATAAAGTACTTGCAGGTCCTGTGAACAATATATGAGACCCACAAAAAAACATCACAAACGCGCAACGCAAACGCTATCCAAACTCCACCTAAAAATTGTTACATCTTCAGTTTTTGTTACACAATTCAAATATTTTATCTTTTGCAAAATGCGACAGTGTCATATGGAATATTTTGTAAAACTTTGTTCTC
The DNA here is from genome assembly GCF_001633185.2 of Quercus lobata. Taxonomy (NCBI): domain Eukaryota; kingdom Viridiplantae; phylum Streptophyta; class Magnoliopsida; order Fagales; family Fagaceae; genus Quercus; species Quercus lobata. The sequence continues at coordinate 14,068,340 of NC_044912.1, read as the reverse complement.
TTTTTTTATTCAAACAAATCCTCTCTCCTTTTTCTCTATTCCCCCCCCCCCCCCCCAAAAAAAAAATATTTATGATAAATATTTTAATTGGATGTATACCAAAATGAAAAGTCATGTGTTAAAAATTTAATATTAGGTAGCTAAAATATAAAGAAGTGATTTTTTTTATATCAAAGTTCAAAAATAGATGTGATCATGTGAATGCTTTGAATATCATATTGTTCTTTCGATTTATAAACTCAAATTATAAATTGAATTCTTCTTCATTTCCTTATTACATCTAAGTTTTTTTTTTTTTTTTTTTTGACATCTTAATTAGAATCAATTTTTAGAAATTTCTTTTAAATCATAAGGAGAACTCTTGGTAGCAACTTTTTTATATTTCTCTAACTAAATTAGATATTCCTTGTATTCTCGCATGCTGTTCTGTATAAAAGTGGGGGCTTACACATATGGCCCTATTGCCTCTTTGTCACTCACATCCTAGATCTAAAATTAGTGAAACTCTGTTGTCCTTTTTTATACTCTGTCCAGTGAATGAAAAAAAGAGTTTGGGATAGAAAGTCACATTTGCTCACGAGATTCTATCTACCTCTAAAAGTTTCCTTATTAAAATAAAATAAACCCTCTCACTTCCTGTGAGTTCAGTTCTCACTTCTCACATCGTCCACCTCTTTCTTTCATCATTTCCATACTTTACTTTTTCGTGCACCCAAAATATCTCTCTCTTTGCATTTTCCTTTCCCTTGTTTTGTCAGTGTACCCAAAGCTTTTATCTCTGATCTAAACAAATTCAGTTGCACTTACCAAACACAACCCAACATATCAGGTCCATTTTTCCTGCACAACAACAACAGTAACTGAAATGTTGGGTAGATCATATCATGTCACTTAACAAAAACCCATCATCTCAAAATCTCCCATCAGCTAAGTTCGAGAAACCCAGTTGAGAAAACAAAAGTTTGAGTGAAGTTGTTGTCAGAAAGTGTATAGTTGAAATTCGAAACGTAGCATGAGAGAGTACAATTACAATTACAATATGCATCAGAGGTTTGAGTGGTGTTATTTCTTGCCAAGGTCGGGGCTTTATCGTCACTTCGCAGACATGATCTGGCGGCCATTTACGAAGGCTCCTGCCCGATCCTCTGCTTTCTTCATCTTCCTCTTCTTCCTGATCGCCGGCGCGTTTGTCTTCACGCGCGTGCTCTACACCACTGTAAGTATTAATGTATTATTATAATAATACTCTACTACTATCAATGATGGTGTGTTTTACTTTATTTGTGAAAGAAATTTTATGCGACACGTCGTTATCTTCCGCGATTCAAACGGCACTTGAGGTGGTGAGGTTCCACCACCATATTGAGCCGTATCGCACTGGAAACGACGACTTTCAGAGTTCATAAAACGACACTTTGGTGTATGTAAATGCATACACTACACGTGGCGGGGTGTTATTATGGAGCAAGATAGATTTTTTAGGCCTAAACTCGCGGCTTGAGTGTCGGTTAAGTTTGGCTGTTAAACCACTCAATCTCACTCGGTCTTAGACTTCCACAAAGAAGGTAGTCATTAATGGGGGACACTCATCACCACGTGGGACCTCTATTAGTGACGATTAAGTCTACTCTTAATAATTTTCGCAATTTCAGTCACAATTCACCGAAGTGTTGAGTTGCAAATGGTCAAACAAAAATAATGAGTATATGTGAATAGACAATTTCAACTTGTCATGTAGGTAAAGTGTGGTAATAGTTATGGCAATAAAGTTACTTGTTATTGAGCCGACTATGATTATGAACTTGTAGTGATGTCAACTATTGTAGGTTGTACCTCTAGTATAGTAGTATCATTTTGTTTTCAAGAACTAGAGAGGATCAAATTTTTTTTTCATAATTTCGTGCGGAAAACTTTTAGTGTTGTGAAATAAAAATAGGAGCAATAGATATATGTGAGAGAGGTATTACCGTATTATTCATCATAAAATAGTAATAATATATCAAAATAGTAGTAATAGATATATGTGAAAGTTGTATTATTTTAATCATAACTTATCATTTTAATATATTATGATTGATGAAAACTGTAAAAAAAAAAATTGTAATAATATAAATAGATAGAAGTGATACTAACTTATCATTTTAATAAATTGTAATAAAGGTTGTAGAAAAAAAAATATAAATCTTATTAATAAATTGTTATATATAGCTTGTAGAAAAAAAAAAATTATCACTTTAACATTATTTATTATTTATTTTTATTTATTTTTGATAATTTCCATAGTTACAGAACGTACGGGGGAAGAAGGGAACTCTGAAGAGCTGAACATCTCCATTAAAAATATTGAGTTGGCTTTTGGGTATTTAAAAAAAAAACTTTTGGGTGGGTCAAGTACAAACAAAGTGAATGAAGTCATAAAACGTGTCTAGAAGCTGTTGGTTTAGCGATCAAACAAGTTGTGCCGTTTTTGATCACTAACAACTGACAAATTGCGCGTTGTCTTTGTCGGTAGTAAAATCATTCCTAGGTTGAATACTGTTTGAAAAAATATGGTAATTTACTAGATTTCCGGTAGTTGTGGACAGCTTTCTCTTTTCACTCTCATTTTAAATAATTGTAGTTAGCCAAAATTATTTTATTACTCTCACGGCTTATTTTAACAAGGGCTCAGAAAATTGTATTCTATTTTATTTTACCATCTCAAAAAGTTATTTTTATCGATTATACTATTATTTTACATTATATCTAATATTCTAATTTTTATTTTTCTATTTTACTCATTAAAATAATATATATTACCTACTAAAATAATATATATATATTTCAATACAACTCTCTCTCTCTCTTCTCTCTCTCTTTCTACTACTTTATCAATTAAAATATATTATAATTTTTACAATTGTGCTACATGCCATCATACATTTAAGATGGCATTGTAGCACAATTGCAAAAAAATTTGCAATTTTGATATTTTACAAATCCAGTTGCTAACACCTTTTTGTGCCTTGATTGTAATTTTTCCCTACATTTCCCATTTGCAATTGCCAATGGGAATGCTCTTAGGGCATTCCTATATTCTATGATAATCTTGTTGATTGTTCTTTTGTTTATGAAATGAGTTTTTTAGTTTACTTTTATTATTTATTTTAAAAGAGTCCTCTAATGACACATTTAAAGAATGAGCATGTAAATTATGTACTTACCATTGAAGAAAAGTAAAATCAAGCGCACGATTCTTTTATATACTAATTTTTGCTGCACTTTTTTCTTATTTCGAAGCCATTTGAACTCTAAGTGATTATATTTAGACTTTAGTACCTGTTTAGCTAGAGTTTATAAGTTCAACTTTTGCAAAATAACGAAACCAAAGGAAGTATATGCAAATTTTGACAATTAGCTTCATTGTTAGAAAAAAAACAATTCTGAAAACAATGAATACATTAAAAAATATGTGGAGTTATTATCGAATTAGGCATTTCTCCAAGTCAAATTCGACTGCATTTGGATTGTGAAACTAAGGCATGAGTTCAAGAAGTCTATAAGATAATGATTGATTATGTTCTATCTTATTATTTTATTGAGGTAATTGATTTTTATTTACCCATAGGTTTTCTTGAGAAAATTAAAGAAGTATTTTTTTACCATGCGTAAGAATTAAATTATTCTTGTGTTATTGACTATTGTGCATTGTGCTACGTGTCTCAGGGTATAGCTGACAATTCGGCACCAAAATCAAAACTAACTACTATAACATCCCACGTATACCCTCAAAGAATCCCCAAAATTCCTAAAAAGCCCTTAGAGCCAATTGCGATCCCACTAAACTGTACAGCTTACAGCCTCACACGAACCTGCCCTTCAAACTACCCAACCACGTTCAACACAGAAGAAGATCCTGACCGTCCATTACCACCCACGTGTCCCGAGTACTTCCGTTGGATCCACGAAGATCTACGGCCCTGGGCCCACACTGGGATCACGAGGGACATGTTGGAAAGGGCTAAAGCGACAGCAAATTTCAGGCTGGTGATAGTGAAGGGCAAGGCTTACGTGGAGAGATTTCATAGGGCGTTTCAGACTAGAGACGTTTTTACGCTGTGGGGGATCCTACAGTTACTGCGGAGGTACCCTGGGAAAATTCCTGACTTGGAGCTGATGTTTGATTGCGTTGACTGGCCAGTCATCAAAACGAAGGACTATCAAGGGCCCAATTCCACAAACCCACCTCCGCTGTTTCGGTACTGTGGGGATGACGATACACTGGATATTGTTTTCCCTGATTGGTCCTTTTGGGGATGGTAAGACTTTTTTTTTTAACTCTCTTACTTACAATTTCCACTTGTGCTTGTTTCAGTCGCAATCAATCCAACGGTTCACTCTTCTCCATAGCTTTGGTGAAATAACAACAATTTTACAACAAATTCTATGCAGTAATTTGTTACTATTTCTCATTTAATTTCATTACTACTTGTCACTTAAGATTTGTTATAGAAATATTGTGTCAGTAACTTTATTCATTTTAATAATAATCAATTTAGCACAATTAAACCAATATTTATTATAATATTATTAATCGATCTATGTCATACTTACATTTTACCACCTCAAATTATTAAGAAGTTATTACTCAACTTAAAAAAATTTACCCCTAAACTTGTTTGGAGAAATTTTGCTCTAATGAACTATTGGGTGGTTAAAGGGATTATATACGTGTATTTTTAAATCACAGCTTATTATAATATTATAAATTGATCTATGTCATACTTGCTAACCCCCCCCCCCTAAAACTATTAAGGAGTTATTACTCAACTTAAAAAAGTTTATCTCTAAACCTATTTTGAGTCTTTCAAAAAAAAAAAAAAAAAAACTATTTTGAGAAATTTTGCTTTAATGCACTATTGGGTGGTTAAAAGGGTCATATATGTGTATTTTTAATCACATGATATTTTTAAATAAGTCATGTGAATTATTTAAATAATATATGTGAATGGTCTTATTAATATCTACACAGAAGGTTGTAGGAGATTCCTTCAAACTAGTTTAGAGAAAAACTATTTCTTTATTCAATATTATGGGATTAATACTTTATCTTCTTGCTTGAATGATAGATTTTACTATAAACTCACATAGTAAGATCCCATATTAAAAAAATAAAAAATAAAAAAAAATTACTCCCACAATAGTTAATAATTATTCTAAACTATAAAGCTTGTCATCACTTCCTTAATTATAAACAAACCTTGGAATACACCCTAGAGTGCATTTGAGCAGGAGTGGAGCTATCTATTGGGTTGGGGATGTTATGACTTTTAAAAAAATAAATTAATTAAATGCTTTACAAAAATTAATTAAAAAAAAATAAAATTTAGACTTTGCCCCCTTAAAATTATGAACTCATACTCAAAAAAAAAAACAAAACAAAACATTAAAAGGTCTTTTAAATTCAAATATATAAGAGGTTTGAACTTTTAAGGATCCATTTTTTGATATTTCCCACAAAGACGTCTAATGTTTGAATGCCCCCTCCTTTACTTAAAATGTGCAAGTACACTTGTTTAACTTACTTTCTTTTTTTTGGGTATAAAATTCAAGTATTTAAAATTCTCAATATTGAATGACAATTTCTCATTGAGATCCATATAATCTTATATGAAAGATGATATCTTATTATAACTACAATATTAAAAGTTCAAAAGAGAAATTGAATCAAGAACATTCAAGTGGTAATACTTTATTCCTTTCTCATAAAGCACATTTTTTTTCAATGACATTTTAAAAATAAAACCATAGGTACATATATGCATATATGTTGTGTGTGTGAGTTTGTGTTCATGCTTGTGCACAACTATTTGATGTTCTTAACTACCCAAGGAAGGGATCGTTTCTTAATAAACAATATCTCTTTTCTATAACTTCCCTCCTAAGTCCTAACATGACATGTACTTGTGTAGGGCTGAGGTCAATATAAAGCCTTGGAAACATTTGTTGAATGATCTAAAAGAAGGCAACAAGAGGATGGGATGGATGGCAAGGGAACCTTATGCTTACTGGAAGGGTAATCCATCGGTTGCTCTAATCAGGCAAGAACTCATGAAATGTAATGTCTCTGACAATCAAGACTGGAATGCTCGTGTATATGCTCAGGTAACATTCCGAATTTCTTTCTTTCAAAGTTCTTTTATTTGTATATCATTGAATAGATAAAATTTAGATACAATTTCTTATGTGTTTTACCTTAGGTTCTCCAATTAATTTCAACCATATGGTTGCATTGATGAACAAAAACAGTTATCCTAGCCACTCCTATAACTAGGCCATATGTCCCTTCTACTCCAATGTATAATTAAAATGAAGTTCTTATTGAAAAGAAGAAATACATACTGAAGAATAGAAAGCAACTAAGCTGTCTCTTCTTTAGGCGTACCCCATAGTGAAGCTTTTGGAGTCCACTAGCAACTTTTGGTGTATGTGGGAGCCAAACTTTTAAGCCAACCTAAAAGTATGCGCTTTAAAGAAGATGAGGGTCCTCTTTTTCTATTTACATAGAGAAAAGTAGATATTTTCTTGCATGCCAGTAACATGTTGATAGGGATTTAATGGTGAATGATAGAGTAATGGATGCTTCATGAGCATATGAAGATGAGCAAATTTGTTATGTCACATGTAAAAAAAGTATTGCAACTGGTACAATAGTGAGTGTTCATTTGCAGGATTGGATCCGAGAATCACAGGAAGGATACAAACAGTCAGATTTGGCTAGCCAATGCAATTATAGGTGAGACAAAAAGTTTCAATCTCTTTCTGCTTTTTTTCCATGACATGCTTGTCTTTAGTTTTCAGTTTTTATGATTTTTTTTTTTTGTTTACTAATTCCATGTTCACTCTATCATTTCTTTTTGTTGACTATGTGCATTATCAATTAGTAATATGTTTTCTTCCTTTCACAACAAACGCAGGTATAAGATTTATATCGAAGGCTCTGCCTGGTCTGTCAGTGAAAAATACATTCTTGCTTGTGATTCTGTTAGCTTACTTGTGAAGCCCCACTACTATGATTTCTTCACAAGAGGTTTGATGCCAGTGCACCACTACTGGCCTGTAAGGAATGATGACAAATGCAAATCTATAAAGTTCGCAGTTGACTGGGGCAACAGCCATAAGCAAAAGGTAATATCATACTTAGGCTTGTTGAGAAGATGTCATTGGTGTAATTGCATCCAACTTTGTCATTATTCATCAAAATTTTGAAAAGTAAAAAGTGTAATGTTGGTTCTTAAAGTGTTGAGATTAGGTGTCTGGTGTATGTACATTGGTGTCCACAAGTAGATGACCAAATAAGTATTGTCAGTGCCAAAAATTTTCATAGGGGGATGATTTTAGACAATGAGTTTTGAACTTAAACAGGCCTGATATAACTTATAAGAAGCCAATAAGCAACTACTTAAAAGCTTAAAGGCTCTCATATGTCAAACTATCTGATCATTTCAGTTTTTTTGCAATGTTTAATTTCTTTAAAGCGAAACCCATGCTTGTTTTGTTGCTATCTTTCTATTCATACCTCAAGTACACAAAATTCATGGGACATATGAAGGATACATTACCAAAATTAAAATTTCAAACACAGTTTTGAATTGACTTTGATTTTCATATTTCCCTTTCCCTTTTCTTGTTTACTTATTTTTATTTGATTACTCAGGCACAAGGAATGGGAAAGGCAGCAAGTGAATTCATTCAAGAAGACTTGAAGATGGAATATGTATATGATTACATGTTTCATCTTTTAAATGAGTATGCTAAGCTCTTAACATTCAAGCCCATTAGACCCAGAAAAGCTGTTGAAGTCTGTGCAGAGACAATGGCTTGTCCAGCAGCAGGAGTGCAGAAGAAATTTTTTATGGAATCCATGGAAAATGGTCCCACGTACACTAGCCCATGCACTATGCCTCATCCATATGATCCTCCATCTCTTCATGCATTTCTGCAGAGAAAGGAAAATTCAATAAAACAAGTGGAATTGTGGGAGAAGAATTTTTGGGAAAATCAAAATAAGCTGATATAGGAGGTTTCTTTTTCTATTCTTATTTATACACATTAATGTATATTTTTTTTAGGAGTAAGTCACAGCTCAATTATTTACTCATATATGTCCCATTTTGGATGGTGTTTACAGAAGGAAAAAAAAAAAAAAAATCCACAAAATAAATGTATCACTATTTGATTACTGAGGAAAGTCATAATTTACCTCCTCTTATGATCTTGATAACAGTCTTATTGTGTTGTTTGGTTCAAAGTGTATTATGAATATAAGATTTCAAGGTTAGGAAGAAATTGATCTAGCAATGGTAAGCTGCAAATAGGTTATCATTTATAGCTTCAGTTGGGTACGTGCTTGGTTATAGGCTTGTGTATTTATTGGGTATTTCCATTTACTAGTTTAAGCTTTTGAGTTGCATGCTTTGTTAAGGGAAAAATTCAATCAGTTCAATTAATTAACTACATGCAGAATTTTGTTATTTAGTATTTCCACATGCTAAACTCAGCTTGATTACATGTGCTACTTGAGCTCAATATCTCTGTATAATTACCACAGTAGTACTCTCTCTTTTTCTTTTTCTTTTTGCTGAGACAGTAGTACTCTCACTTACATACAGTTAAATATAGATTTCATTCTCAACTTGTATTCACTATTCACTTTCTTCTTCTTTTCTTGTGTGAACTGTGCTGAGAATTCTGCAAGATTCTGCAGACTTTTCATGCTTAACAACATAATGGGCATGGCAAGGATACTTTTGGAAACCAAGACTTGACTATTGGGAAATATTCTGATTCTCTATTCTTGTCGTAAGAGATAACTATTCAAAAATTGTATGAACACTTTGTATATATGTTAAATATTACTCAAATTGATTATTTGTTAAGAGTTACTTAAATCTTTTTGTTTTAAGCCATTGAAAAGTAACAAAATACAATATAGCCTATTGGGAAATATTCTGATTCTCTATTCTTGTCGTAAGAGATAACTATTCAAAAATTGTATGAACACTTTGTATATATGTTAAATATTACTCAAATTGATTATTTGTTAAGAGTTACTTAAATCTTTTTGTTTTAAGCCATTGAAAAGTAACAAAATACAATATAGCCTATCAATCTCCACGAATTGGTATTTTTTTAATCATAATATCTCACCTCGCAGTTTCACAGGTGTTTTTCTTGATCTCTTTATCCAGACTCCAGAGAAGTATCATTAAACTGATTGTAAGAAATTTCTTTGTTCTTAAAGGCCTAGAGTCACAAATATGATGTTGGAATTGGACCATAATATATGAGTCAGTAAAATTCAGGACTTAAAGAGGTTGGCAGTTCCAAGCATCTAACCAAATTTTAGTTTTATTTCCCTACAAATCTCTGCATCTCAAAAATCATTCTCAAGCATCCTAGATAAATTTATGATGGTTTTGATGTCTCTAAATATTCATTTTATGGACACAATTCTTTTATGATTTGACACAGTTCATTGCCATTCTAGCTTGAGTAGGACGGCAAGAACAGTCAAATAACCCCTCAGCATTCATTTTTCCACTACTAAAAAAATCAACAATAGCTTTTGATTGCACTTGACTTGCAAGTAGTGCTGCTAGTGGAATTATTTTTAGAGACACTGAAGGAACAATGGAAGAAAATAAGCTTTTGTCATGAGTGACAAGGTTGACATTTTACTTTGGATGCAGAAGACTATGTTCGAATGTTGGTGAGCAAATTGCTTACTAAGTTGCTTCTGAGGGATAACAGCTCAACCACCCACCCAAACATTGAATCCATAGCAATTGTTGAATGGATCTTTTTTGTGTGTTGTACAACCAACAGATTGTTGAAACTTGTTTCACATTTCTCAAATAGGTACTGGTTTCTATATTGAAAAGTTCTGACTTGTGTGAGAACACCTCAAAGACAATTTAATTTTTTTTTTTTATAGACTTTCAAAGTAAATCTTCCTAATTCTAGGATTAAGAAGATTTAACCTAAGCATTTCATCTTAGAGAAACAACACTCATTTTCCAAACAAACTGGTTTTTCTCTTTTCCTTACATTTGTTTCACCAAAAAATGTTTTCTGGTGTTTAGTACTTCAGAAAACAAAGTTAAAAGAAATGGTTTCTGTAGCGAAAAACATTTTCCCCTTTAAAGAGCTAATGAAAATGTTTTCTTGAAACGTTAAGTACTCAACAAACTATCACAAATAAATTTCACACGATAAAAACTCTCCTAATGTAAGCTGCACTATCTTTGCTCTTTCTCTGTCTCTCTCCACATGTGACCGTTGATTTGCCATTGCCTGACTGTTAATTGGAATATGTTATCGAATTCAAGGCACTTAAATTACTCAAAATAGAAATCCTCTCTTGGTTGTTTCTGGAGTCAATATAAGTGGAAAGTTGGGTCCAGCTCCACCAAGGAATTTGAAATTCTGCTGATATAGATTACCATTGGGTGGCAAGATTAATCCTTCATTAGTCCAGCTAGAACTACTAAAATACTTTAGTTTAATAATTCTACTGGTAAGGGTATTCCAAGCTATTTTGGTTACTTGGAAGAGACTTACACATCTTGATCTCTCCTTTACAGGATTTGGAGTATTCATTCGCCAGCAGCTTAGAAATCTATTAGAGATTTATTTTCTTAATATGCAGGGAAATGATCTTTGTATGAATGCTCTATGGTGGGTTTCTCATCTTTCTTCCATGCAGTATTTTTACAAGTGGCATCAACCTTGGAAGGGGAACAAAAATATGCTTCGGGTAATGAATTAGTTCCCTTCTCTTTCTGCATTATGGTTGCGTCAATGCCAACTTCATGACATGTGTTGGTCCCTGCAAATGTCAATTTTACATCCCACTTAATCTTTTTATGAATCATTTAATGGCACAATAGCAATTAGTAATAAACTTTCGTACCTTTCCTTAGGCTCCAGTAATCTACAAAGCCAAGCACCGATTACCAAACTAAATCTTAACAACCTTAACATGTTTTTGTCCAACAGTCAGCTTACAGGGAAAATCCATATTTATTAGGCCAATTTAGGCATCTTGCATATCTTTCTTTGTATATATAATAACTTCTTCAATGGTCCCATCTCAAAATCTTTGGGAAAATTGTTAACCTTGTGGATATTACATCTTAAATTGAATCAATTGAATAGGGGAACCACACTAGAAAGCTGGGTTCTACTCTCATACTTGGAAGGAGTTAAAATATTGCACAGAATTTCTTGGAGGACAATGTTTCTGAAATGCATTTTGTTGAAGTCCCAAAATGAAAGAATTTAGATTTGTCTTCAAATATTGTCATGACTGTCAGCTCCAATGGGGCAACTTCTGAACTTAATTTTGTCAAAGTGAGTTCTTGTTAGATCACTCCACAATTTCCTACTTGGTTACAAACACAAAAATCTTAAACAGTAAGACCTCTCACAAATAGAAATTTCAGACGGTTTTGGAAATTGGCTATGTACATTAAATTGATCAACAAATGTGATAGCAATGTATCCAAGGTTTGGCTAAATTCTGAGGTTGTTGATTAAACTTTAATTGTTTCAAGGGTCAGCTACCATAATGATGATATCCAAATGCCAAAATTTTGAATATTGCACCCAATCATTTTTCTAGACCAATATCCTCATTTTGACATATATGATAAACCTCAATCAGGAGAATTTAATCATTGGGCATATTGACTATCTTTGACCCATATAAAACTAGGAACAAAAACCCTGAAATTCCCAACTCATTGGCTTCCTAATATAAGCTTGAACCGTTGTGCCTGAACAACCCTTTTACATTGCAGAATGGTACATATTGTGGACTCTTTACTCCAGATTGGAATAGATTCGCAAGGATTAGAGATTTGTACCATGCTAGATGGGTGAATGACAGCATCAAACCTCTAGTGGTTCTCAGCATAAAATTCAACAAATTTGTTGAAGATACTCTTCCAAAGCTATGGAAACTTGCTACTCTTTTGGTATTTGGATTTTTGCCAATAGTAGCCGCAATACATTTGCGAATGTGTTCAAATGAACTTTTTTTTTTTTTTTTTTGAGAATCCGTGTTCAAATGAACATGAACCTTACTGTTACTTATTTTTCTCTAGTACTTTCCATGAGTCTTTTATTATTCCGTACTAGCCGCGAATCTGCGCGTTACGCGTGATAATTATTTTTATGGTATGTTTATTAATTTTTTTTTACAATTTAAACTAATTTAATAATGAGTAATGTATTTCGTAATCATATTTTTATTTGTTATAAGAACAATTATAAATGTAACATAGAAACCAATCATAAATCATAAATATAAATTTTGTTGTACCAAAATGGAAATAATACAATTTTTCTCATAAATTCAAAAGGCAATTTAACGAAAATATTCATTTTTTAATAAAAGATGATATCTTATTATAACTAAAATATTAAAAGTTTAAAAAAGAAATTGAATCAAAAACTTTCTAGTGGTGATTCTCAAAAAAAAAAAAAAAAAAAATTTCAAGTGGTGATACTTTATTCCTTTCTCAAAGAGCACATTTTTTTCAATGACGTTTTAAAAATAAAACCATAGGTACATATACACATATATGATATATGTTGTGTGTGTGAGTTTGTCACATGCTTGTGCACAACTAATTGATGTTCTTAATTATCCAAGGAAGGGATCTTTTCTTAATAAACAATTTCTCTTTTCTATAACTTCCCTCCTAAGTCCTAACAATGACATGTACTTGCGTAGGGCTGAGATCAATATAAAGCCTTGGAAACATTTGTTGAATGATCTAAAAGAAGGCAACAAGAGGATGGGATGGATGGCAAGGGAACCTTATGCTTACTGGAAGGGTAATCCATCGGTTGCTCTAATCAAGCAAGAACTCATGAAATGTAATGTCTCTGACAATCAAGACTGGAATGCTAGTGTGTATGCTCAGGTAACATTCTGAATTTCTTTCTTTCAAATTTCTTTTATTTGTATATCAACCATATGGCTGCATTGATCAGTACAAAAAAAGTTATCCTTTCCAAGGATAGTTAAATTCAACTATGTGATTTATTGACTAATACAAGAATTTAATTGAGGAATCTATGGCACCACCTAGAATATCACCAAAGCGGGGGCAGGGCAGGGGGGGGGGGGGGGTGAGAACTCAAAAATGGCTCTTGAGATTAGTTGCTGGTTTTCAATTTGAAAACTTCCATTATTGGATGCTTAATCTTAGAAGTGTTATATTTTGTCATATGAAGGTAGCCACTTCTATAACTAGGCCATATGTCCCTTATACTCCAATGTATAATCAAAATGAAGTTCTAATTGGAAAGAAGAAATGCATGCTGAAGAATAGAAAGCAACTATGTTGTCTCTTCTTTAGGCGTACCTCACAGTGAAGCCTTTGGAGTCCACTAGCTACTTTATGGTGTAGGTGGGAGCCAAAATTTTAAGCCAAACCTGAAAGTATACACTTTAAAGAAGATGAGGGTTCTCTTTATCAATTTACATAGAGAAAAAGTAGATCTTTTCTCACATGCCAGTAACATGTTAATAGGAGTTTAATGGTGATTGATAGAGTAATGGATGCTTCATGAGCATATGAAGATGAGCAAATTTGTTATGTAACATGTAAAAAAAAAAAAATAGCAACTGGTACAATAATGGATGTTCATTTGCAGGATTGGATCTGAGAATCACAAGAAGGATACAAACGGTCAGACTTGGCTAGCCAATGCAATTATAGGTGAGAAAAAATTTCAATCTCTTTATGCTTTTTTTGCATGACATGCTTGTCTTTAGTTTTCAGTTTTTATGATTTTTTTTTTAATTATTGTTTACTAATTCCATGTTCATTTTATCATCTCTTTTTGTTGAATGTGCATTATCAATTAGTAATATGGTTTCTTCCTTTCACAACAAACACAGGTATAAGATTTATATCGAAGGCTCTGCCTGGTCTGTCAGTGAAAAATACATTCTTGCTTGTGATTCTGTTAGCTCACTTGTGAAGCCCCACTACTATGATTTCTTCACAAGAGGTTTGATGCCAGTGCACCACTGCTGGCTTGTAAGGAATGATGACAAGTGCAAATCTATTAAGTTCACAGTTGACTGGGGCAACAGCCATAAGCAAAAGGTAATATCATACTTAGGCTTGTTGAGAGGATGTCATTGGTGTAATTGCACCCAACTTTGTCATTATTCATCAAAATTTTGAAAAGTAAAAAGTGTAATGTTGGTTCTTAAAGTGTTGAGATTAGGTGTCTGGTGTATGTACATTAAACCATTGATGTCCACAAGTAGATGACCAATTAAGTATTGTCAGTGCCAAAAATTTTCATAGGGGGATGATTTCAGACAATGAGTTTTGAAACTTAAACAAGCCTGATATAACTTATAAGAAGCCAATAAGCAACTACTTAAAAGCTTAAAGGCTTTCATATGTCAAACTACCTGATCATTTCAGTATTTTTGAAATGTTTAATTTCTTTAAAGCGAAACCCATGCTTGTTTTGTTGCTATCTTTCTATTCATACCTCAAGTACACAAAATTCATGGGACATATGAAGGATACATTATTAGAACTAAAATTTCAAACACAGTTTTGAATTGACTTTGATTTTCATATTTCCCTTTCCCTTTTCTTGTTTACTTATTTTTATTTGATTACTCAGGCACAAGGAATGGGGAAGGGAGCAAGTGAATTCATTCAAAAGACTTGAAGATGGAATATGTATATGATTACATGTTTCATCTTTTAAATGAGTATGCTAAGGTCTTAACATTCAAGCTCATTAGACCCAGAAAAGCTGTTGAACTCTGTGCAGAGACAATGGCTTGTCCAGCAGAAGGAGTGCAGAAGAAATTTTTTATGGAATCCATGGAAAATGGTCCCACGTACACTAGCCCATGCACTATGCCTCATCCATATGATCCTCCATCTCTTCAGGCATTTCTGCAGAGAGAGGAAATTTCAATAAAACAAGTGGAATTGTAGGAGAAGAATTTTTGGGAAAATTAAAATGAGCAGATATAGAAGGTTTCTTTTTCTATTCTTATGTATATTAATGTATATTTTATTTAGGAGTAAGTCACACTCAATTATTTACTCATATATGTCCAATTTTGGATGGTGTTTACAGAAGTCCACAAAATAAATGTATCATTATTTGATTACTGAGGATAGTCATGATTTACCTCCTCTTATGATCTTGACAAGTCTTATTGTGTTGTTTGGTTCAAAGTGTATTATGAATATAAGATTTCAAGGTTAGGAAGAAATTGACCTAGCAATGGTAAGCTGCAAATAGGTTATCATTTATAGCTTCAATTGGGTACGTGCTTGGTTATAGGCTTGTGTATTAATTGGGTATTTCCATTTACTAGTTTAAGCTTTTGAGTTGCATGCTTTGTTAAGGGAAACACTAGCACGTAAAATTCAATCAGTTCAATTAATTAACTTGATGCAGAATTCTGTTATTTAGTATTTCCACATGCTAAACTCAGCTTGATTACATGTGCTACTTGAGCTCAATATCTCTGTATAATTACCACAGTAGTACTCTCACTTACATACAGTTAAATATAGATTTCATTCTCAACTTGTATTCACTATTCATTTTCTTCTTCTTTTCTCGTGTGAACTGAGCTGAGAATTCTGCAAGATTCTGCAGACTTATCATACTTAACAATATAATGGGCATGGCAAGGATACTTTTGGAAACCAAGACTTGACGATTGGGAAATATTCTGATTCTCTATTCTTGTTGTAAGAGATAACAATTCAAAAACCGTATGAACGCTTTGTATATATGTTAAATATTACTCAAATTGATTATTTGATAAGAGTTACTTAAATCTTTTTGTTTTAAGCCATTGAAAAGTAACAAAATACAAATATGATGTTGGAATTGGACCATAATATATGAGTTAGTAAAATTCAAGGCTCAAGAGGTAGGCAGTTTCAAGAATCTAACCAAATTTTAGTTTTATTTCCCTACAGATCTCTGCATCTCAAAAATCATTCTCAAGCATCCTAGATAAATTTCTAATGGTTTTGAGGTCTCTAAATATTCATTTTATGGACACAATTCTTTTATGATTTGACACAGTTCATTGCCATTCTAGGTAGAGTAGGACGGCAAGAACGGTCAAATAACCCTTCAGCATTCATTTTTCCACTACTAAAAAAATCAACAATTGCTTTTGATTGCACTTGACTTGCAAGTAGTGTTGCTAGTGGAATTATTTTTAGAGACACTAAATGGACAATTGAAGAAAATATGCTTTTGTTATGAGTGATAAGGTTGACATTTTACTTTGGATGCAGAAGACTTTGTTCGAGTGTTGGTGAGCAAATTGCTTACTAAGTTGCTTCTGAGGAATAACAGCTCAACCACCCACCCAAACATTGAATCCGTTGCAATTGTTGAATGGCTCTTTTTTGTGCGTGTTGTACAATCAACATATTATTGAAACTTGTTTCACATTTCTCAAATAGGTACTAGTTTCTATACTGAAAAGTTCTGACTTGTGTGAGAACACCTCAAAGACAATTTTTAATTTTTTTCAACAGACTTTCAAAGCAAGTCTTCCTAATTCTAGGATTAAGAAGAGTTAACCTAAGCATTTCATCCCACTAAATTAGAGAAACAACACTCAATATTCCAAACAAACTGGTTTTTCTCTTTTCCTTATGCTCGTTTCACTAGAAAATGTTTTCTAGTGTTTGGTACTTAGAAAACAAAGTTAAAAGAAATGGTTTTGTAATGGAAAACAAGTCCAACATTGTGAAAAACATTTTCCACTTTAAAGAGCTCATGAAAATGTTTTCTTGAAACGTTAAATACTCAACAAATCACAAATAAATTTCACACGATAAAAACTCTCCTAAAGTAAGCTCTACTATCTTTGCTCTATCTCTCTCTCTCCACATGTGACCGTTGATTTGCCATTGCCTAACTGTTAATTAGAATATGTTATCGAATTCAAGGCACTTAAATTACTCAAAATAGAAATCCTTTCCTAGTTTGTCTTATTTAATAAAAATTTTGTTCATACAATTATTTAGTTTAATGATTTTGCTGCCAAATCCTCCTAATTTTTCAGAAAAACTTATTAGTTGTTGTTGGATTTAGTCGAGCCCTTCTTGTTTTAAGAGATTACCTGCCAAGAGCTTTGTAAGTTTGTAACCCAATTTTTTGGCACCTCTACTTTTAATGTAACATTTAGAGTTCAAATCTACAATTTTCTTTTCTGTTATAACTATTAAATTAAAAATTAAAAAAATCGATTAAACAAAATAAAATCAATTTAAACCAAAAAAGCTGACGTAAATAAACATCAACAATACATCGATACCTATGGGCTATGGTCCTATACTAGCTACTCCACGTAACCAAACTTTCAATACCCCACCATAAAATGATCCCATTATGAGCAAAGAAAATCTAGTGTATACGGTCTTAATTTGAGGTGTGCAATAAGTGAAAATTGAATTCTTCGCACAAATATAGTTTGTTTGTCAAAGATTATCGGCTCCCAAGAGATTTGCTTAACTTGATTGAATTTGAATGACACTTGAAAAAACTAGACGGAAAAATGCTATTAAGTGTAAACATTAATGTGGAAGGGAGGAAAAAAAATCATAGGTACTAGAAAACAAATTTTCTGGTCTAAATTGAGAAGTTTTGCCCAGCTTGGGGGAGACTTTAAAGACTTTGGCAGTTGGCACTCTATTTTACTTTGATGGAAATCGTTTTATGAAAATCAATTTTAGAAAAATTAATTCATGTTGATGTGTTTCATTGCTATATTGAAAATGAGTCATTAATGTTTGTTGTAATTGAGTAATTCTTAATACTTATATGAACAAAATCTTTCATTCAAGGAAATAAACCCTAAATGGGAAAATAAATATTTTTGGGGGCAATGTAGGAGGAATTATTAGGCCTACTAGGAGGATTGCTGAGGTGGTCCTCCCACCCAATGAAATAATGCCACTTATACAAATATGTGAGTAAATTCCTAATTAGCATAAAAATTAAAAAGGATAAATTATAAAATTGGTCCTTATCTTTTACACCATATTTTAATTTATTCCTTAACATTTCAATTGTGTTAATTTGGTCTCTAACCTTTTGGTATTGTGTCAAAATAGTCTCTACTGTAAAGTGATTGATGGAAAATACTAATATGACTAATAGCCAAAATAAAAAATGATTTTTTGCTGTATAGACTTCCATTTGGATTGCCATATCAGCATCATAATTAAATTAAATATTAATCTTTCTTTCTCAATTTTTAAAGAAAAAGAAAAAATAATTAAAAACAATTCTTAATCTGCATTTTTTTTTCCTTTCAATCTCTTGGCATCCAAACACAGTTTGAAATCAAATCTTACAAAAATCAACCCTTTCAAATTTGGTTTGAGTTGATGTAAATGTAACCTTCACATACAGAAATGAAAACATATTCAAACATTCCAATTCATAATCAAACCCACAACTCAAAAAAAAAACAAAGATCTTAGATTGATTTGAAATGAAAACATCAATTTAGGTGGTCGAAACCCAATCAAATCTATATAGCCAACTCAATCTCCTCAAGCCAACTACAACCCATTTTGGAGTACCAGTGTACCACATACGGTAATTGAAACCCCAAAACCTAGCAAGTTTCAAGGAAGCTTAAGATACTTTTAAATCAAGTTACAACTCAATCATAGTCCAAGGTAAAATCGAGCATTCCATATGTGTCGGTCTCCAACAAGTCCGCCATGGGAGATCTAAAAGCTTCTCGGAAGGTGGTGGGAACCAATCTGGGTTTGGGTCGATATGAGAGTGAGAGAGAAAGAGAGAGATTTGGGTTTGGATCCATTTGATTAGAGATCTAGCCCAGAACTTAGAGAGAGTAATTATTGAAAGTGATTCTCAAAAAAATATATATATCGAAAGTGTTTCTAAAGCTTGCACAGAGGCTATTCAGGGGTTGGGTCAAGCTATCCACTGAGGAGTTCAAGCTGGAGCTATATAGTTTGTAATCTAACAAAGGCTTTCGATGTATGTATTTTCAATTGGGTTTGTATTGGAAGCTAATAAACCTCCTCATGTGTGGCCACTGGCTAGGTGATCTAGCAAAGGTTGAAATTTTCTTATAGGAGGTTTGCCATGGTTTTAACATGGGCTCCTCTTAAGTTCTCTAGTTCATTAAAAGTTCTACACATTATCAAAAAAAAAAAAAAAGCAAAGTAGTTTTTCTTTTTTGGATTTTTTTGAACGTAGATATGTTTGATTATCAGGAGAGTGCAGGAAAAATTAAAAGAAAGTATAAAGAATATGAAAATTTTTGGTTATTTGAATTTTTTTCATTTAAATATTGATGTGACATATTAAAATGTTAAATAAAATTTTAATTATCATTTTATTTTGGATGAGGTTAGTCACAATTTTTTTTTTTTTTTTTTTAAAGTTATGGTGATATGGCAATCTAGATAGTAGTTGATGTGGCATGAAAAATAAATTTTTATTGTTATGTTTAACACATTAACTTTTTTTCATTTAAGAAATAACAACATGGACTAAACTGAGATAACACTAAAAACATTAAGGACCAAATTGACCAAATCAAAAAGTTAGGGACCAAATTGAAATATGGTGCAAAAAATAGAGACCAACTTTGTAATTTACCTTAAAAAAAAAAGATTAATAAGAAAAGTATCAAATTACTCCACTTTTTCATCATTCTATTTTTAATAATAAGGGTATTGTAGTAATTTAGTTTTTCCTTTTCTACTTTTCCATTCTCATTACCAAATACATATAGTGAAAAAATAAAATAATTTTTTTTTATTCTCACACTTTTATATTATCTTACTTTTCCATCCTCTAACTAAGTAGAGTTTTAATGTCTGCACACTTTCAAGTTTCAATTTTAATTCTCACAAGCAATACGGTAAATATGTTTATTTGTTATGTAAATTTTATTGAATATTTAGCTGATTTTTTTTTTTTAAATGAAATTTTTCTTAAGCAAATTGATACAAATAATGTAACTTTAATTTTGTGTGATTTTTTTAAAAGAAAAATATTTTATAGTTAGGAAAAGGACATTTTGAATCATTTATGTATGTATCCGTTAAAAAACGTAAAATAAAATTTAAAAAAAAGTATTATTTGAGTTATACTGCTATTGGCATTTTTGGTGAGTATCTTGATAGTTGATACACATGAATCTAATTAGATTGAACAAAATAATCATCCCTGTAACCTAACATGTGTAACAAAAACTTACAATTATTCAAGTTCATAATCTTGACATGAAGAAAATGTCAGCAAAAAGAAAGCAAAAGTAACAAAGACTTAGACTACCGATAATCTTTTGTGCTTCTATCGATTTCCTTAACATTTCCTCACTCTAGAGCTAAACACTTTGCCATGATTTCATCATAATGTATACTTTATTTATATTTAGAATTCCCCAATTCATTTTAAATTAAAACAATATTGTCCTTCTCAAAAAAAAAAAAAAATTATATATATATTTTCTAATTATTCCTTTTCCTGGCTCTTCTAATTATTCCTCTTCCTAATATCTTCATTTTACTCTCACTCTCACTCTCAGCTTCGTTGCATCGATACCGAGCGACACGTCCTTCTCAACTTCAAGCAAGACCTTATTGATCCATCAAATCTTCATATTCTACACAATCTTTCGAATTAACAATTAAAATGGGTCTGGTTGAGTAAATCTTTTAAATACATTTGTTCTCTTCTGCGAAATTGCTTTGGGGCATATTTGGTTTGTCTTTGAAAATTCCTGGTTATGTATTGTACAAGGTATGCTTTAAACATTATGTCCTTAATAATTGTGTGGTCTTGTTTAATGGTGACGTTGTAGCTACTGCGTTCCAAGTGTGATTTAATTTGTAGCTAACCTTCTACCTAGTGGGATTTTGGTTTCAGAAATATGCTCATACTAAGGTGGTGCCAATGTTTTCAGTTTTAATAGTTTTGTTGATTATTGCCATACGAAATATGGTTCATTTTCAAATGCGTACTTCATTTTGAAACTGTTTGAGAACACAATGCTACTGAAGGAAACAGGGTTGGCACTGTGATGAGTATTTCTTACACATTTGTATCATAAAGTATTGTACTACGATGCGCATGTAACTTGCTAAAAGCTTACTCTGTGGGAATACAGTTGATTATTGCAGGTCCTTGTGTATGCTTCCGAAGGCAGCTCAGGTTCATGTGCTCTGTGCCCCAAGTGGCCACAAATATTAGTTTGGAATTGCTTGGGATTATGATTTCTGCCTATGATCTGTATGAACTATTTATGTACGGAGTGGTATGTCAATTCACTTTGCACTAAAAAGAATAGAACACTAGATTTAAGTAAGTCTGTAAACAACTAGATTTATTAATCTATTCCTTAATATGGGCTGCTTCTTTTTTTCCCCCTTTTTTTTCCAGTCAATGGATGTATGGATCCTTGGTACCTAGTTCTTTACATTAAAACACAGATTTGGTGCTTTTCCAAGTGGCCTGTACTCTACTTTAAAACCCACACAAATTTGGGGGTGCTGAAGTTTGAATTCTGTGCTAGCAAACAGATGAATTCATTGTATGACATTATTCTACAGTTTTAGTTTGAGCCCATACAACACTACGAATAAAAAGGACAAGGGATAAGAAGAAAAAAAAAAAAAAAAGGCTCATAGAATATTATTGTTAGGAAGAGCTAAGCATCAAAAGGGTGAAGTGACAAAGTGCTTGCCCTTTTACAATGTCAAGGCTCATTTTACTAGGATTTGTTGCTCGCAACTTGACTTGAGTGCCATCCAGATCTAGGTCCCTCTTGAATCTATCTTTGGAGGTGGCATAGACCATCTTACTTCTCACTTTTGATGTATCAAGTTGACCTGAAAAACAAGAGACTCAACTTTCATAGGCAACATTGCATCCCAAATTGTTATTATTTTGGCCTTCAATATAATCGCACGCCTCCAAAGAGAAGAAGCGTTCAGCCTGGAAGCCAAATCTAGTTTGGCATCCAATTTCTAGTTCTATTGTGTCATTAACATTTTGAGAGTAATTACATTACTTGGGAAGCAAAATTTGCTATGATTTTTTCGTCAGAATTTATGTGCACAGTATTCCAAAGGAGAAACATTAGTCTTTAAGCATGCATATAGACTTACTTAAGGAAAAGTAGAATTACCATGCAATGAAAAAAATCTTGCTTTCTGGAATTTCTCATCAGTGATGAAATACAAATCATGGGCGGCACCCATTGGCAGGCAGAGACTCTACAAAGTCCTCAGGTTTCATCTGGGCTTCCAAGTTTCTCCACCACCTCTTCTTGATTCTCAATTTTGAAACTAATGAACTATTGGTTCCTCTTTACTTTTAGCTCCAAGAATTTCAATTTACATTCATCACACAGCCATTCCAAATGCCGCATTTGCCTAATAGATATCATCATGGATTTACAATAAACATGATAGGATTTATTTGTTAGGATAGGAAAAAAATATCAAGAAATGCATATCAGCATTTATTTTAGTATACTATGCGTCATAGTTATTGGACAATGCATATTATCATCACCAGATTGCATCACAACTAAGTGGACTTGCAAGCTTACCCAAAGAGATGATGAAAATACTACCTGCTATTTATTTTGTTAAAATGTTCTCATGGAACAGAAATGATTTTGGGACAAGTGGCACAATCCTAGGACTATTTTCTATATCTGCTTTACCTAATTTCTAAAAGAAATCATTTACTTTGATGACAGATAGAATACATATATATATATATATATATAAATATATGAATACGATGTTTCTTCCTATAAATGTCCAAGGCAGTCCAATTTGATAGTTTAAAATCAATTTCAGCTCATACAAGCACTCATCTGTTAAAAGTGGTAATCTATATGACTATATCTTGCCAAAGGCAATCCAATTTGATTTCTCTCTCTCTATAGTCCATAATGTTAAAGAGATTCATGTCTGTGTGAAAATTTTCTATATGTGTTTTAAAATTTTCTGTACAATTCTCCTGTTAATTCGAATAAGAACTTTCAAAATTAACTATCAAATGGGTCTAGATGAGTAAATCTTGCGGCTCTATAATTCATATTCAGGGCAAGTTTTTTGAGGCAAACATCGATCACAATGTAGCAGAAAATGTCAATTTAGAACTACAAAATCAGGAAATCTGAATGTGGGGGACAACTTGAAATGCTATTAGAATTACTACACCAAAAGTTTAGCAGTTCAAGCTTACCAGGTATTCTCACTAATAGGCTTTGTTCCATTCCTAGAAGACCTGATACTTGTGTTGCATAGTTAGCTTGGGCAATAGGTGTCCTAAAAGGCAGAAAAGCTTTGTTGTTATCTTCTTCTTCTTTTTTTTGGTAAAGAAGCTTTGTTGTTATCATTTTTGAAGTTTCTTGGATTGCTCTTATATATCCAACTTAGATGGAGAAAACTCTCAATGGCATGAGAACAACTTAAAGATGAAAAAACTACATCCAAGATTATTGTCGTAAAGGTTGGATGGACTGGCATCAAGCAAGCATATTGTGAAGTCCGCCAGAAACAAAGGTTGTGCTCTTTTTGAAATATCCCTATGACTGTATTTGATTCTAATTCTTAACCTTTGTATTTTTCTATCTTGTGTTTGCTTTTGATGATATGTTGTCCTGTAATCTATAGTGTTTTATCCTTATTGTTGATAGGGCTCTTTGTATTATTTTGGTTCTTTTTTGGTAGTCTGCTAGTCTTGTTTGCAATGTATTTGTTTCTAATGAATAAATCTCATTCAACTTTAAAAATAAATTAAAAAAGGCTATTTAGGAAACAAAAGGTTATACTTAGCTAATCAATATTGCTTTATTTTTTTAATGATGATTATGTTCTCATTCGGCTAAAAAGATGATGTTTAGGGAATCAAAGGTTGTGCTTAATTGATCAAGACAGTGACAGTGAGCCCATCCCCTGGTTAGGCAATGTTGCTTCCTTCATTATTTTTGCAAAAGCTACTGCACCTTGGTCTAAATGAAATTTGATACCATGTTTCCATGTTCCTATACATTTATTTGCTACTGGTATGCAGTTTCTTAATTCAGAAGTCAGAGCAAGCATCTCAAATCTATAGGAAGGGGGACATGACCAAGAAGCACTCAGCTGAAAGCTGGTAAGATTTGTTTGGGCTGAAGGCCTATGTAATATGAAAGCTTGTCTTACAATCTATTTTGGACCAATGAAAAAGAACATGAAACTTGCAACTTGGAAGTTGAGCTCAATAGTGTACTATGGAATACTTATCCCACCTGAAACAAACTTTGTATTTAGTGAACTTTGAAGATCCTATTTACAAGTCTTTAGAGAATCATGACCCTAGCATACATGAAAATTATGATGTTTATCTGCTGGTGGTATGCATTTCCTTCTAAGGTGATATTTAAACAATCACCATGGTTAATTACTGGAGAAATGAACAAAGGCATAAACATTATTTGTGACCTAAGCATCAATGACTAGTTTTGGTGAAAAGCCTATTTAACTACATGCTTGTTTTGTGGCCTGCTATGAACGTTTCAAGTTTCCTTTGACCGAAATACTTCCTTAATTATTGTTTCATCATGTCTATATCTTTCATAATTTCTTGTGCTTCTCTTGCTTTTGTTTTCTTTTTAATACCCTAGTATTCCTGCTTATGCAAAGGAGCTCCAATGTAACTTGCAATGAGAAAGAGAAACAATCCCTTTATAAAGCTATTAAAAATCCTTCAAATGGGTTGTCGACTTATTAGTCTGTTCAAGAACATTTCTGGAGTCTAATGTGACAATATAAGTGGAAAGTTGGGTTGAGCCCCACCAAGCAATTTCAAATTCTGCCCACTATGTGAACTATATGTTATAAGTGGAAACAGTGCGCACTATGTGAACACAATTTTTTTTTTCTATACTGTGCTAAAGTTCATTTTAACAGACTTTTTTATTTCTTTGACTTGGGAACCCACATATCATTCTAGTCTTTCAGTTACCCCACCGAAACTTCACCCCATCTGCAAAGAAAACCCACTGCATACGGTATTCCCATTAAAAATGAATGTTGATTTCTTCACACAAACATTGATTCTAGAGCCACACCGACATTAACGTGGAAGGGAGAAACTGGTAATAAGAAACAATTTCATTTTTTTAAAATCGGAAGGTTCTGCCCAGCTTATTTAAGGGAGACTAAAGACTTTGGACCCAAAAAAAAAAAAAACCGAAACTTCACCCCATCTGCAAAGAAAACCCACTGCATACGGTATTCCCATTAAAAATGAATGTTGATTTCTTCACACAAACATTGATTCTAGAGCCACACCGACATTAACGTGGAAGGGAGAAACTGGTAATAAGAAACAATTTCATTTTTTTAAAATCGGAAGGTTCTGCCCAGCTTATTTAAGGGAGACTAAAGACTTTGGACCCAAAAAAAAAAAAAAAAAAATCAAAGTCTCAGATACTTTCTTTTTAATCTCTAGAGGTCGAAAGTGTTTGGATTATAAATTTTTAATTTTATTATTAAAAAAAGTAATAATTTGAATTAGCATTATTTGAACAATCATGAATTCAAAATTATCATTTGGTATAATTGCAATTTGATTTTGATCACAATGGTGGCAGTGTAGCAACCCCATTATGATTAAGAGGCATTTGATCTAATTTGGGTTTTCAAATAAGAGACTCAAAGTTCTACTTATTTTTCTTTAAATTTTATGAGTCTTTTATTTTAACTAAATATTATTAATATTTGAGTTTATAGGAGTTACGTCCACTGTGTCAAATAATCTATTTATATATATACACACACACTAGCCTCATCACACGGGCTTTGGCATGTGATGAGACTTTTTTTTGCCCATGTGTCCATCTAAGTTTTTAATTTTTGTGACAATTGAATTATTAGGTGCAAAAACTGAAGAATTTAAAACCAATTAAATCCTAAATCATATATATATAATGAGAAACCATTACATATTTTAAAAATAAATGGTTTAAAAAAAGTGTAAGCTAATACCATTTATAAATTTATAATTTGAACATCTTCTAAAATATATATATAATTTAAACCATATAGTTGTGATTGTTTTTAATTGTACCTATGCATATGCATAAGGTTAAACACTAGTTTAGGTAATTGAGAAGTAGGACAGAATTTGTTATGTTGAATTCCACAAAAATTTGGCATTGGTAGTGCCGAACTAGGGGCAAGAGAGAAGAAAGACTTTGACAGCAAATGCATACTACCTTTCATATTACTATAACACCAAATTGTCTCTGTTACATTATGCAAACCGAAGGACTTCCTTTAAAAAATTATATATATACAAGTTCTAAATCATCAATTAATCCATTCAAAATAAATAAATAAATAAACTATCAATTAAAGAATGCTCAAAGAATCAAAAATTTTGTTCAATTATTTTCAAGGACATTTCCCAGAAAGCATGGAGATGGCAATATAGAAACAAGTCATCAAACAACTGTAAGGTTCCAAATAATTGCATTTGGAATAATTTTGATTAATCATAACAATAATTATAAATTTGATATATATATATGAGTCCTAACTCCTAAACTATCCATTAATTTGTTTAAAATAAATAAATAAATAATCAATTAAAGAATGCTCAAAGCCTTAAGCTCTTTGTCCAATTATTTTTAAGGACATTTCTTAGAAAGCATTGAGATGGAAATATAGAAAACATGTCATCAACCAATGATATGCCTCATATTTTTTTTCTTTTTTTTTTTTTTTTTTGTTGAGAGTTTCAACTTATGGTGTCCACTCCTAATGATAGTTCTTTATCATTAGAACAAGACACCAATCAGTTTAAAGTGAAGGCGGGAATTGAACCCCAGATCTCTTATTCAACCATCAAAGACTTTACCAGTTGAGTTAACTAGAACCCACTCATATTTTTTTTCCTAGTTGTGCAAATATAATGAGCACTTCAATAATAAACATAAATTAGAAGATATCTACAAAAATCCATAAATAAGGTGCTAATTTTCTTACATGGAAAACTCATTAATGAGAAGAGAAAAACTACATAACAGTTTAGTAAAAGAACTTCTAATATAAAATAATGAGTTTATAATGTGTGTGTGTGTGGGGGGGGGGGGGGGGGTGGTGGGGGCGGGGCGAAGTGGGGGAAGGAAAGCTTTGTTTTACTATTTAAAGAGTTTTGGTTTAAAAGGAGGAAAAATAAGAAATTCAAACTAATGACTTTGGTTTTATGAAGCATTCTCTTCAATCACTTGTGTTACTTAAGAAGAATACAATTAAAAATTAAAAATAAGTCTAGCGTCACACACTAAAACAAAAAAATTACAACTATCAAGGAAACAAATTGTTATTAACAATTTAATAGATAGAAATGTGATATTAGTAGTAAGTTTAGATAAAAATCGATAAAAAAATAATAATTAACAATTCAACTATTGTGATATATTCGTAATATTACTCATGCATTTATTAGGTCTAAAAAAGAAAGACTTGTTTTTTTATGGCAGAAAACTTTTTAAGTACAAGCTTTTTTTGTTATTAATAAACTTTTTTTTTTGGCCCAAAAAAAAAGTATTAAACATTTTTTCAACTATAAACAAATAAACACAACTTTTTATAGTGGAAAACCTAGGAGACTAGCTTTTTTTTTTCTTTCCCCAGAACAAATACCACTTCATTGACTTGTTAACTTGTTGGCCATCTACTAAGCCTTGGCTCTATTCTCTTCACGGTAGGTGTGTGGAAACTGAGAGGGACATACAGCACGCAAAAGATCAGTCTTACTCTTTGGTTGATGTGTTGCGGAGAAAATGCTTATTGCATTTTATGAAGTATACTCTACGATATCATGGAACAGGAATTTATTGCAATATTTGAATGTTTTTCACTTGACAAATTTTATATGCTAAGAGACAAGCTTTTATTTGCTAAGAATACAAAAAACAAATAAAATGGACCAATTGATATGTACATTTGAGAAAAAATTATAAATCAATTGGTATTAATATTCCTTTAGAACTCCAGAATTAATTCAATCCAACCTAATTTTTGTAATTCTAGTAAGGATTATTTGCATAAAAATAAAATATCATTAGAACTGTTATCATCTTTTCTTTTCTTTTTTTTTCAAAAATCTAATTAAACTTCACTCTATTATTATTAATAAGAAACTCAAAATGCTTTTTTTATTTATTTATAGGAATTGTATATTAATATAGGTTTCTCAATGTATTTTCTAGTATAAATCAAGTAAAATTCTTCTTAAAAAAATCAATTAAAATCCATTGTTCCCACCAACAAAAAATTTTCCTTTAAAGTTATTATATAAAAGCCCAGAAAATGAAGATAATGTGTTGTAGAATCTTAAGGGTAAAACAAAAAGCATTCAGATTAAAAACTGATCAAGCACAAGACTCTCATTAGTCTCCTATAAATTATCGTCCAATTAGTATCATTTTCGTTACTAAAAACCTTACTGCTATTTACATAATAATAATCTGATACTTAAGTACTAACAAACAATTTTTCTAAATGGGAAAGTTGTGCCTAGTGTATACAAGAGCGACTCTAAAAGACTTTGGCAAGAAAAACAAACTTTCCGTAACTCTCTTTGAAGACATTAGAAGTTCAAAGTCTTTTAGAATATGAATTTGTAATTTTTTTTAAAAAAAAAAAGGTATTAAATTGAATATCATTATTTTAAGCAAGAGCCTCTTATTGTAACTTTTTTTTTTTTTTTTTATTGAAGAAAAAAAAATGAAGGGTCCTACTTACAAGACTTCAGTCAATGCTTAAAGCATAGACCGGTTGCAGAGAGAGTGTAGAATTTTTTAGTGTAAAACAAAACAAAATCAAACAGAAGTGCTCCTATAAATTACCATCCAATTAGTATCGTCTTCACAAAAAACCCTTACCTCTCATAATCTGACAATGGAGGGTTCCTTAGGATTCCTTTTCCTGGCTTTTCTAATTATTCCTCTTCCTAATTTCTTCATTTTCTGCACCGGACACTCTCACTCTCCCTCTCAGCTTCGTTGCATCGATACTGAGCGACACGCCCTTCTCACCTTCAAGCAAGACCTTATTGATCCATTAAATTGACTCTCCTCTTGGACTGTTGATGGGGATTGCTGTCACTGGCTTGGTGTTGTTTGCCACAACCTCACTGCTCACGTCCACCAACTCCATCTTGGAACCTTTTATCCTTCAGGTGGTTTTGTAACTAACAAACAATATGACGCTTATCGGCGGTCAATGTTTGGTGGTAAGCTAAATCCTTCTCTGCTTGATTTGAAGCATTTGAATTATTTTGACCTCAGCTTCAATAATTTCTCTGCTTCTCCTATTCCCTCATTTCTCGGTTCAATGAAGAGTTTAACATCTCTTAATCTCTCTAATGCGAGATTTGTGGGACTCATTCCTCATCAACTTGGAAATCTCTCCAATTTGCACTATCTCAATCTCCATGATTATTGGCTTGAGGATTTATATGTGAATAACCTTGAATGGCTTTCTGGTCTTCCTTTGCTACAACATCTCGATATGAGTTATGTTAATCTTAGCAAAGCCTCTGATTGGGTTCAACTCACAAACACACTCCCTTCCTTGTTTGAGTTGCGGTTGTCATATTGCCAACTTCGTTCCATTCCACCGACACCCAGTGTTAACTTTTCATCTCTCCTCACCCTCGATCTTTCACAGAACTATTTTGAAAACACTTTGATCCCATCATGGATCTTTGGTCTTCGTAATCTTGTTTCTCTTGATCTATCTTCCAATATCTTTCAAGGTCCAATCCCTGTTGATCTCCAAAACATGACTTCTCTTAGTCACCTCGATCTATTTGAAAACCAATTCAACTCTTCAATTCCCAATTGGTTGTATAGTTTTAGCCGTTTTGAGTTTCTCAACCTTGCCGACAATAATTTGCAGGGTACGATCTCCAGTGCCATTGGAAACCTAACATATGCCATTAGTATTGACTTGTCATACAATGAACTTGGAGGAAAGTTGCCAAGATCGTTGGGTAATCTCTGTAACTTAAGGGAAATCAGATTGTCATCCAACAAATGGAGTCAAGAGATATCTGAAATCTTAGAAAGTTTATCAAGGTGTCTTTCAGATAGACTAGAGATCTTAGACTTAACCAATTCTCAACTTCATGGTCATTTGACGGATGTACTTGGGCAATTTAAAAACCTAGTACATCTTTCATTTAAGGAAAATTCAATTTCAGGTCCACTTCCGGTGTCTTTAGAAAATCTTTCATCTTTGACAAACCTGGATTTTTCATATAACCAATTCAATGGAACTCTCCCTCAAAATTTTGGACAATTAAAAAATCTAGTCATACTTTATTTTCAGTCTAATTCAATTTCAGGTCCAATTCCAATGTCTTTAGAAAATCTTTCATCTTTGACAAACCTGGACTTTTCACAGAATCTGTTTAGCAGAACTCTTTCTCAAAATTTTGGGCAATTAAAAAATCTAGTCAGCCTTTCTTTTTGGAATAATTCAATCTCTGGTCCACTCCCACTGTCTTTAGGAAGTCTTTCATCTCTAACAGACCTGGATCTTTCAAATAATCTATTCAACGGGACAGTTCCTCAAAATTTTGGGCAACTTTCCAAGCTAGATAGTTTGTATATTGACTCAAATATGTTGGAAGGTATTGTGTCCAAATCTCATTTTTCCAATTTCACAAGTTTGAAAACATTTCATGCATGTGGAAACCGGCTGACTTTAAATGTAAGTCACGATTGGATTCCTCCTTTTCAATTGGAGGATTTAAGCTTGCGATCATGGAATTTAGGGCCAAAATTTCCTCCATGGCTTTGTTCACAAAGGAATCTTCAGTATTTGGACATATCCAACACACAGATTTCAGATGTGATTCCTCCTTCAATTTGGAACTTGCCCTCTCAATTCAATTATCTAAATCTTTCCCACAATCAAATCAATGGTGAGATTCCAAACAATCCTTCAATTTTGTCTACTTCTTCAGTGATTGATTTAAGTTCAAACCAATTCAAAGGTTCATTGCCTTATATATCCTCTAGTGTGATTGTGCTAGATCTTTCTCACAATTCATTCTCCAAGTCAATTTCATCATTTTTGTGTTTCAAGTCAAATGACTCCAAAAGCATAGGATATCTCAATCTTGAAAAAAATAATTTATCAGGAAAAATTCCTGATTGTTGGATGAAGTGGAATAGCTTGGTAGTCCTAAATTTGGCAAACAACAATTTTAGTGGCAACTTTCCAGCATCCATTGGATCTTTGACACGTCTTAAGTCTTTGCACCTATACAACAATAAATTCTCAGGAAACTTACCATTATCTCTGAGAAATTGTGAAAATTTGGTGACTATTGATGTTGCTGAAAATGAGTTTGTTGGAAGCATACCTTCATGGATAGGACATAGATTTTCAAGCTTGATGATTCTCAACCTTCGCTCAAATAATTTCCATGGTCACATACCAAAGGAACTTTGTGCTCTTACCTCACTCCAGATCTTGGACCTTTCTCATAATAAGCTATCTGGAGGTATTCCTAGATGTGTAAAAAATTTTAGTGCCATGGCCACAAAAAATAATTCAAATCTTGACATGAGTTTTAATCACTCAAATGATTATTACGATGAAACTTTCCCTCTTGAAAGTGAATTGCTTGTGATAAAGGGCAAAACTCTAGAGTATAGCACCATTCTCCACATAGTAAAATGTATAGACTTTTCTAAGAACAGTTTATCAGGAGAGATCCCTAAAGAAATGACCAGTCTTCAAGGATTACAATCATTGAATTTATCATATAATCTCTTGATTGGAAGTATTCCTGAGAATATAGGTGCTATGGGATCATTGGAATCAATTGATTTCTCTATGAACCAACTTTTTGGTCAAATTCCCTCAAGCATGTCAAGTTTGACATTTTTAAATCATTTAAACTTGTCAAACAATAATTTGACTGGGAAAATCCCTTTAAGTACTCAACTACAGAGCTTCAATGCATCAGGTTTTATTGGAAACAAACTTTGTGGACTACCACTTTCTAATAAATGTACTATTGATGATGTAAACCCTGACAACGAAAACAAAGGGAGTAAACATAATGGTGGACTTGAAGTGGATTGGTTCTTTGTAAGCATGGCGCTCGGCTTTGTGGTTGGGTTTTGGGGTGTATGTGGCCCTTTACTATTGAACAAGCAATGGAGAATTATGTATTTTAAATTCCTAGATCACATGGGGTACAAGCTTAAGAGTCTTGTTTTGTTGTAAGATTCTTAATATTTTGTGCAAATGTCATGTTTATCAATATTTTGATGATTTCTAGAGCATCTTTGTGCTGGTTAGTACTTATGTTATTAGTTAATTCACTCCATTAGCATATATGAATATGGTGTTACTTCCTATGAATGTCAATGTAATGCAATATGGAAAATCAAATTTTAGTCTGTAAAAGCAATGTAGTATACTATATCTTGAAATGATGCCCTATTTGTGTTACTGTTACTCTTTTTTTTTTTTTGGGTGAGGATTATTTCTATTACTTTAAGGGGAATTTTGGTATCTTACTAGCTAAGTGTTCATTTGGCTATCCTGATAACTCTCTTTAGAATTTTCTAGTGATCACTTTGTAAAGTCTCAACAAGATTGTGCATAACTAGACAACCTAATCATGTTTATAACAAATTCCAAGGGTATCAGTTGGATCCCTTCCAAACAATTTCAGAGAAGGAATCCTAGGCTACAAAATAGTGGCTCTATAAAGTCTACCGTTCCCCTGCGAAATCTGGCCTTTGATGTCGGAGGAGATTTTTTCCTGATAATCTCAAAGTAATAGATAAAAACTACCTTGAATATGGATTTTAAGGTTTTCAGCTTTTTTGTTTTTCTTGAAATGTTAATTAAATGTACACAATATTTTGATAAAGTAGTAAGTCTAGTGCTATGCTTCTATCTACTCAGGTCTTCCAAATGACGGTTAATTTACTATACCTTTCTTATAAACAACGAGAAGTCTCTCAGTAATGCTTTCCTTGAGTTTTAGGATATTTAAAACTAGATGATTCATTTTTTAAGAGTCATGGTTATGCATATTTAAAACTAGTGCTTTCCTAATTTCTTCATTTTCTGCACCGGACACTCTCACTCTCCCTCTCAGCTTCGTTGCATCGATACCAAGCGACACACCCTTCTCACCTTCAAGCAAGACCTTATTGATCCATTAAATTGACTCTCCTCTTGGACTGTTGATGGGGATTGCTATCACTGGCTTGGTGTTGTCTGCCACAATCTCACTGCTCACGTCCACCAACTCCATCTTGGAACCTTTTATCCTTCAGGTGGTTTTGCAACTAACAAACAATATGACGCTTATCGGCGGTCAATGTTTGGTGGTAAGCTAAATCCTTCTCTGCTTGATTTGAAACATTTGAATTACTTTGACCTTAGCTTCAATAATTTCTTTGCTTCTCCTATTCCCTCCTTTCTCGGTTCAGTGAAGAATTTAACATCTCTTAATCTCTCTAATGCGAGATTTGTGGGACTCATTCCTCATCAACTTGGAAATCTCTCCAATTTGCACTATCTCAATCTTGAAGGCTATTATTTACATGTGAATAACCTTGAATGGCTTTCTGGTCTTCCTTTGCTACAACATCTCGATAAGAGTTCTGTTAATCTTAGCAAAGCCTCTGATTGGCTTCAACTCACATACACACTCCCTTCTTTGTTAGAGTTGCGGTTGTCATATAATTGCCAGCTTCCTCTCATTCCACCAACACCCACTGTTAACTTTTCATCTCTTCTTGTTGATGTCCACAACATGACTTCTCTTAGGCACCTCGATCTATTTGGAAACAATTTCAACTCTTCAATTCCCAATTGGTTGTATAGTTTTAGTCGTCTTGAGTTTCTCAACCTTGGCTACAATAATTTGCAGGGTACAATCTCCAGTGCCATTGGAAACCTAACATCTGCCATTAGTATTGACTTATCATCCAATGAACTTGGAGGAAAGTTGTCAAGATCGTTGGGTAATCTCTATAACTTAAGGGAAATCAGTTTGTCATACAACAAATGGAGTCAAGAGATATTTGAAATCTTAGAAAGTTTATCAGGGTGTCTTTCAGATGGACTAGAGATCTTAGACTTAAGTCATTCTCAACTTCATGGTCATTTGACGGATGAACTTGGGGTATTTAAAAATCTAGTCGAACTTTTTACTGGGTCTAATTCAATATCTGGTCCAATTCCAGTTTCTTTAGGAATCCTATCATCTTTGACATACCTGGATCTTTTGTATAATCAATTTAATGAAACTCTCCCTCAAAATTTTGGGCAGCTTTCCAAACTAGAGACTTTACTTATTGAATCAAATATGTTGGAAGGTGTTGTGTCCGAAGTTCATTTTTCCAATTTAACAAGTTTGATCAATCTTTATGCATCTAGAAACAAACTGACTTTAGAAGTAAGTTACAATTGGAATCCTCCTTTTCAGCTTGTGTCTTTAAGCTTTCAATCATGGAATTTGGGACCAAATTTTCCCGCATGGCTTTGTTCACAAAGACATCTTCAGCGTTTGGACATATCCAATGCAAGGATTTTTGGTGTTGTTCCTCCTCCTTTTTGAAACTTGTCTTCTCAATTTGTCTTTCTAAATCTGTCCCAAAATCTACTCTATGGAGAGATAGTAAACAGTCTCATGAATTTGTCTTCTAATTCTGTGATTGATCTGAGTTCGAACCATTTCAATGGTTCGTTACCTTATGTATCCTCTAATGTGACTGTGCTAGATCTTTCTAACAATTCATTTTCTAGATCTATTTCTCACTTTTTGTGTTACAAGATGAATGAGCCCAAACAAATGCAACTTCTCAATCTTGGAAAAAATCATTTATCTGGAAAAATACCTAATTGTTGGATGAAGTGGAACAACTTGATGCTCCTAAATTTAGGAATCAACAATTTCACTGGCAACATTCCAACATCCCTTGGATCTTTGACTCTTCTTAATTCTTTGCACCTACACAAAAACAAATTGTCTGGAAAATTACCATCATCTTTGCAAAATTGTGACAATTTGATGACCATTGATGTTGCTGAAAATGAGTTTGTTGGAAGCATACCTTCATGGATAGGCCATAAATGTTCAAACTTGATGATTCTTAGCCTTCGCTCAAATAATTTTCTTGGTCACATACCGGCAGAACTTTGTGCTTTAACTTCACTCCAAATCATGGACCTTTCATGTAATAAGCTATCTGGAAGCGTACCGAGATTTGTTAAAAATTTTAGTGCCATGGCC
Source organism: Quercus lobata (assembly GCF_001633185.2). Taxonomy (NCBI): domain Eukaryota; kingdom Viridiplantae; phylum Streptophyta; class Magnoliopsida; order Fagales; family Fagaceae; genus Quercus; species Quercus lobata. The sequence goes on along the minus strand of NC_044912.1, from coordinate 14,032,922 downwards.
ACAAAAGATACTTCAAATGACGCCATGGTTTTTTATCCCTCAACGTTTTATTATGGTGAATCATTCCCTCTTGAAAGTGCATTGCTTGTGATAAAAGGGCAGATTCTTGAGTATAGTACCATTCTCCGATTGGTAAAAAGTATAGACCTTTCAATGAACGGTTTATCAGGAGAGATACCCATAGAAGTGACCACTCTCCAAGGATTACAATCATTAAATTTTTCATATAATCTCTTGATTGGAAGTATTCCAGAGAATATAGGTACTATGGGATCACTAGAATCTATTGATTTCTCTGTGAACCAACTTTCAAGTCAAATTCCCTCAAGCATGTCAAGTTTGACATTTTAAATCATTTGAACTTATCAAACAACAATTTGACTGGGAAAATCCCATTAGGCACTCAACTACAGAGCTTCAATGCATCAGGTTTTATTGGAAACAAACTTTGTGGACTACCGCTTTCTAATAAATGTACTATAGATGATGTAGACCCTAAGAATGAAAACAAAGGGAGTAAACATAACGGTGGACTTGAAGTGGATTGGTTCTTTGTAAGCTTGGCACTCGGCTTTGTGGTTGGGTTTTGGGGTGTATGTGGCCCTTTACTATTGAACAAACAATGGAGAATTATGTATTTTCAATTCCTGGATCACATGGGGTACAAGCTTAAGAGTCTTGTTTTGTTGTAAGTAAAATGTTGTAAGATTCTTAATATTTTGTGTAAATGTCATGTTTATCAATATTTTGATGATTTCTTCTTATCAATAATATTTGATGATTTCTAGATCATCTTTGTGCTAGTTAGTACTTATGTTATTAGTTAATTCACTCCATTAGCATATATGAATATGGTGTTTCTTCCAATGAATGTCAGTGTAATCCAATTTGTAAAATCAAATTTTAGTCCGTAAAAGCAATTGATTCTTTAAAAGCAATGTAGTATACTATATCTTGAAATGATGCCCTGTTTGTGTTACTGTTACTCTTTTTTTTCTTTTTCTTTTTGGGTGAGGACTATTTCTGTTACTTTAAGGGGGGATTTTGATATCTTACTAGCTAAGTGTTCATCCGGCTATCCCGATAACTCTCTTTCGAATTTCCTAATGATCACTTTATAAAGTCTCAACAAGATTGTGCATAACTGGACAACCTAATCATGTTTATAAAAAATTCCAAGGGTATCAATTGGATCCCTTCCAAATAGTTTCAGAGAAAGAATCCTAGGCTACAAAATAGTGGCTCTGTAAAGTCTACCGTTCCCCTGCCAAATCTGGCCTTTGATGTCAGAGGAGATTTTTTTCAAATAATCTCATAGAAATAGATAAAAACTACCTTGAATCCGAATTTTAAGGTTTTTCAGCTTTTTTGTTTTTCTTGAAATGTTAATTAAATGTACACAATATTTTGATAAAATAGTAAGTCTAGTGCTTTGCTTCTATATACTTAGGTCTCCCAAATGATAGTTAATTTACTATACCTTTCTCCTAAACAATAAGAAGTCTCTCAGCAGTGCTTTCCTTGAGTTTTATGATATTTAAAACTGGATGGTTCATTTTTTAAGAGTCATGGTTATGTCTGCGAAGGACCAATACTGAAAGGTACTGTAGGGGGATTTGAAAACTTAATTGGGATTGGCCATATGGAAGTTTTACACATTTTTGGTTCTCTATTTAGGTGGAAAATTTCTCAAACATCATATTGAAGATGTACATGAAACTTGCAACTTGCAAGTCAAGCTCAATAGTGTCTAGTGGAATCTTTTCTCCCACTTGCAAGAATGTAGCATACATGAAAATTCTCATGTGTCGAGAAAATCAAATCATAAACAGTAGTCCACTTCTCTTTAAGGTGATATTTAAATGATCACTTTGGTTAATTACTAAAGAAAATGAATAAAGACATAAACATTATTTGTGAGCTAACCATCAATGGCTAGTTTTGGCTAAAAACCTATTTAAACACACGCTTGTGTTGTTGCCTGCTTTTAAATATGTAAAGGTTCCTTTGAATTCAATTCTTCCTTATTGCTTCATCAAATCTGTGTCTTTCATAATTGTTGTGCTTCTCTTGCTATAGTTTTCTCTGTAATAGCCTACAATTCAAGCCTATGCAAAGGAGCTCCAATCTAACTTGCAATGAAAAAGAAAAAGCAAGCCCTTCTAAGTTTCAAAGCTATTACAAGTCCTTCAAGTAGGTATAGTCTTTGTATGTTCAAGATTGCTGAAGATGGATTGGAATCTAATTTGACAACGTTGGTGGAAATCGGGTTGAACTCTACCTAGGAATTAATATTCTGATGATGAATATGGATTACCATTGGGTGGCAAGATTAATCCTTTTTTTACAAGAGCTAGAACTACTAAATAAATTGAGTTAATTATTCTACTTGTGAGGGCATTCCAAGCTATTTTTTTTACTTGGAGTTTAGAAATCTATCACAGCTTTACTTTATTAATCTACAGGAAAATGATATTCTAGTTTTGGTTTCTCATCTTTCTTCCCTACATTATTTTTACGCAAGTGGTGTCAACTTTCAAAGGGAAAAAGAAAAATGTTTCAGGTAAATCAACTCCCTTTTATTTTAATATTATGGTCATCTCAATGCCAAATTCATAACATGCATTGGTCCCTGAAAATTTCAATTTTCTATCCCTTGAAGAGCTTAATCTTTCTGCTTTTTTTTTTTTCTTAATAGTTATGACAATGAGAGAGGAGGATTTGAACCCTGAATGTCTCCGTTGGAAACACCATAAGGTATCAATTAAGCTACAAAACTCTTGGCCAATCATTTTAGTGGCACAATAGCAATTAGTAATAAACTTTCATACCTGTCCTTAGACTCCAGTAATCTACAAGGCCAAGTGCCTAGTACCAAACTAAATCTTTGCAACCTTAAACACGTTTTTTGTCCAGCAATTAGCTGTCTGAGAAAATCCCAGATTCCTTAGGCCATTTTAGGCATCTTGTATATCTTTCTTTCTATATATGATAAGTTCTTCTATGGTCCCATCCTGAATATCTTGGAAAATTGTTAACCTTGTGGAAATTACATCTTCACACTCTATTCTCATGAATGTAAGCCCCAATGGGGCTCCTACTTTTGAACTCAATGCCATCATAGTGAGTCCACACTTCCTGCATGGTTACCAACACAGAAACCTTATGCAGCTAGACATCTCCCAAATAGGAATTTCAGACAGTTCTAAACTGGTTCTAGAATTTGGCTATGTACATTAAATTGGTCAATTTGCCTGAGAACAAACTTGATGGCAAATTGGCAATGTATCCAAGGTATTGCTAAATTCTAAACTTGTTGATTGAGTTCCAAATGTTTCAAAGGTTAACTACAACAATCATCACCAAATGTTACAGTTTTGAATATTGCTTTTCTAGACCAAGATCCTCATTTTGTGCCAAAACATTATTAGAAATTTGCCTGATAGTTCTTGACATATCAAATAAATCTCTATCAAGAGAACTTCATCATTGCCAAATGCATTGGCTATTTTTTACCCGATTAAATTGGGAACAATAACCTTTCAGGTGTGATTCACAATCACGAATCATTGGCTGCCTTATATAAGCTTGAACCCTTGTGCTTTAACAACAATAGCTTCTTCTTAATTGTATTTTTTTTATTGCAATACACCTTGTGGGCTCCTTGATCTAGACTGGAATAGGGTCACAGGGAATTATACCATGCTGGATGGTTGAAATGATAGTTGTCCAAAAATATGGCTACTTGCTTCTCTTTTGGTATTGTATTTTTGCCAATTATAGATTCAAGACATTTACCAAGGTGTTCCAATGAACTTGAACCTTACATTTACTTCTTTTCTCTAGAACTTTTTAAGAGTCTTTTATTATTCAATGTTTGTAAGGAGCATATATGGTATACCTTTCAAGTAACTCTTGTATTAGTTTCTACTGAGGTCTTACTGGATTTTGTTTCTTGAAATCATCTCAAAGTCATTTTATGGGAAAGATACCAGAAAAAGTTGAGAACATGATATTGTTGGAATTCCCTGATTAAAAGTGAACTGGTTCCTTGAAATTTTGAGTGAGCTAGTATTTAAGTGGAAGTCATCATCTTCTACACTAGACTTCAAAGATCTGTCCTCAATGATAGTAAATCTTCTATGAGATATACTCCCAAACATTATGTCCTTAACAATTTTTTGGTGTTGTTGATGTTGTAGGCACTGCACTGAAAATGTGATTGAATTCATATCTAACTTTCTACCTAGTGGGTTTTTATTTCAGATATATGCTGAAACTAAAATGGGGGCAACGTTTTCAATTTTCAGTCTAGTTTTGTTGACCATTGCCATATGAAATATGGTTCATTTTGAAATGCAACCTTCATTTAAAAATGATTTGAGAACACTATGCTCTAGAAGGAAACAGACTAGCTAGGTACTATAAGGAGTTATTCTTCACATTTGTATCATACAATTTTGTACTATAACGCACATGTAACAAGCTAAAAGCTTACGCTGTGGCAATACTTTTGATGATTGCAGGACCTTGTTGTGCATGCTTTGGGAAGGTAGCTCCAGTTCATGCTTTCCAAGAGGCCACAAAGATTAGTTTAAAATTGTAGTAGGTCTCATTACCTCCTGAATTTGTTCTAGACTGTGCATGAATAAATTGCTGAGGATTATTATTTCTACATATGATCTGTACAAACTATTTATATACATAGGGGAAAGTCATTTCACTTTGCACCAAAAAGAGTAAAACATTAGGTTATTTGTTTATATCTTTCCAATTTAAAGCAAGTCTGGAAACAACTAGATTTACTTGTCTATTCCTCAAAATGGGCTGCTACTTTTTTCCCCTTTTTTCCAATCAAGGGATGGCTAAATCCCTGGTAAGGGGGGTGTGGGGTGTGAAGTTGTTGATGTGCTAGCAAACATGACTTTTTTGACAAACAGCCTAAAAAGTACTAATCAGTATAGGTGAATACATAGTGTGACATCATACTACAGGTTTAGTACAACCCCATACAACACTACAGAATAAACAGTTCAAGGGACAAAAACAATGCTCACAGAATGTAATTGTTTTTTGTAGTTGATAGGAAGGGCTAAACATCAAAAGGGTGAAATGACAAACAATTAAAGTGCTCGCCCTTTTATAATGTCAAGGCTCATTTCACTAGGATCTGTTGCTTGCAACTCGACTTGAATGCCATCCAGTTCCCTCTTGAATCTATCCTTGGAGCTAGCATAGACCATCTTACTTCTCACCTTTGATGTATCAGGTGACCTGAAAAACAAGAGAAGTGAACTTTCTTAGGCACCATTACATACTAAATTGTTTATTGTTTTGGCCTTCAATATAATCGCATGCCTCCAAAGATATGGCCTCAAGCCAAATATAAATTGGAATCCAGTTTCTAGTTTCATTGTGTCACTATCATTTTGAGTACTTTCATTACATGGGAAGCAAATTTTCCTGGAGTGTTCTTTGAGTGCTAATCAAGATTTAATACACATGGTACCCTTATTCTTTATTTCAACACGCTGCTCTGTACACCAAAGGAGAAATAATAATCTTTATGCATATAGACTTATTTGAGGAAAAGTAGAATTACCATGCAATGAAAAAAATCTTGCTTTTCTGGCAGTTCTCATCAGTGATGAAATCAAAATCATAGACAGCATAGCGGCACTCATTGGCAGGCAGAGACTCAGTAAACTCCTCATAGGTTTCATCTGGGTTTCCCAGTCTCTCCACCACCACTTCTTGATCCTCAATCTTGAAAATAATGAACCGGTAATTCCTCTTCGCTTTTAACTCCACGAACTTCAGTTTGCATTCATCATGCACAGCCATTCCAGATACCGCATTCGCCTAACCCAAAGATTTTATTTTGGAAGAAGGAAAGAAAGATATGTATCAATGACAAAAGGCCTAACAGAAATCATCATGCATATTATACGGTAAAGATAATAGGAATTATTTGTTTCAGATGAAAAAAATATCAAGAAATGCATAACAGCACTTGGTTTAGTATACTGTGTCATAATTTATTGGACATAGCATATTGTCATTACTAGATTGCATCACAAACAAGTGGACTTGTTTTGATTGTGGCATTAAGAGATGATAGAAATAGCTACCTTCTGTCCATTTTGTAAAAATGTTGGCACCATGGAATGCAAATAATTTTATTCTCCCATGCAGTTTGTGCAGGATGCTATCAATAAAGTTTACATGTCTAGAATACGTCCAAAATTAAAATAACAGGAAGCAGCAAGCAATGTTCATTTTGGAGAATTAGAGTACATTACAATAATGATAAATAGTGTGCTAGATCTACTTTGCCTAATTTCTAACGGTGACCTCTACAATGATGACAGGCATATATATACATGATAAAAAAGAGAGAATGTTTTTGGATTGATAAATTACAGAGAAAAATACATGTAATCCATCATGAGGATCTATACTGACTCCAAAGTTTTTGGATTAAAACTTTGTTGCTGTTGCATATATTGAAGAAGAAAAAATAATAGTGTTGAAATTAAAGAAAAATATAAAATAAAATAATGTAAAGATATAACAGTGGAAATTTTTTTTATTATCTGATTCAAAAGTTCAAGATGCCTTACTATCAATGTAATGGAATATAACCATTCATATGTAACCAATGTTTAAATGTTAATAAAATTGTTATACCATTCTTGCTTTTCTTTTGATAGTTTAAGTACTTTCTAATTTTATTCTCACATATTATAAATAAATAAATAAATAAAAAGCCATTGAAAATGAAGACTCTGGTGAGAGAGATTAGGGACGTACCATGTTGTCCTCCAATAAGAGACAAAGCTTTGCCAGAAATGAAGAAAGGAAAAAAAACAAGAAGAAAAGAGGAGAAAGAAACAGAGAGATGGGAAGCAGAGGGACAGAGAGAGAGATCCTTATTTTTTGGTGAGACAAATAAAAGGTGAGAAAAATGCGGGAGGAAGAGAAATTTAAGGGACAAAACAGAGGCTGAGAATTTTCAATGCTTTCAATGGCTGATTATGTCTACAACTAACAGTTCATATCGCCACGATATGATTGCATGGGCAAACCATAGATGGTTTCTTCATTCCTCTTAAAAGAAAAAAGAAGTTGGTTTCTTTTTTTTGTTATTAAAACCCAAATGCTCTTGGACTTATATTTGTTGGGGCCCTAAGTTTTTTTTTTTTTTGGTTAAATGATGGAGTATTTATTAGTTACGACTTACAAGTGCTTTTCACATTTATTTCAAAATCATCCTTATACTTTAAATTTTAAAATGTTTCAAAATTTTCACTATCGGCATGTGATTGATGAAAAATATAAACATAGTAAACAGAATTCTTCAAGTCAATGTCATTTTGTTTACATGGAACCTATGACTTGACATGAATTTCATTTATGAAATCAATATTTTCTATACATTAAATGACGATAATGATTTTTTTGAAACAAAAAGTAGGAGAACTAAAAATAGAGCCACATGACATGAATCTATATCTATATATATCTAAAAGCTGAAGCGTAGCATTTATTGTTGCTACGCTCCAGTTGAGCCACATCATCATCGTCCACCTCATTATCATTTTCTTTCCAATTTTTCTATAATTGTTTTTAACATTTACTTTTTATTTTATTTTAATATTTACACTTTTTCCACTCTTTCTCCATCCTTACCTTTTCATCTCTCCACTACCTTCTACATAAATATATTCTTTTTCTTTTCATCTCCCCACTACCCTCTACATAAATATTTTCTTCTTCTTTCTCTTCATTTTCCTTTATTTTGTCTCTTCTTATTCACATTCTCTTACTATAAATTTGTAACTATCTATTTCATTCTATGCATGGTTTTCTCTCACAAAAAAGAGGTTCTCTCTCTCTCTCTCAATTTTTTGATGAATTTTTTTATACATTCTTCTATTTATGCCAAATTACTAATCTTTGGGAATCCTTTCTTTTCTTTTTTTTTTTTTCTCTACACTAGAATCATTATGCTCATTTTCTCACTTAATTTAATCGGGTAGTTTGCCAGAATTCAAAAAAAGGTTCTCTCTCTTTCTCTCTCAATTTTTCGATGAATTTTTTTTATACATTCTTCTATTTATGCCAAATTACTAATCTTTGGGATTTTTTTTTCTACACTAGAATCATTATTCTTATTTTCTCCTTAATTTGATTGGGTAGTTTGCCGGAATTCAAGTAAAACCAGACTATAAGGAATTTTATGACATTGGAGAACGCCTAAATATATACTAGCCAAAAGTTGAAAGTTAGCAAATTAGTGGAGCTATGATTAAGCTTTAAACGGGATTGATGGTATTGCTAATGTTCTTTAATTAGCATCCTTATTTCTATTTCTCTATATATGTTTCCTAGAATTAGTATTAGTCTCATTTTTATTTTCTCTATTATATTCTAGGTAGACCAAGAGTTCATTAAAACTCCACATTGGTTAATGCCATTTAGATTTGTTTTTTAAATTGTTTTTTTCTCTTTAATTGTTAAATGTTATCCTATTTTTGTTCTTTCTTATAACTCTAATTAACGTTGATGGTTTTTTTTTTTCTTTGGTTAGTTAAGGTTGATGGTTCTTTCTTACAGAGGAAAGAAGAAATTGAAAACAATTGAATTCCATATAAACCTGTACCTAAAGGGGACAAGAGCCTTTGTTTATTTGATTAGAGACAATATATTAAAGGGGCATATCCTTTGGTCATTGCATTGCATTTCTTAGAGGTTAAAAGATAAAGCTTGTCATTATAGGAAAACATTTGGGGTGGATATCATTTAAAATTTTTTTTTTTTGTGTATTTCATTAATATTTTTTAAGGTGAACCATATTCTTCTAACTTTGTTGTAGTGTGTTACATTTGCTTAATATACAACTCATCTCTTATGGAATAAGGAAATTACCATAATAATAAAAAATCATCACAAAATTACAAGGTTAACTTAACCAAAATTAAAATAAAACTAAAGAAATAAAAAATAGATTTTATAATAATTTATTAGTCAAAAAATTGGTAGGCATATTCAAATTCCTATTTCCAAAAACAACTAAGTATTAATCCAAACCAAAATTCAATGAAAATTATAAAAGGGAAAGAAAATACTTCCTAATGGGAAATTAAAAAAACACAATACTAAAATACATATTAAAAAAAAAAACCATCAATCTTAATTAGAGTTATAAGAAAGAATAAAAATCTTTTATGTGCAATTGTTCTCTTTATTGGTATTTATTGTTATATATTTTATTTTTACTTTTTTTTCCTTCTCATCTTATGTTATTCAACAGTTAAATTCAATCACATCTATATATATATATATATATATAATAATAATAATAATTAAACATGGAATATTTTATTTAAATTTAAATCAATAAAATTATCCTTAAAAAATTGTACTTCTTTTTTTTTTTTCATCTACACTTTGTCCAAGCTTTTTCCTTACCTTTATCTTTTCATCTCCCCACTACCTTCTACCTTAATATCACTATTTGTCTCCCCACATCTTCCATATCATTAAATTATTTATATTTTAATTTCTCTCCTTTTTTTATTTAAAAAAATTAAAATTTTAAAATTTTACTTAAATTCAATAAATAAAAGTGTCCTCATAAAGTGGAGTAATACTAGGGACACACTCATTCTCAAACCCAATACATCAAAGAAAAAATATAATACAAAACAAATGCCAATTGGGAAACACTAAATTAATAATAATAATAATAATGAGGATATCAAACCAAATATAATATAAAGAAACTAATAGTTATGGATATACTAACTTAAGGGTAGCAAAATTAAATGGAAAAAAAAAAAAAAAACTACAATGCATATTTAATGCAATGAAATAATCATCAAGTTTTGGAAAACAATAGGTTGCCTATGGAGAGAGAGAGAGAGAGAGAGAGAGAGAGATGGTAAAGAAAAAAAAAATCAAATGTCAATTAGTAACTATTAATTGGAAAACAAAGAGGTTGTAAGGAGAAGTAAAAATAAAAAATAAATATGACCAATATGAAGAACATTAAAAACTTTACAGTGCAATAAAATCAACTGTTACATTCACTTAAAAAATTGAATCAATAATTAATAATTAAACACAATCATAGCAATATATTTAAACTTAAAACTAATCAAACTCTAATTCATAACTAAAAGGAGATGTTCTCATGTAATAATAGAAATTACATAAGAAATGAAATTATGATAATAGTAAAAAAAAAGTTATAAATGAAATTATGAAAAAAAAGTGATAAAACTAAATAGCTACTATCATTATGAAGTAGTAGTCTATGATTTTGCACATCTAAAGAAGTGGAATATATAGAGTTTACTTAAGGTATATGTAAAGATTGACATTAAAAAAAAGATATGTAAAGGTTAAAAAAATGTATATTCTATAAATAAATAAAAAGGTATATGTAAGGTTTTTATTAACTTAGAAGAAAATGAAAAATCAATTATTAATAACAGTAACAACAACAACAACAACAACAATAATAATATAGAGGTAATTAGATTCCCCTTTCTTGAGGTTTGAAGAAATGACACTTTACCTCAAACTTGAAAGGAAAAAATATTTTCACCCTTTACATTTGTTTGACCAAACTTTGTTAAATTAATATTAAAATATTGTGTACTAACTTGCATGTGCTTAAGGTAGGTTCCAAAATTAACCTTAATTTTAAAATTAAATTCTCTTATTTTAAAATTTTAAATTAAAGTGTATTTCAAAATATTAAGTAATGTCTTTTCCTTTTTCTTTTTTTTTTTTCCTTTTCTTTTCCCAATGAGTTATGGAGAGATTTGTCATTTCAAATGTTTTGTTATTTTATAAATTTGTATTTTAATTCTAAAATTATGAGTAATGTCTTTACTAACCATGGTTAAACATTTATAAACAGATTCTTAAATAAAGTTAAAATATTTTGTTATTAATATAAACATAATGGGAGAGTGTTATTACTTATTACTCCAAATATATTTAATAAGATCACCCTAAAAAAAATTTATCTCGCGCAATGCGCGGGTCTGCGACTAGTTTCTTACAAAACCCGAACCATGCAAACCCTTAATAATATCCTTTTTGAAACAATTTTGAAAGTATGCAACTAAAGTATTTTAAAGGTGAAAGGTTGAGCACTAAATAGTTCAACTTCTTAAACAATTCAACTTTTTACTTCTTTAGGATTTTAATGATTTTGTTTAGAGTCATTACTAAACCATGATCTTTTTCTTTTTTAGGCTGGCAGTTTCTCATACCGCCATACCCTTGCCCTATTAACTAATCTTAAGTGGCGTCAACAAATCCTAACCAAGTGTAATACCATTGGCACTTGTGTATGAATAAACAATTTTTACCAAAAAATTTGCCACTACAATCATGTTCTTCAAGCAACAAAATATATAAAGATAAAAACATAATTAATTTCATTTCTTGCAATTCCAAAATATCATGTACAATAATGAATTAATCTAAAGTTCAGGCAACAATGACAGTATTGCATTAAATTCTAATGTTAATTATATTCAAACATATAATGAAACTAATAATAAGCTGCTTCCTTTATAATCAGTCAAAGAAAATAAATAGACAGAAAACTAGTACAATTTTTTTTAGTTGTGGTATAGCACGTGTCTATGAGTGGACAGAAATATACTGAAAATAAAACAAAACTCAGGATTTTACAACTAATGAGTTACAAACAACTTCGAATTTATGTTGATAAAAGTTAGGTCATCATAAAGGGTCACCACCCCCCACCCCCCCAAACCCCCCAAAAAAAAAACCCTCAGCTAAAAAAGAATTGGGAAATTTTTGCAAGACTCTCCAATATAATCTGGAATGTTGCAATTTTCCTGCCAAAATTTCATGATACAACAAAATTTATCAATCCACAAAATTCACAATACTGGGCCCCTGTTTCTTCTTTGGTTTTACACAACTTTCTTTGGAATTAGAAGCCGAACCAACTTTTGACTCGGACCCATCTTTGTTACCACCATGTTTGTCATCAGTAAAGAAATCATCCTCAAGATCATCACCGCTAGCAAATTTGATCACTTGCCCTCTTGGCCTCTCTTCATTAACATATGCTGAACACAAGAAAAATAAAAGCAAAATAAATATATCAGAACACAGAGAGAATGCTTTTAACAAAAAAGAAAAGAAAATAATAGTAATAATAAAAAATAAAATTTCTGAAGTCTCAATATTATATATTTCAAAACAGATACATAAAACAGAGTAAAGGAAAAAGAGGGTATGTATTTGCATGTCTACTGGTAAGTTTTATGAAATGTATTTAAAAAATCCCAAACTTTCCTGATTCATTTAACTGTATTAGATTTAGATCCAAACATCTTTTGCAGATCCAACTTGATTATCTACATTAAGTAATTCTTCACCCTACTTTAAATCAGTTTCCCTAGCAGAAGTACTTAGCCATACAAAGCTCAGGGTGCCTCAATTTAGTTTATCTCTTTTTTTAAAGAAGGTATAATGTTAACAATGTACCAGGAGTCACCTTCAAGATGCCTCGGTGGTGAAATGGTAGACAAGCAAGACTCAAACTCTCGTGCTAAAAAGCATGGAGGTTCAAGTCCTCTTCAAGGCATAATATTGAGAAATGAGAATACTCACAGAATGAGCAATTCAATTAGACGTGCCTGTTATTTTATATTGGATCAGAGAGCCTACCTCAGTGGTACAGAAAAGGTTCAAATTTCCAGATAAGCGTGTGGAGCTTTACGCTGAAAAGGTCAACAACAAAGTGCTTTGCCCTATTTCTCAAGCCAAGTCTCTCTGATACAAGCTTCTAGGAGGGCTTGTTATGGTGTACTGAGATTTGTAATGGAAAGCGGGGCAAAGGGATGTGATTGTGAGGTGATTGTCAGTGGATAACTTAGGGCACTACATGAGAAGACCCTGAAATTCAAGGATGGATATATGATTTCTTCCAGTCAGCCAGTCAATGAATTTATCGACTTTGTGTTAGACACGTTCTTCTAAGACAGGGTGTTCTTGGTATCAAGGCCAAGATAATGCTTGATTGGGATCCAAACAGGAAGACGGCCCCCAAAACTCCCTTACCTGATCTGGTCACACCCCACATTCCCAAGGAGGAAGAACGCTTCTGATTGCCAGAAGTGGCAAGAAATATTAAGGTCCTCCCAGTGGCATAAAGCTTCATGGTTGTTACTCTAATGAACGAATCATCCACATTACACTTTTATCTTGAATATCTGAGTTCTATATTGTTGCTGTTTATTGCCAATATTGGTACAAGGAGTTGTAATGGGTCTTTTTTCTTTTTTTTGGAAGATTTCAAAGATAGAATTATAGTAAATTAATCATTAATTTTGTTTCTTACTTATCCAATAATAATAAGTTAATAACAATAAGTAAGATTGAGTTATGGAAGTAATGTGGATAGTATTAAATGGTTGACCACCATATCTACTTTTGGATATGAGTAACGACACAATTCTATAATCCAATACTAAAAACTCCAAGAAAAGAAACAATGTAGGAATTTGTGATCTTAAAACTTACATGTGTAACCAGCTCCAGCAGCAGCTACAGAACCTCTGTATCCTTTGTTAGGACAATCTTTTGCCAAATGTGTTACACCACCACATATTTTACAACAACCACCCTGAGGAATTAGGGGAGGAAAATATATAGAGAAATGTCAGATTAAACATATAAGGGAAGTGCAAGGCCAGCTCAAAACATCATCTAAATTTTTGAAAACATCTAATTTTTGAAAGTTAGTCCCCCTCACATGAATATGGTATTCTATGCTTTGAAAACTCAAACATAAGGATGGTAAATTAGTAAACCTTTGGATAGATTCCACGAGTATTTTGAGGACAATCCTTGCTCAAGTGTCCACGTTCATTACATATAAAGCAGTTGGCAAACTTAGTTCCTCCTGAAATGCCAAAGAAAGCAATTATGTTTCATAAAAAAACAAATGACAGAAAGTACAGACTCAGAGGGCTTCAACTTTTGGCAATCAGATTGACACAACTGTACATGTGATTGTGCCATCAGAGGAGCAGAAAACCAGCCAATTTATTGAACATCTAGCACACACCCAAAATACATAATCGATCACTTGATTCACATATCCAATTGATGAATATCTAAATCATGCATGCTATCCAACTGTTTTAATTAAAGTATTTATATGGTTGACAGGCCACACACAGATGAAAAATTATTACAAGGACTGGTTTTGGTTTTTTGTCAATTGATGTCCATTACTCAAGCTGCACTGCACTAAAGCACCAATATTATATGAAGAAGTAGCATTTTTAATTGTTTGTGTAGAAAAGTCTGTTGTAATACTTTCTGAACCCCAAAGAACTGACCCCAAAGAATCACGAAAATACTGTGAAAATTGGCATGAAGATTTCTGATGCAATCGTCATCAGCCTGTTAACTTTTCATTCCAAAAACTTATTTAAAAAAGTCTCTTTCTTCATGACATCTCTTCCAAAAAGCCACATGCAACCAACTCCAAAGTCCAAACATAAACGGAATTTCATCCATAGCATGGTCAATTACTCAATTCCAAAACACAAACAATTCTTATTATTTTTATAAGAGGATGAATAAATAGATTTAAAAGTGACAATTTTTACTGTTACCAATAATTGCCAAATGATAAGCTATCAATTTGACTAAGTTACACCTCATGAAGTTATAAACTCATCTCTTGCCATATTTATTCATACAAAAACAATTTCATTTTAACTTGAACTGAATTCTGTGTACATTAAGACAATGCAATGTGAACACATAATCCAAAGCATGATTAACTTGAAACGGTATAAAGTAACCCAAAAGGTAGTTCACCTTCTTGAAGAGGTTGGGAGCACTGAACAAGCGAATGCCCGGATTCCCCACAATTATAGCAGAACTTCTTCTCCATTGTCTCATCATTCTTGTTAGGGCAATTCTTGACACTATGCCCTCGATGCCGACAAAGCAAGCATATCTACAAGCATCATATAACACAGAAAAACCACCATAAGCTGACTCTACACCATAGATCCTATCAAAGAACAAAGCATACCCACTTTTTTTTTTATCTTTTATTATTCAATCACACAATCCATGCCTTAATGCCACCAAACTGAAACCCCATATAAAATCCAAACACTGTAACCATTCCTAATTTACTGCCTGGAAGTTCAAACAAAATAGAACCCACAATAAATTTAACCTGTCCATAACTTCCACTAAACTTTGAAATCATAAAATAATCACCTTTTTTTTTTCAAATAGTTAAACACCCATAATAAGAAACCTCAAAATGAAACAGAATTGTGCAAAAAAAAAAACAGACCTTGTTCTTTTCCCATTGAGCTTTCTCAGGGCAGTGCTTGGCAATATGTTCTTTAGCTTTGCAAATATAACAGCTTTCACCAGGCTTCATCCCAGGGACTCTTAGTGGGTGTTTCGTAAACCCTTTTCTGAAGGGTTTGTTTGGGTCTTTGGAAGCACTGGATTCAGACTTTTTGCGCTTGAACTTGCTCATCGTTTTCTTCTTCTTGTCTGGGTCTTTAGGGGGCGTTGGCTCAGGCTTTGGGAACTGGTCTGGGTGTTCTTCTCTGTACCTCTTCTTAGCTAGTCTCTGTCTTTTGCTCACCATTTTTGGATGAGACTGTGTATTCGTATGAAGGGTTTAGCAAAGATTTGGTGAGGTTTTGGGGGGAGGAGGCTGTGACTGTGAATTGTGAATTTTGTGATAGAACGAAAGGGTTTAAGCTGGAGTAGTAATCGGCTATGGTCGGGATCATTGTAAGTCTTTGGTTTTGAAGGTTTATTGGCTGAAGAGGACAAAGTCAAAAATATTTGGTGTTATAAATGTTAAACTTTCTATCTTGTACTTTAAAGAACAAAGTTTCTCTTCAAACTAGTTTAAAGAAAAATCATTTAAACTTATCATATATCTCTTTTTCAAGTGTGAATTTTGAAAATCTAACCGTTGAATTTTATATTCCTTATATTCTTAACATGCATATCAAATTTCGTTCAAATCAGATTTTATTTACTATGTGATCAATGTCCTTATATTCTTAACATGCATATCAAATTTCGTTTAAATTAGATTTTATTTACTATGTAATCAATGAACTTATTTTTTATACACAATTTTAGATTACAAAAACTTGAAATTTTAACATTTATTTGATGAAATAGCAATTGATCTTTGATCTTCTTGAAATTTTGCAAGCATAAAGGATATAATAAGAACATATAATCCAACGGTTAAATTTTCAAATTTCACATTCAATATAAAAATATATGATAAGTTTGAAGGATTTCTTTGAGAAATTTTATTCAACTTTAAAAAGGTTTTATTTTTATCCCTAGACTATTTTAAATAAAATAAATAAATAAAATTCTTTATAAAAGCACAAAAAATAGCTTTTTAAAATTTAATGATGAAAATACGAAATGTTTTGGTCCTTTCAAATATTACGTTTGTAAGGGTAAAATTCTCAAGTCAAACAATGGGTCTTAGGCCCCATACAAAGTCCAGCCACAATCGAGAAGAAAATGGGGTACCAAAAAGACTTCCAGCCCAATCCTGATAAGTCCAAACTTATTTAAAAAGACGTCCAAGGAGGAATGTCTCCTCGGGCATACCAAATATGGGCCCAACATGCACCCTATCCATAATGAGGAATCACTCCAAACGAATATTGGTAGTAAAGATGAGCCTCACAGAGCCGGGAGAAGGAAGAGAGTATAAGATGTCCAAGGGGAGACCACAACTGCCGCATTAAATGTAAGGAAGCTACTTTTCTGGCTGCATTAATGTGGAGAAGACAGGCGAACAGTGTTACCTTGACTACTGCAACTCATAGAAAGGTAGGGTGGATGTCTGATGGGACAGGCACTCAAGTGAAGGTCTAGATGATCAACAAGTGTAAGGCTCTTATTACTTTAAGCTAAATGATCAACAAGTGTAAAACTCTTATTACTTTAAGGAGGTTATATAAGAGAAGGGCATTCCCATGAAAAGGGGATCGGAAAAAAGGAGAAAGAAAGGAGAGAGAGAGAGAGAGACTATAGCCTTTAATCAGGAACAAAAGTGCACCCATACGCCTCCTCGGACCGAACATCTAGTGAATATAAAGGAGGTATTCTTACGTTTAAATCGCTGCATGGCCCAAAATTAGTTAACATATACTTCGTTAAGGCCTAGTTCTGTAACCCACTCTCTACAAATTCATTGTCTAGAGCTCTTTGGGCTAGAATCACTTACCTGCTGGGCCTGGGCCCCAAAAATTGCCCCTACAACGTTAAATTGTATAAAATTTATATGTTTTAAAATGTATTTTTCATTGATAAACTAGTTTTAACTTTGATATTTTCAGAAGGGGTATATTTACAAAAATTAATTTTTAGATTCGCTTTATGATTATTTTCAAAAATACTTTAAACGGTTTCTCTACTATTTTTTTTCTTGTTATTGCCTTATATCACCAATAAGTTTTGTTACTTCAAAATATTAATTTTGGGTAAATTGTAAATTGCACCCTTAAAGTTTGAGGGTGTTGAGATTTTACAATTTGAAATTTCAGAATTTGGATTTTACCTCCTAAAGTATTGTGTGTTTAAAATTTTAGATTTTACCCTCTAAAGTTTAAGAGTACTTGGATTTTACACCCCCGAATTATAAAACTTTAAGGTATAAAATCCAAACACTCCCAAATTTTAGAGAGTAAAATCCAAATGCCCCTAAAATATAAGGGGTAAAATCCAAATTCTGAAACATTAGAGTATAAAATCTAAACACTCCCAAATGTTATGGGGTAAAATCCAAATTCTGAAATTTCAGAGTGTAAAATTCAATCACCCCCAAACTTTAGGGGTATAATTTGCAATTTACCCTATTAATTTTTCTTGTTAAGTTTTATTTTCTAAAAATATGAAATATTAGAATTCATGGTTAAGTGCCCCCACACACACGAGTTGTGTGTGTGCGTATACACACGTGAACACATGTGTGCTGAATTTTAAATAAATTGTATGGTCTACATCCTAAACACAAATGGACAAATTTTAACTATAAAATTGATTATAGTCTGAGATTACAACCTTACTCAATAAAATAAACATAGGTAAATTGCAAATTATATCCATAAAGTTTGGGATTAATTGGATTTTACACCCTGAAATTTCAGAATTTGGATTTTACCCTCTAAAGTTTAGGGTGTTTGGATTTTACACCATAATATTTCAGAACTTGGATTTTACCCCTTAAAGTTTAGAGTTGTTTGGATTTTACACTCCCAAATTCTAAAACTTTAGGGTGTAAAATTCAAACTCTTCAAAACTTTAGAGAGTAAAATCCAAACACTCCTAAAATATAGAGGGTAAAATCCAAATTTTGAAATATCAAGGTGTAAAATTCAAACATCAACAAATTTTAGAGGGTAAAATCTAAATTCTAAAACTTTAGGGTGTAAAATCTAATCACCCCCAAACTTTAGATGTGTAATTTGCAATTTACCCCAATAAATATTATTACATATTTTGAAATTTTAGCCGTTGAATTACATGTTTTTTACGCTCTTAATACACATGTCAATTTTGGGTTAATCGAATGTTATTTATTATATGATCTATAAGTTTGTATTTTACTATTTTATGCATAATTTAGACTATAAAAACTTGCAATTTAAATAATTTATTGATGACATAACTATTAATTTTTAATTTCTAAGAAATTGCAAGCATAAAAGATATAAGAAGAAGATGTAATCTAATGGTAGGTTTGTCAAAATTTACCTCTAATAAAAAAAATTAAGTAAGGTTATAGGCTTAAGTTACAACCAATTTTGTAACTAAAATTTGTCCAACACAAATTATACAAATTTGTGAAAAAGCTAAAAAAAAATATTGGATTTGTTTGGGATTCTCTTATTTTGCTGAAACTAATTTTTTTTTACTAAAAGTACTGTAAATAAATGTAAAAATTAGCTGAAATAGTACAATAAGACCCATAAATAATACCAAAAAGTATAGTGGGGCCACTAATAGTAGCAAAAAATAAGTTGAATAGTAAAATATATTGACAAAAATAATTTTTATCAAACACACATGATCATCTTAATTAGAACATGTTCTAACATTGAAAAGTTTATTTATTTATTTTCCCTAAATCACATATGCATGAGTTTAATTGGATTAATTCAACAAGTTAGATTATATTTTGACCCAAACAACTTATTGGTTCCAAGGATGGAACTAACAGAACTGCCTTTATACACACACACACACACACACACAAAATTACTTTTTAGTTCTAAAATTTATATACTTAGCCCCTTCCCCCAGAAAATTGATAAGTTGACCCATAAATCTCAAAAATAGATAAAAAGAAAAATCTTAAAAAAAAAAAAAAAAAAAAAAAAAAACACACACACATATCTGGATAATAAGAAAAATCTTTGGACAAATCATAAATCTGGTCTAAGCAAAAACAATAACAACAAATCAATTATAAATTTTAGCAAAACAAATCACAAAAATCCAATAACTTTTACCCAATTTCTCTCTCTCATTTGAGAACTCTATGCCCCTCTCAAATTACTCAAACTCATAGCCACAGAGACAACTCTTATACTGCTGATTGCTCCATCCACATACCAGTTAATCACCAACAGCTTGGATCAATTGGTATCTTTAACTCAACCAGTGGAAAAAAATTATCTATTTTTTGAATGGTAGAATTTTTTTAATTTTTAATGTTTTATTAACTTTGGGACCCACTTAGCATGCATGCATAAATGGTAATACATGTGTGAAGCAATAACAATCTATTGTTTTGTGCCTTACCTAAACTGCCATCAAAGTATGTGTGAGATTAGTTTATTGGTAATAAATTTTGTAACTTAACTAAATTAATGTAATGACGGGAAAAACTTTATTATTTACTTAGTTAAAGACTCAATCAAAGTTACCATCCATTATCACGTGATTGTTTAATAGATCTTGTGGGGTCGGGGAACTTATGATCCGGCCCACGCTCTACTAGGGCCCAGGGCCCGTGCTGAGGAGGGTATCTGTCGAGGACGAACGGGGAAAGGCCGAAATGCCGGGGGCACAGCCGAGGATGACCTTGTCCTCGACACTCCAAGACTTCAAAGGGAAGAGCAACATCTCGTTGAAGGCTGCCCCCAAAAAGCCCCCTGAAGGAGATGCGAGTAGAATGAGACACACGTGGGGGTACGGTGCGAAACTGGTTCAGGGTAAATACGTCCCCTTCGCATTAAATGCACCCGTCAACGTCCTAACCATATTAATGAGAAAAGACGTCCGGACAGGGTGACTTCGATCATCGCAACTAACAAAAAGCAAGGGGGGACAGTTGATGGGACGGGTACTGAAGTAGGCACCTACTTGATCAACAAGTGGAGGGCTAAGATCAACCAAGAAGGGTTATATAATGTGAAGGTTGATGCGCCAAAGGGGGGAGAAGGCCAAGAATCAGAGCCTCCCAGACCGCTTCAAGGAGAAAGACTCCTCGAGCGAACACGGTCTAATTCTGTACGAACAAGGCGACTAACCCTCACCCAGTGACCAAGGCCTACCCTTTCAAACCCACGCTCTATAAGTGATATTGTTTGGGCCTTTTTACGTGCGAACCCAACATCATTATGGGTCGTTACAAATTGTGTCCTTACAATTGGCGCCGTCTGTGGGGAGGCTTGTGTCTTGGCACAGGTGGTGGGTTAAAATAGTCCCTCACATCATTTCCAACAGCCGGAAGTAGTGTTCTAGCGTAAATTTTCACTAGGAGCTACGTTTCTTCACTAGGGACTGCGCTTCGTAGCGTCAGCAGCACGGATGGTTCTAGGGGCTTGGCCAAGGAGCTAATCCCCCTAAACCAAGGTCCCACACCATAGCCAAGGGGTTAATTCCCCCAATTACTTAAAAATCAAGTTTTGAACAGAATCAAGGTATTGCATGGTCCTCGGACTCAAACTTATGGGGAAACCAACTACTTAAAAAATCAAGTTGTGGACAGAACCAAGGTGTTGCATGGTCCTCGGACTTAAACCTATGGGGAAACCAACTACTTAAAAATCAAGTTTTGGACAGAACCAAGATATTGCATGGTCCTCAGACTCAAACCTATGGGGAAACCAACTACTTAAAAAATCAAGTTTTGGACAGAGCCAAAATGTTGCATGGTCCTCGGACTCAAACCTATGGGGAAGCCAACTACTTCAAGGAAATCTGGATACTAAGTGGGACCTAACAGTACATGTGACATCTCAGATGATGCCTATATTTCCATTGAATTAGGTTCAGACATGAGTTCAAGGCTCTGTAGGTGCGGGTAAGCTAACGTTCCGAAACATGATTCTAAATATATCGCATGCACAACCATTCATACATGTTAAGATAATTAGTTCAAAAATCATAAACAATAGTAAATATCGACGAGGGCAACTAACAAGTAACCAAAAGGAAAGAGGAAAGACGCTTCGGAAAGACTTTTTGTGCTGGAGATAGACTTGAGTTTGGACAAAAGTTCAGATGAACTTCGGGTATACGTGCTAGAACTCTTAAGTGCAAAACTGAAGAGACAAATCCGTTCAAAAAATCATTTATGCTTCCTATTGAGAGTAACTGCACGAATTTTCCCGCCCATAAAGGCCAAGGAATCTCCACCGTTAGATCTCTATCATGCCGTAGAACGTGAAAAATACAGAGCCGCCCGCATTTAATGAGGCCACGCTTCACCTTCTAAAGTCTCCAGGAACGTGTCTCAGGAACCGATAGGTGATAAGGATTGACAGGCATTGACAGATGTCTGATATCATCAAAACCCTCCTATCCGTTCGAGGAGCCAGATAGCAAGATTTTGAGGGCTATTGTGGGGCCGGGGAACTTATGATCCGGCCCACGCTCTACTAGGGCCCAGGGCCCGTGCCGAGGAGGGTATTTGTCGAGGACGAACGGGGAAAGGCCAAAATGCCGGGGGCACAACCGAGGATGACCCTGCCCTCGGCACTCCAAGACTTCAAAGGGAAGAGCAACATCTCATTGAAGGCTGCCCCCAAAAAGCCTCCTGAAGGAGATGCGAGTAGAATGGGACCCACGTGGGGGTACGGTGTGAAACTGGTTCAGGGTAAATACGACCCCTCCGCATTAAATGCATCCGCCAACGTCCTAACCATATTAATGAGAAAAGACGCCCGGATAGGGTGACTTCGATTATCGCAACTAACAAAAAGTAAGGGGGGACAGCTAATGGGACGGGTAGTGAAGTAGGCACCTGTCTGATCAACAAGTGGAGGGCTAAGATCAACCAAGAAGGGCTATATAATGTGAAGGTTGATGCGCCAAAGGGGGGGAAAAAAGGCCAAGAACCAAAGCCTCCCAGACCGCCTCAAGGAGAAAGACTCCTCGAGCGAACACTGCCTAATTCTGTACGAACAAGGCGACTAACCCTCGCCCAGTGACCAAGGCCTAGCCTTTTAAACCCACGCTCTATAAGTGATATTGTTTGGGCCTTTTTACGTGCAAACCCAATATCATTATGGGTTGTTACAAATTGTGTCCTTACAGATCTCTTTTTACTATTTTTTCAAACTTGCAATTTTTAAAAAGAGCTATTACGTCCACAACATTTTTCACAACAAATCATAGGTGGTTAGTTATTACTAGTTCAAATTTGAACCTAACACTAAGATTACTTTTTTGCCCAAATAATAACAACCAGTAACAATCTACTACTTATGATTTGTTGTAAAAATGTTATGGACATATCATTTCTCATTTTTAAAAGGAACAAATCTCAACCTTATCAAGACACCAATAATTGTCTTACCCTTTTTTTCGCAGAATATTAATGCATGATATTTATTAACCATTATTTTAGTTGTATTATTAATATAATTCTTGACATAGATTTGAACTTTTAAATATAGTTTTTTGTCAAGAATTGCCAATGTGCTACAGGAGGGAGTTTCACATACATATACACTTAGATTAGGTTAGAGTAGAATTCTATCTTGTATAAAAATATATATATATATATATATAGTTTTTTGTATTTTTTTTTTAAGAATCTTTTAACTAACTATATATATATATAGCATTATGAAGTTATTAGTTATAGAATTATGTGAAAAGAATACATAATTTTTTATAATTTATAATGTCGATAGAATAAAGAATCGGACTTGTGGGGTCCGATAATTTATGGCCCTGGACCATTTTTACATTGGGGCCCAAGGCCCGAGCCGAGAAAGAGTATAGCTGAGGATGTGTAATAAAAGTCCAAATAATCTTGAAACATAGCCAAGGATGATTCTGTCCTCGGCATATCCGAGATCCCCCTAGAAGAAAGGACAAAAATGGTATAGGAACAGTTTGGGAAAAAATATAAAATATATATGTCAATAGAGAAGGAGACGCTGGATAGTATAACGACCAAGGACAAAGGGAAAGCTGTCATTACTGCCATTCAATACTCTGCACCTGACAGAGCCATGCTCTTCAGTTTTTACAACTAACCCAACCACTCTAGGTATGGGTTGACAGGACAAGTCTTAAGTCTTAGGAAATTGAGCTTACACGTGGACACTGGTAAGAGGATAAATGCCTGTATAAAAAGATAAGAGAGGCAGGGTGAGAAGGGGGAGGGGGGGACGACCCGTCCTCCCAGCCATGGTGTCCTAGAAACAAGGAGAATAAGAAAAGCATAGAGCTTCCCAGACTCCTCGGACAAGATTTGCTGACCGGAGCTAACCCGAACTACCGTCCGGTGACCAAGACCTAGCCTTTCAAACCCACTCTCTACAAATGATATTGTTTGGGCCCTCTTTACGTACGGGCCCAACATTATCTTGGGGTCGTTACGAATCGAGTCCCTACAATTGGCGTCGTCTGTGGGAAAGGCTTGTGTCTTGGCATAGGTGGTGGGTTGAAACAGTCCCTCACATCATTTTCAACAGCCGGATGTAGTGTTCTAGCGTAAAGTTCCACTAGGATATACGTTTCTTCACTAGGGGCTACGTTTCTTCACTAAGGGCTGTGCTTCGTAGCGTCAACAGCATGGATGGTTCTAGGAGCTTGGCCGAGGAGCTAATCCCCCTAAACCAAGGTCCCACGCCATAGCCGAGGGGTTAATTCTACCAATTACTTAAAAAATCAAGTTTTGGACAGAACCAAGGTATTGCATGGTCCTCGAACTCAAACCTATGGAGAAACCAACTACTTAAAAAATCAAGTTTTGGACAGAACCAAGGTATTGCATGGTCTTCGGACTCAAACCTATGGAGAAACCAACTACTTAAAAAATCAAGTTTTGGATAGAATCAAGTTCTTGCATGGTCCTCGGACTCAAACCTATGGGGAAACCAACTACTTAAAAAATCAAGTTTTAGACAAAACCAAGGTTTTGCATGGTCCTCGAACTCAAACCTATGGGGAAACCAACTACTTAAAAGATCAAGTTTTTGACAGAACCAAGGTATTGCATGGTCCTCGGACTCAAACCTATGGAAAGGTCAGCTACTTAAGGAGAATTCTAAGTCGCTCAATCCTCGGACCAAATACCAGAAAAGGCTAAGGCTATGAAGGTCATTAGGAAGATGGCGAAACGCCTTATTACTCAGCGACTTGCAGGGGCTGTTCATTTTGGGTTATATATCCTCGGATGATTACTTCCTACACGGCACCGAGTATTCAGCAATCATCTCGTTCAAGTTTGGGGTATACAACTCATTTTCAGGTCGGTCTTATCGTACACGATAGCTTCAATAAGTTCATAATAACATCTTTTTTCTTGGTAGGGGATTTCGACCCTAAGTATTGTTTTCTCAGATCGGCATTATTATGCCAGGCAGCTCTAATAAGCTCATCATAATATCTTTTTCTTTTTTTTTAGTAAGGATTTTTGCCCTAAGTATCATTTGTTCAAATCGGCATTATTATGCCGGATAGTTTCAATAAGCACAGAGTAAGGTCTTTTTATTAATTGGGATTTCGGCCCTGAGCATCGTTCAGAGTATAAAAAAAAAAAAAAAAAAAAGTCATATGGTAGTACGTCTATTCACGGCATAACCATTTCAAAAAGAAGAGGTAGAATATACAAGATAAAGCAATGTTGACTTTTATTAATATAAAGAGGTATTACAGCGTACAATGAAGGGCTTAAACAAGCCTATATAGAAAACGAATTACAAAAAAAAAAAAAAAAAAAAAAAAAAAAAGCAAAAACAAAACAAACAAATAGCCAGAAGTCTTTTTAAGCTCTGCTCCGAAGTCTTTCCAAATTCTGCCCCAGTAGCACCCATATTGAAAGGAGGCACCAGTGAAGGAAGAGAGGAAGAAGCAGAGATATTTTGTCCCTGCATCAGTCCTGGCTCCTAACATGCTGGTGCCATGTTAGCTATGCTCATAAGGGAGCGGCTGGTACTGATAATGGGTGACCCCAGCTCAGTCGCACCAAAAGTTTGACGCGACGAGCCCCTGCTTCGGATTTTGGCTAAAGGGAGAATGAGAGGTATCTTGAGTCTCTGCCATTCCTGCCCTGACCGAGCCATCTTAAGTTTCGGAGGGACAGAACGCTTCTGAGAAGGATGTGATCTTTTCATCCCCACTTCTACTTCAAATGTGTCACACTATAAGCTTTGACTATGTTGATAAGGAAGACTTTAAGCACAGCTTGAGGGTTGAGGCTTTAGGAAGGTTAAAGAGTCTTTACGCGAAGGGAATACCCTCTCGTTTGGCCTCTTATATGGAAGGTGAATTCAGTGGCATTTAATCCGTACATATCTCCAAGAAGATCTGCAAGTAAGGTAGCGTCTGTTCAACTCCCCAATGCCATTTGTGACTGTCAGATTTGATTGGTCTCGTAAAGGAATTTATTAAAGACGCGCCTCGTACATTGAAATGATAGGAGCGCATCGTGTGTAGATCTAGAAGAATGTCTCGTAACCCGACGCATTTCCTAAGCAGATGAAAAGGCACCAACATTAATGAAGGGCAGAGCTAAACGAACCGTAATAAAGGCTTGGCATCACCAAAACCCTTCTCTCCGACCAAGAGGTCGGACAGCAGGATTTTGAGGGGCTATTGTGGGGTCCGATAATTTGTGGCCCTGGCCCATTTTTACATTGGGGCCCAAGGCCCGAGCTGAGGAAGGGTATAGCCGAGGATGTGTAATAAAAGTCCAAATAGTCTTGAGACATAGCCGAGGATGATTCTGTCTTTGGCATATCTGAGGTCCCCTTGGAAGAAAGGGCAAAAACGGTATAGGAACAGTTTGGGAAAAATATCTATATCAATAGAGAAGGAGACGCTGGATAGTATAACGACTAAGGACAAAGGGAAAGCTGCCATTACTGCCATTCAATACTCTGCACCTGACAGAACCATGCTCTTCAGCTTTTACAACCACCCCCAACCATTCTAGGTATGGGCTGACAGGACAAGTTTTAAGTCCTAGGAAATTGAGCTTACACGTGGACGCTGGTAAGAGGATAAATGCCCGTATAAAAGGATAAGAGAGGCAGGGTGAAAGGGGGGGGGGGGGGACGACCCATCCTCCCAGCCATGGCGTCCTAGAAACAAGGAGAATAAGAAGAGCATAGAGCTTCCCAAACTCCTCGGATGAGATTTGCTAACTGGAGCCAACCCAAACTACCGTCCGGTGACCAAGACCTAGCCTTTCAAACCCACTCTCTACAAATGATATTGTTTGAGCCATTTTTACGTACGAGCCCAACATTATCTTGGCGTCGTTACGAATTGAGTCCCTACAGGACTAATCTTAGTTAGATCTAGAAAATATTAGGACATGCCAATTGACTTACAAAATTCTTGATTATAAATTGTCATTTGTGATTTTTTTTTTTCAAAATAAAAAATTAATGCTAATAATGCATCGTTGTCAACTTCTAATATTGATATTTTAATATTTTAAAATCTTTGAACAAAGAACTTCGGCCCCCACTAAGTTTGAATCCTAGTTCCTTCCTTGATTGATTCAACAAGGTATGAGTATTCCAAACAGGGTAATCGAACAAGTAATTCACCGCAATAATAAATCATCAAATCATTAGCAAAGTAAAAGACACCGAATATAAACCAATAAAGAACCTTTTTAAAGGACACCCATCTCCGGGATGCAATCTCAAAGAAAATTAATTATAAAGTAACAATTATAATAGTCTAAACTCTATACCCACCTCAGGGAACCAATCTCAATAAGAACACACTTTGTTTTCTTATTTTTGCTCAAGGTACAAGGAAGAATTTTCTTTGTTTAGGCTTAGGAGTTAGGAAGAAGGCTTTAACTTTGGTGTAGCACTCTTTTCTTCTCTTTAAAAGGCATGCATGATGTGCTTTTTATATAAGAAAACAAAGTACGATTCAATATGAGCAAAAATCCTTTTTCTAGCTAAATTTGTAATGCAAATCCGGTAATTTAGCTCGAGTGAACGTTAGACGGATTACAGGAACAAGTTTTCCTTCGATTGATTTAACATTTTGTTCTTTACTGATTTGCTCGAGTGTGTTTGGTTTTGCTCAAGCAAGTTTGAGTTGGCTGAGCGAGATTAATGTCTTCAGTTTTCATCCGCAATTCTTGATGGACCCATGACCAAACTTTATTGCAAAAAATTAGAACCCCTAAACAATATGTTTGTCACATTGAATAAACCGACATCTAAATCCTAACAAACATTACTATAGATAATTTTTTTTTTTTAATAGAAAGACTATGAAATTACTTCAGAAATAGATATATCACGAAGGACAACTTGTTCTAAAAACTAAAGACTCTCTTCAATCTACACAGAAAAGTTATCAATGTTTTGCTAACAAATAAGTATGCCTATTGCCTTACTAAAGGACATGAGAAAATACAATACTACGGAACTCATGAGTAACTCCAGTTAAAATTTGATATCAAACAATCCAATTTAGTTTTTTTTGTCTTTATTTTTTATTTAACTTGTATCAGAACTAAACTAGTTTTAAGTTTTCCAAACACCCAAACTATTATGTAAAAAGTTACCTAAATAGCCAAAAATGCAGAACACATGGACTCCAAACATTTTGCATTAGGTAACTTACACATCCAGGTGGTAAAAATGACAAATTTTTTGTTATAAATTATGTAAACTCATTAAGTGCTTTATGCTTTAGGATGAGCCTATCAAATCATCTCTACAAACATGCATATATTTTTTAGCATTAAAATACTTGTAAACAAATTGTTAGAGCATTTCATTAGACATGGGAGGTTAAGGTTGTCTTGTTCTATTTACTTTTTTTTAATAATATTTTCTTATTTAATATCATGTAAGCTTACATGAATGATGACGAACCTTATAACTCTTGCCATTCCAATCATACAATTATGAGCGCGTAAATGCTACTCCAATAGATAGTTGGTTGGCCTTTGGCCAAAACCAGTACTATGAAAAAGGCTGCCCTCACTGCAGTGTCAAACTTTATGCAGGGTTGCTTGGTATGGCAGCATTGTTTTAGAGCTATAGATGCTTCTACTGATAGCATTGTTTTAGATTCGTTTACGATAGTTGCCACCAGTTTAATCCTTAATCAAATGATAGATTATAATTTGGGTAACAATAACGTAACTAAAAATGTAGTTTGAAATCATACTATTAATTAGTTTTGACATGATATTCCTACAGTTGCTAGCGGACCCATCAAAAGGACTCACTATATCTTAGCTTTGACATGAAGGATTCAGTGATCACTACATCTCCTCTCACTTGATGCTAAGTATTTGATGACAACATTGCTTCTGTTTTTGTTCCATATGAATGTTTAATTGGTTTGGTTTATTCTTGGGGCCACTCTTTATCAGTGTAAGATTGAGTGAGAGGTACGTTTGGTATGGACCATGGTCTCATTTTTAGTCATAAGAGAAAGTCTAGGGAAGGCTTTTGTGGGCCATGCCCATGCTGGGTTTGGGGGCTTGGACCCACACCAAATATTAACAAAGTTACGGCATATATCAACTGTCACGACCAAAAGAGAAAATTTTGCCAAATAAAGAACAACTGTTGCATCTGCTGTGCCGTTAGCATAAAATAATATATTTAAAAATTTTAAAAAGGGAAAAAGAATAATTGTTGAGTCTTAATAACAATTTTATTGTTTAAAGAAAAAAGAAAGTCAATCTATAAACTTCTAACTAGAACCAGAATATTCTAACTAAATGTACTGGTTGAACGTTTAGGGGTTTAATGTGAAAACCTATGGATATACCTGCAAACAAAATAAAAAAACCAAGCAATTGGGTTGCCTGGAGGAACTCCAAAGCTCAAGCTAGAAAGCAAATGGTAAATTTATGCTGGAACAATGTTACAATGGCAAGGCAACTGTGTGAGTGAATGCATACCTTCTCCGTTAATTTTGAGGTAGTGTTTATAGGATTTTGTGTGTCAGGTTAGTGCAATTGCCCCCCCTACCCCCACAAAAAAAAAGAAAAAAAGAAAAAAAAAAAAAGTCAAGACTTGATTGCATGTCATCCACCCAAGCCAATTGAGGGGATGTGATTCAAGGATGACACTCTATTGTTAATGAAGGACTCTTTTTCATTACATTTAATGTAATTGATGGTAAGTGAGCCATAATAAATGTGAGATGTAATTAATAAGATCTTATAAATTTTTTTTTTTTTTTTTGGTTGCCTACCACAATATCCAGGGCTTCGCCCTGACTAATCTGTTGGTCAACCCTCGTCGCACACCTAGCCTGGTGGGTGAGTCTCCCAACGGGGATTTTCTGCATACACAAGCGCTCGAATCCGAGAGCCCCTCAAACTTGCTTAAGCGATACCAAGCTGCTTACCACTTGGACCAACCCCCGTTGGTCTAAATATTCATTTTTAAGTGAAAGTGTCAATGACCAATCTCTAAGGCTTCGTTTGGGAGTTCATAAGGGAATGGAAAAGAATGGAATGAAATGAAATGTATTTAAGGAAAAGGAATAAAATTAAGTAACCTTGATTGGATGTTTTAAAATAAAGGAATAGAAATGAATGAAATGTAAATAATCTTATTTGGGAGTAACATGAAAGGAATGGAATTAAATCATTTTATGACAATATTACTATTAGATTTTTATTTTAAAATAAAGAGTTGAATATATAGGGGTATTTTGGGAGTTTTAGTAAAAAAAATCATTAAATCTAATTCCCTTCCCTCCCATTCCTCCCAATTTTGGGAGGAATGAAAATTTGAGGTTTTAAGATAATAGAGAGGAATGAGTGTTCCCTTTTACCCATTCCATTCTCTCCATTAAAACTCTCAAACAAGGGAATGAAAGAATATTTTAAAATAATTTTTTTTTTCATTTCTTTCTATTTCATTCCATTCCTTCCTCCCAAAAAAGGCCTAAGTGAGTTTTATTAAAATTGGTCCAAGGTAGATTATCCACCCTCATAGTTTCAATTGTTAGGGCGACTCTATACTACTAGGCTATTTTGATCAAAGGGTCATGTTTAAAGACATGATAGGCTAACTAGCCTTGAGCTCAACAAAAGACTTTCAAGTTAGATTCAATCCTACTATAGATCATGTTTAAGGATATGATAGGCCAACTAACCTTGAGCTTAACAATAGACTTTCAAGTTTATGAAGGATCATAGTTTTCGATCATGTCAATTGGGTTGGGTTTGCTTGCTTGCTTGCTTAGATTTAACTCCTTTAAAAACTTGTATATAGGTTTGTCAATATGTATGACTAAAAATAATATTTTAAACATATTACTAAAAAATTATGCAAGCTCACAAAAATGGACAAGAAAAAAAAATCAGTTCTAACCATTAGCATTTAATGGTTTACAAATTCTATAGTCACAACATTTTTTACAATAATTGAGTTTATAATGTTTTTTATATATACAATGTTTGAAAATTTATTTGTAAAATTTTATATATGCAAAAATGGAAAGG
The DNA here is from genome assembly GCF_001633185.2 of Quercus lobata. Taxonomy (NCBI): domain Eukaryota; kingdom Viridiplantae; phylum Streptophyta; class Magnoliopsida; order Fagales; family Fagaceae; genus Quercus; species Quercus lobata. The sequence continues at coordinate 14,001,910 of NC_044912.1, read as the reverse complement.
AGTCAAAAGATGAAGTGCCACTCACATGACTCCCCCTTCCAATCACGTGCAACCGCTGCCAAACTTCCTTTTACACACACTACTGACCGCCTCATCCAAAGCAACCCCCACAAGCCACAAGCGCAAGCGCGTCACGCCCACATCAGATCACCCATCACAACAACTCCCCCCCCCAAAATCCTAGCCGTCCATTCACCATACCTTCTTCACCTCAATAAAAAAGTCAAATCCTCTCCTTAATCAAATTCAAAAATCACAATTTTCCGCTTTTTCCAAAATTCAAAATTCAAATCCTCCAAATCCCTTAACGCCGTTTAACCCCTCCGTCATCTCCCTCCTATATAATCACCCCCACAAATCCCTCTCTCCTCATTTCCAAACCCAAACCCACAGTCACAGAGAGAGAGAGAGAGAGTGAGATTTTTAGAGTGAGAAAAATGAGAGAAATCCTTCACATTCAAGGAGGCCAATGCGGTAACCAAATCGGAGCAAAGTTCTGGGAAGTGGTCTGCGCCGAACACGGCATCGACTCCACCGGCCGGTACCAAGGCGACAACGAGCTCCAGCTCGAGCGCGTCAATGTCTACTACAACGAAGCGAGCTGCGGCCGCTTCGTCCCGCGCGCGGTCCTCATGGATCTCGAGCCCGGAACCATGGACAGCGTCAGATCCGGCCCGTACGGCCAGATCTTCCGACCCGATAACTTCGTGTTCGGCCAGTCCGGCGCCGGGAACAACTGGGCCAAGGGCCACTACACTGAGGGCGCCGAGCTCATCGACTCGGTGCTCGACGTGGTCCGGAAGGAGGCGGAGAACTGTGACTGCTTGCAAGGGTTTCAGGTCTGCCATTCGCTCGGCGGTGGAACCGGGTCGGGTATGGGTACGCTCCTGATTTCGAAGATCCGAGAGGAGTACCCGGATCGGATGATGCTGACGTTCTCGGTGTTTCCGTCCCCGAAGGTTTCAGACACGGTGGTGGAGCCGTACAATGCGACGCTCTCGGTTCATCAGCTTGTGGAGAATGCGGATGAGTGTATGGTTTTGGATAATGAAGCGCTTTACGATATTTGCTTCCGTACACTCAAGCTCACTACTCCTAGCTGTGAGTTCTTCTTTTCTCTATCTTTTTGATTTTGAGGTATATAGTTGCTTAGTTTTATTGTTACATTTTTGTCTTAGTGTGCTTAATTCTATGCCTATTTGCTCTTATTTTCGACTTGATTATGTTTGGCTTGATGGGTATAAGAATTGTTTCAGAAACAAGTCAATTATGTTTGAATAATTAAATGACTAATCTAAGAGTATTTGATGTATAATATTACTGGGAATATTTCAGTTGGGTTAAATCTTGGAAATTAAGTACCTATCTGTTTGGCTATTGCGATTTTCTATAGTTTGAATATAATTGAATGGTTGGGCATCTTTTTTTTTTTCTTCAGGGTTTGATGATGTATAAATTTTTTAATTTAAACATTTATAGGGTTGGTATTAAGTTATACCTTGTATTGCTCTCTTAATTGTTTATTATTGGATTAAATTTTGAAAAAAAGTAATGCTACAGGCATAAATTATTTTACAACATTTTTGCTAACTTTTGTTGTGGCCAATTTCTTATTAGTTTTTATCTAGGTCTATCAATAATATTACTATTTTATTTATCAATAATCACTTACTACATCAGCAATTTGTAAAAGTTTACTGTAAAAAAAATTGAATCTCTAGTATTTTCCTTTTGAAAATCCAACCATTGGTATATATGTTATTATTGTTCTTAATATGCACACCAACTTTTTCTTTAATTGGGGTGTTATTTATTATTTAATTCATTAACTCATGTTTTTTTGTATAATTTTAAAGTTATTAAAGCTTGAAATTTAAACATTGTATGATGAGATAGTTATTGATTGTCCAATTATCCTGATATTTTCCAAGCATGGAAGGTTTAAAGAGGAGATATAATATTATTTCAATGACATGATATCAAGTGGTGTAACATGCCATAGATTCATATTCGTTGTACCTTGAATTTGATGACAGATATATAGGCCTCATTGGCTCTAATAAAAATTTATGAAAATTTCTATGCAGCTGGCTAATAATCTTTGTTTGTTGCAGTTGGAGACTTGAATCACTTGATTTCTGCAACTATGAGTGGGGTTACTTGCTGTTTGCGATTCCCTGGTCAACTCAACTCAGATCTCCGCAAGCTTGCAGTTAATCTAATCCCATTCCCTCGTTTGCACTTTTTCATGGTTGGGTTTGCTCCACTTACTTCCCGTGGTTCCCAGCAGTACCGTGCCCTTACTGTTCCTGAGCTCACTCAACAGATGTGGGATTCCAAGAACATGATGTGTGCTGCTGATCCTCGCCATGGCCGATATCTAACTGCCTCTGCCATGTTCCGTGGCAAGATGAGCACTAAGGAAGTCGATGAGCAGATGATTAATGTGCAGAACAAGAACTCATCCTACTTCGTTGAGTGGATCCCCAACAATGTGAAGTCCACTGTTTGTGATATCCCTCCTACTGGGTTGAAAATGGCTTCAACATTCATTGGCAATTCAACATCAATTCAGGAGATGTTCAGGAGAGTCAGTGAACAGTTTACAGCTATGTTCCGCAGAAAGGCTTTCTTGCATTGGTACACAGGAGAAGGTATGGATGAAATGGAGTTTACAGAGGCAGAGAGCAACATGAATGATCTTGTTTCTGAGTATCAGCAATACCAAGATGCTACAGCCGATGAGGATGGTTATGATTATGAAGATGAGGAAGAAGTCCAGGAAGAGGAAGAGGCCTAAGTAGTGTTTGATATCTGTTTCTCTCTGTGCTTGTTACAAATGTGTTTTGTGTTAAAGTTTCCTTTTTGTTCCTGAATACCTTGTTTGGGGGTTTGGATTGTGGGAATGTGGTTGGACTTATAGCTCTATTGTCTCTCGTTTGCTTTTGGTGTAGTTGTCTAGGGAGTTTTGTGCATCAGACATGGTACCATGAAATGTTAAGCGTTTAAATCGCAATTGCATGCTATTGTGTAATTGATTTTGTGTAAACACCAGCTGAATCTGTTCTGTTTCCGCTTGTATTCTGCTAGAAAATTTGATTTCTTGAGCTTTTTGAGAACCAAAGAAATTGGCAGAGGTTAGCATAATGCACATTGTCATTACTATATGGATTGTGCTAGGTCGACTTGGGGATGTCATTCAGAACAAAGCAGGTTGTGCAAATATTTGAGGCCGAAGCATTTGTATCAAGCAACAGCAAAACTCATGCTTTGCAACCCACATAATTGAGCAATTATGGCTGGTTCCTTTTGCAAACAAACTCATGCTTTTCAATCCGCAAAATTGAGCAATTATGACTGGTTCCTTTTGCAAATACACTCGGGTTGATTCATTGGAAAGTCAACTTATCATTACAAAATTGCACTGTTATGGGGAATTTATCTTATACATAGTACGGTCTACATGTTTTGAGATATTGATTGTAGTAATTCTTGTGGTAACAATTGTTTTTTCAAGCTTCAAAATCGATTGATGAGACAACGTAGGTTGGATCTTAACTTGTGTCAACCTCAGAATTACAGCAGCAATCGCAGCCACAATCATCGCACCACCACCATGATAAAAAAAACACACGCACAGATTCTCTCTATCAGGGCTTAACAAGTTCAAAATGAAATTAAATAAACAATAATCTATGATGCTATTATAGAAACCACCGAGTTTTATCCCCAGGTGAATAAAAGAACAAGAACTTTCCAATCCGTTGTGCTCGATTGGCAAGAATAATTGATTTATGTTGGTTCATATGAATCTAAAATATAGAAACTTTCTGCCGGGATACGACTGATATGCCAGATAGATTATCCTTGTCTAGGCTCCAAACTTGGGGACTTTAGCAGTTGAGATTTGAGCAAGGAAGTGCTCTGCTACAAAACGTCGTTGGATTTTCCCAGTAGCAGTTTTTGGTAGAGAATCGGTTAGAAAAACCTTTTTGGGGACTTTGAAGGCTGCAAGATTTTTCTTGCAAAACCTCAGTACCTCTGCCTCGTCAATGTCTGATCCTTCTCTTGGAATGATTGCACAATTAATCTGTTGGCGAAAGAAATACATTATCAAAACTATGTTAGCATTTTCTTTAGCAAACCAACAATGGGAACATGCTTGCATTCTATGTGCTTGTGAATCTTTGCTCAAACATGCCCCTATGCCTAAGGTGCACAGAGTGGCTAAATGGGGAAGTTCAAGTGGCAGATATAAGAGAAGAGAACCACTGTTTCAACTCATCTAGGCACAATAAAGTAGGAAAAGGTTTTTCATACATAGGATATATACACCTCATTACTACCTTTTACAACATGTTGGGTAACGTATCTTCACCGACTCATGTATATTTAGAGGCATTTTATAGTACTCATGAATCTTTTTAATTTGTATTTCTAGGTGTGGTTTATTCATATCTATTATATATAACTGCAGAAGACAATTCCACAATTCCCTCCGTTTAAAACAAGTGTACAGTTTAAAAAAAAAAAAAAAACCTCCAAATATTACAGTTAACACCTTCTTATAGTTCAACTAACACTTTCTGATATCTCCAGCTAACATATCTAAAGTTCAAATCTCTCCTCCCCATCTATCAAATTATCAAAAAAAATATGTAATAGTGGAAGAACCATTAACCATACCTCATACTTCTAGTGATTTAAGAAATCTTATAATTCTGAACAAATACCTTTCATTCTAATAACACCTCCACCTCAGTCTATGGTAGTTCAACAATTGGGGTTTCTGTCCCTAGTAATTGAGAAAATTTACTGTATCCCAGTGGTATATCACTTTGGAGCACCATGGTTCACAATCCTTTAAAAAGTTTGATGTTATGAAAATTCTAAATATTTCTCAAATTTATATATACACCTCATTACTACTTTTAACAACATGTTGGGTAACGTATCTTCACCAACTCATGTATATTTAGAGGCATTTTATAGTACTCATGAATCTTTTTAATTTGTATTTCTAGGTGTGGTTTATGCATATGTATTATATATAACTGCAGAAGACAATTCCACAATTCCCTCTGTTTAAAAAAAGTGTACAGTTTAAAAAAAAAAAAAAACTTCAAATATTACAGTTAACACTTTCTTATAGTTCAACTAACACTTTCTGATATTTCCAGCTAACATATCTAAAGTTCAAATCTCTCCTCTCCATCTATCAAATTATCAAAAAAAATATGTAATAGTGGAAGAACCATTAACCATACCTCATACTTCTAGTGATTTAAGAAATCTTATAATTCTGAACAAATACCTTTCATTCTAATAACACCTCCACCTTAGTCTATGGTAGTTCAACAATTGGGGTTTCTGTCCCTAGTAATTGAGAAAATTTACTGTATCCCAGTGGTATATCACTTTGGAGCACCATGGTTCACAATCCTTTAAAAAGTTTGATGTTATGAAAATTCTAAATATTTCTCAAATTTGACTTAGATAAAAGTGTAGAAGGCATGAGCCGCATGACTAAAGTGCACTACTTTAGCAAGGAGGAGGCTGAACATGGGTGATAAATAGGCTGCTAATTCTTGATAATGAACCATAGCAAACTCAAGATTGTCATTTCAAAACCACCAAAATTTAAATTTAAAAAAAAAAAAAAAAAAACTATGATATGTAGGAGCAAGCATTCCATGGGGCAGAGCTCCTTGTGGCAAATTCGTTGGTGTAAAATTGAAGAAAAGATTGCCACAACTATAACCTAAAAGATCTCAGCATGTGATGGATCTTGTGAGTAATTGTGCACCAAACACTTTATTTTCTCAATAAAAATAAAAGCCTTTTCTAGCCTATTATTATTATTATCATCATCATATAGGCTACATATGTGGTCATAAAGAGCTTACGAATTTACATGAATCCAGAAACATACAAACAAATTTTTTAGATTTAGTTCTTTCTGGTATAGGTTTGCATCAAGCTGGGGCCATATCACCAAACAGTGCCAATATTACATCTCACTGTCTGTGACAAGACTTATTATGGTTTCGTGGGTTCACGGGATTTGGTTGGAATGTTCAATATAATAACTACCAAAAAAGATTATTAATAAAGTTATTATCAATTTTACTGTGTAAATATGATTAGTTTCACTTTAACAATATGTTAAATAAGAGTTTGAATTATAATTTTGTAACAAGTGACACCTTAGTTTATAATATTTGTATAGTAATAAGTATCTCTAACATCGCTCTAAATAAAATCGAAATGAAATTATTCTTACCTCTTCACCGTATTTGTCATCAGGGACTCCGAAAGCAACTGCTTGAGCAATCTCAGGATGGGACAAAAGGACTGCATCCACCTCAATTGGTGAAATTTTCTCCCCTGAAAAGTTTTAACTTGAATAAGAGGTCTTGAAATAATGATATTAGAATATTCTAAAGACAATTCAGGAAGTTGAAACAGGTTATTTGTATTCAAATTTAACGAACTTGTGGTGTGGTTTGCTTTTGTACGTCTTGTGCAATTATACAATATGTCTTTGTCAAGCATGACACTAATATTGTCTCTAATAATAGCATTAAGTTGGCCAATTTAAAATGATAGGACCAGAATTTTTTAGGCCTAATTCATCTGCAATTTGTTTTGTTAGGCCTAATTTTATGTGCATATGAAAAGCATTGCAGTTTTGCTACCCAAATAAAAATAAATAAATAAAATTGTAACAAGGCTTTTAGTGAACATTTGAAGAAGATTTATTCAAAATCTAACTCTTCTTGATTGTATAATTTTCTCCTTCCACATACACTAAACCAGATAATATGTCAAACAAAAATAAATAAGGGACACACAAGTTGGCCAGTCTATCTCAAAAACAATTTGCAAGGCGGCCGAAAAGTGCTCAAAAAAAGAGCCCAGCTTCACAAGAACTACCATTGAAGCCACAAAAAGGGAGACAAAAATGACTTTGATAACCATGACCTTTTCAAATTCCCAAAAGTGGCCCATGACAAAATGACTTTGATAACCATGTAAATAACATAAAATGAACATGTTACATAGTTCAACAAGTAATTTAAATTCCCATCAAAAAAAAAAAAAAACAAGTAATTTAAATCACAATCATATTCCCAAAAATAAAAATTTTTCTTACCTCCACGATTGATGAGCTCCTTGATCCGACCAACTAGGTGCAAATACCCATCCGAATCAAAATACCCGAGATCACCCGTATGAAACCACCCAAATTGATAAGCAGCCTTATTAGCCTCAGGATTATTTTTATAACCCTTTGTCACATTTGGTCCCCTAATACACACCTCCCCATTAATTTGAGGCTCTTGAACCACACCATTCTCATCCAATATCACCATTTCTTGACCCACGGGTTTCCCTACCGACCCGGGTTTATGCGGGCCATCTTCGGGTAATTGGTTCGATGCCATGAGATGGGCCGCCTCAGTCATTGCATAGGCCTCCAATACCGGGGCCTCGAACGCCTCCTCGAGCCGGGCCATAATGGCAGGTGCAAGCGACGCGCTACAGCTTCGAATGAATCGGAGCTTCGGGTAAACGGGTTCCGGGTTACCCAAGTGGCGATCCAATATAATTTGGTGGATTGTAGGAACTGCAGTGTACCACGTGGCATTATATTTGAGCATGTCTGACCAAAATGTTGAAGCTGAGAATCTACCAGCAGCTGGGAGAGCTACAGCGGCTCCAGCTCCGAGTGAACTCAGTAACCCGGCTAATAACCCGTGAACATGAAACAGTGGGAGGACTATCACTGTTGAGTCTGACTCAGTGAGTTTGTACACCGATTTGATGTTTTGCACCGAGGCAGCTAAGTTGAGCTGAGTTAAAGGGACACCCTTTGGTCGGCTCGTGGTGCCTGAGGTGTGGAGGAAGAGTGACACGTCAGTGGGCTCATTGGTGAGTTTGGTGACCGAGTTGGGGTTTGATTCGGACTGAGTTGGTGATAGAGTCAGCTCCGCGTTGGCTTCAGAGAGTGTGGCTGTGGTGTGTGGGATTTTGAGCTTTGAAGCCGCGGCTTGAGCTGAGGCATTTCCTTCTTTTGAGGTTAATAAGAGCTTGGACTCCGAGTCCCCTAAGTAGAACTCAAACTCTTCTGATGTGTAGGCTTGGTTGAGTGGTGCAGCCGTGGCTCTGGCTCGAATTACAGCCAAAAACAGTATAACAAACTGTAATAAAAAAAAAATCATTCTCTAAATTATTTTCTATTTACACACTTTTTAAGCACCTCAAGAAATACCATTTTTCTTCTCAAAAAAGAAAAAAAGAAAATACTATTGTTATTGAAAAATATAAATAAAACAAAATCAGGACCTAATTTATTAGTCTCTAACTGCATTGGTTAAAATTGGATTTTTTATTATAATCTGCACAACATTAATTTAAAAGGTTTTGTTTATTTATTTATACTACTTCCCAATAAAGTAAAATCCGTTCAATTCCATGAAAATAAAAATTAATTAATTTTTTAAGAAACCAATTTTAATTTGATAGCCAGAAGAAACTCTTTGAAAACATGGGTCGTTTTCAAAAGAAACGCATCAAAATGCATTATTTTGCGTTTTTAATTATAGTGGTACACAAAATAACTTAAGAACTGATCGACGTGGACGATTTTAAAACTCTCTACCAAAAAAAAATAAATCTGTTTTGAAAAACACGAAAAGCACAATCTTAAAAAAACAGCAACAAGAACAACTTATAACACTTTTCAATATGGGTTCTCACAAAGCCGAAGATGTTGCCAAAATTTAACGTAACAACTTATCACATACCTTTTGTTTTTAATGTGCTTAGGATTCTCCGAAAACTTCGAAAAACCCAGGTCTTTATTTACTTTTCGTATTGAACAACCAAACACGTAAAAAAAGGAAAACAAATAGCGATAAGTATTAGAAAGAAAGAAAAACCTCGACGGTGTTTGGGAAGACAAGGGCCACGACATCGCCGACGTGAACACCAGCGGAGACAAGGCGAGAGGCGGCAGTTTCAACGAGTTCATGAAGCCGAGCGTACGTCAAGTCGAATTTGCCGGAGACTGAGATGGCTCGCCTTGATGGGAATTCTCCGGCGATACGTGTCAGCAATCCGGTGAGCGTTTGATTCTCCATCTCAGAGACAGAGAGCGAGAGAGAGAGAGAGAGATTGGTTTTGTGTGCTAGTATTACAGAATACAGAGAGATCGATATATTTTTTACTATTTGACAGAAAGGTAATAGGTCAGAGTACACGCGGAAATATACCTACATTACATATATATATATGGTGAGGTGAGTATATATATATATAGGAGAGAGTTTGAATGGTCCAGGTATTACTTTGGGGAGGTTAGCCACGTGTCATGATCATGGAGGTTGGATTTGTGATAGTGAGACTGGATCCTCTGCGATGCTCTTATTTGGGGCTCTCAGTGTCAGTGGGTAGGCTCAAGCTCAAATTTATTAGTCAAGAATAATGTTAAATAATAATAATAATAAACAAAGGAGGAAGAATAAGGTTCGATTACATAGCCAGTGATATGATAGTTTGAATTTTAATACCGACAATGCTTAAAATACTTAAGAAACCTTTGTAGCCCTCTTTTTTTTAAAAAAAAAAAAAAAAAATTTCAACATATGGCATCCTTTTAATGATTGCTCTTTTAACATCAAATTAAGATACCAATTAATTTTTGGCATATGTGGAAATTGAACTTCAGGTCTCTTGCTTGACTAAAATAAATTTTACCAGTTTAGCTAATTAGAAGCAAGAATCTACTTTTGTAGTCGAACCTATCCTCTCTAGTTATTTGATGTTAGCTTGACTTAGCCATATCAAATTATTTTTATTTATTTATATATACAAAATATAAATTTAACTATAGTCTAATCTAAGTGTATATGTATAGGTGTGAAATTTCTTCTTGAAGACTTGAACCTCGGCCCTTACTATATCAAATTCTAATAAGTGAGATGTCTATAAAAAAATAACTACCCCACTAACAAATGAAAGCTGTAAGGACTTAATTTGTAACGATCCCAAACTTGATATTGGGTTCGTACGTTGAAGGCCCAAACAATAAATTTGTAGAGAGTGGGCTGAAAGGTTAGGTCTTGGTCACCGGACAGTGGTTAGTCGTGGTGTTCATGGTAATCGCACAAGGGTGAACCGTGCTTGTCCAAGAAGTCTTTCTCCTCGGCACGGACTGGGAGACTCTGGTTCTTGGCCTTTTTTCCCAGCCACTTTTTATGGATTGCTTCATTCTCCTTTTATACTAACCTTTACCCTCCCTCTAACGTCCACGTGTAGGTCCAGCTTTCTAGGGCTGATACTTGTCCTATCAGCCCATACCCAAAGTGGTTGGGGGTGGTTGTAAAAGCTGAAAAGTATTGCTTTGTCAGGCGCAGAGTACTTAATTACAGTAATGACAGTTTTTCCTTTGTCCCTTGTCGCCACATTGCTCAAGGGTCCTTTCCCCATTAATGTGGAGGTGTTTAACTTTTCCATCCACTGCTCCTATATCGTACTCGCCCTTTCTTCTAGGAGCGTTTTGGGACGTCGATGACAGAATCATCATCGGCTATATCTAGGCTATTTGGACTTTCGTTATATGTCCTCGACAATGTCTCTCCTCTGCTAGGGCCTTGGGCCCTAATGCAAAGTGGGCTGGGGTTACAAATTCTCTGACCCCACAGAAGCATTTATTAGTGGGTAGTTATTTTTGTACACATATTTTTCGTTTATTGAATTTTGATATGCATGGCGTGGTATCATTTGATACAAAATATTTTTTTCCTAGTTTCTATTATTTACAATAGAGACTTGCGATTTGATTTTCCACAAAAAAAATCTCCCAATTAACCGGACATACAACATATGCCATATATTTGACTTTAAGTGTGCATTTGGGTTATGATGAAAAATGAAAATTATTTTACTATTCAGCTTATTTTTACTACTATTTATAGGTCACATTGCACTTTTTGGTACTATTCATGGGCTCTATTGTATTATTTCAACTAACTTTTACTTTTATTTATAGTACTTTCATCAATAATTTTTCAGTTTCAGCAAAATAAGCGGTATCTAAACACACCCTAAATGTCAAATGTCTAACATAATAAAGATTAGAAGAAATTAGAGGATTTAGTCAAGGAGATTTTATCCCAAACTTCATATCATTCGTTGTAACCATTGAATTAAAACAACAACAATAATAAACTTGATATAAAACAAATTTACATTATCTACTTTAATTGGCTATAAATTTAGTTGTTTATTTGTAATGGTAGTAAGTATGTGATACTCATTAAATTAGCACTTTGCCTGAAATTTACTTGAAGTAATTTTTTGTGCTATTTGAGAGAGAGAGAGAGAGAGAGAGAGAGAGAGAGAGAGAGAGAGAGAGAGAGAGAGAGAGAGAGAGAGAGAGAGAGAGAGAGAGAGAGAGAGAGAGAGAGAGAGAGAGAGAGAGCATGACAATATTAATTTGGAAATAACCATATATAATCGTCCCACTAGCCAAAAAGTCAAGACATGAATCTATAACGAAAAAGTTTAGATCAATATTAATGATTTTGTTTTCTTGACTATTATATGCTTAAACTCTAGGATTGAAAAATATTTACTTTCTTTTGCTTTTCTTTATCTTTTACCAGTTATTTTACTAATTTAGTTATATAAATTTTAAAAATAAAAGATGGAGGGTCTATACTTTGTATGTTTGATGAGTAAAATAGATTGCGGAGTAATTTTGATAAAATTAAATTTAAGGTGTTATTTTCGTGTCAAATTAATTTGCGGAGTAATTTTTTTCTCTCACAATTGTAGTCATCAATTCATCATTTGTTTCTCCAAAGCCATATATATTATTTTGTTCTTAAGAGTTTTAATTTTATCTTTTTTGGTTTGAAATTAGGTGGTAGATAGGATATGAAAACGTAAATTTTTTTTATACTTGATTATTTAGGGCCACAATGAATAAACTTCTATTATTTAATCTTGAATCTTTATTTAATTCTAATTATTAGATGATGAGTTAAAAAAAAAAATCTTTTTGGTCTCAAAGATGAAATTTTAATTATAACCCTTATTATAACTTATATATCTATTAAAATTAAAAAAAAAAATATATATATATATATAATTGAATATTATAATCATCATGAAAAAATCTATTTGTCAAGAGTTTTATAATTATAATTCAACCCACTCCTCCTAATGTTGCCGACAAAAACATACAAATTTAAATATTCCGATACTCAATAAAAAATTTTAAAAAGAAAATGTGATGGTGGATTGCCTAGGGGATTGCATTTTTGCTAGCACTTGGGGAATGCAAACGCGTGTCTTAACGGTTTTATTGTCGTTTTATACATGACTTATGTCGTTTATTCTTTAATAGTTTAATGAACATGACAATGAAGGGTTTTCGATCCATTCATGGCATACGTGGCTGCTATTTGCTCCTTACAAAAAGCACAACCTGCCACGAATTTTGTTTATTTTTATTTTTCAAGTTTCAACAACCAAACTTACCGTAGGAACTAATAATATAAGAGCATCAATACCCAGTTTTGTATATGCTATAATACGCTATATTTTCTTATCAAAAAAAAAAAAAAAAAAAAAAACGCTATATTTTAGCATTAAAGCACAAAAAAGCCCATTACTTACGCTCTGTTTGTTTTAATGTAAAATATTTTCAGGAAAATATTTTTCAATTTTTAGTCTTGCAATTATTAAAAAATTTTGTAATTATGCTATAGTATCATTCTAAATTTATGATGGTACAGTAACTCACTTGTAAAATTAAAATAATATTTTTTATTCATTCACCTCAAAAGCATCTTTCACTTTCTCTCTCTTCCTGACTTACCACAAAATTAAAATATTGTTTTTTTTTTTTATATTTTATTTATAATTTTGGAGTATATATTTGATTGTGTAGATATATTATTTTAATGTGTTACGTAGGAATATAAAAGTGGACTTGGTTTAGGTCCAGTGCATCCAATGCACTGGACCCAGTCAAATGGTGACACATGTCCAAAAATAGACACATATCATCATTTCAACAAGTCCAATACTACTAGACACTGAACCTAAACCTGACTGTATTGTAAAATGATATAATATAATATATATAAAATAGTTTTTAAGATGGTAAAATGAGATATTTTATAGAAACGGAATAATATGCATATGCCAAGAATATTATTAGGTGCTTGTTTGATAATTCAATAGTTAAGTGCCAAGAATATTATTAGGTGATTGTTTCATAGAATTTTCAATTTCAATGCATTTGTCACAGTTTTTGACTATGTTCAAGTTTGTAATATGTTCTAGATATTTAGACTTTTTTTTTTTTCCTGAAAATAGAACGTTATTATCATGGAGTTGAATTTGAAGTCCGTTCAGTTCAGATTTAATGCTTTTTTTTTTTTTTTGGTCTCTAATTTTCGCTGAAACTTCTATAGTTGAGACCTGAGACAGCTTGAAAATTCTAAAATTCAAATGGATCTACCAAATTTGACCATGGGAGGACCAAATTAAGCATTCCCACTGACCAACCAACCACTCTACAAAATTCGTTAATTACATCAACACTAAATGGAATATAATACAAATTTTCCGTTGTTATATCCATTTATATAAAGTATCAATTGAAGATACATATTATTATTGTTATTATTTTATATTTGAGGACGGGAATTTAAACCTTAGATATGGGTGCTGGAAATTGAAGATACATAATTAAAACATAATGACGATGACTAAGTTAGACATAAAAAGTAAAACAATAGTAATTAAGTAACGTAGAAGAAGAAAAGAATGATAAAAATTTACTATTTGAAACCAATTATTGTACTGACTGTAAAAATTTTCTACTATATGTTGCCGGTACGTAAGTGGTAATTATGAGTAGTCTCAAAACATCAAATTGCTCATCGTCAACAATTTTGACCCTGGCAAAGAAATTTGCAAGAACTAGTAAAATTCAAATCTTACTAGAGAGTTTCTTTACATGCCTGTTTAATGGTTGCTGATTAAGCAGAAAATAATTACGAAGGGGCAAATGGCCTTTCTGTTTTTTTGATAAAAAGGGGCAAGTGACCTTTGGTTCATCTATCTAATTATAAAACTAGCTCTTTTAAGTCCAATTTGGTGACTCCTTTTGGAAAGTATGGCAAAGCTCCAATCAAAAGGTAAAATAAAATCAAACCAAGTTTAGCTACTTTATTAAAGCATGGACGAGAACAAAACGTTTTATATCAAAGTACGTAGAAAGTCATTAATCATAATGCCTAAAAAATATTTGGGCTAATGGAAGATTACAATGATTATACCTATTTTATACATGATGCTCTTTCAACTTTTACATGATGGAGAGCAAAAAATTAAGGAAAGAAAGAGTATGTTGTAGTTGATATTTTATTCAACAAATTGGAAAAGACAAAGAAGTTTAAAAATGGAGTAGGGTATCGATGCCTTTGGTGGGTAAAATACTTTATGATTACGAAATTCTATAAATCATAAACTAGAATAGCTACCAATCAAGTGATTAATAAAATAGAAAACTAACCAATAAATGTCTTCATGTCAAAGTATATTGCACATTTCATCACTTCAGACATTGGAATATTCCAAAGATCAGGTTTATGCCCTTTTCAAATACAATGAACTGATGAAGTCACTTTAAAGGAAAACTTGGTAAAGGGAATACCCTGCAGTCATATCAATGACATTTCAACTTCACTGTAAGATAGTTGAAATGAAATTGAGCTCAAGTTTTAAAGACAGGTTTGTTGGAAGTACAGTTTGGAAAATTGTCCAAATTGATTAACAAAGTTACAAAGCAATATCAATAATATATCAATAAAACAAGATATGCTCAAATTAACTTATAAGTAAAATAGACAAGTACAAAAACGTATAAAATTAAGGATTAAGTAAAACTTATCGCCGAGGCACAAAATTAAATCCGCTGTCCTTAAGAAGCAATTTCACCTCTACTGGAATGAATTCGTCAGTGCAAATGACTCAGGTAGTCGCTTTCCAAGATACAACGACAACTCTGTTAATGTGCACTCACAAACAGTGTTTTGAACTTATCACAAATGCCCAAAAGAAAATTTTTAGCAAAAAACAAAGTAGCTAGAGTATCAAAAGTAATATATGTTTTATTGTTTTTAACTAATATCTTATATGCAGAATTTGATAGTCTTAGAGCTCTAAAAAAGGAAGTAGCTAAAGATGATTAGAGTGAAAAGGGAAAGGTAAAAACAAATGAATTTTCTTTCCCATTGATGTCACAAGCCGCTATGTATTTTCTACAAAACATGGGAAGGTGTGGTTGGCTATTTTATAAGGAAATATGAGAAGATTGAGGGTTTTGTTTGCTGCCAAAAATTCTCACGCCAACCAAGGAAAATTCTAGAGCATGGGCTTGGGCTTTACAACAAAATATCATGGGCTTAAATTTTAAAACATACCCAACAAGGTTTTGGACACAATCTGATTTATTACACCTAGTTGTCTATTTAGTTCTAGTACATATTCTTAATTTCTTATATTGGGTTTGACAACAATTTTGAGATGTTAGAACTTAGAAGTATTTGCTAAATGTTTAAATTTACCATATTTTAATTGCTTAAACTTTTTGAATAATCAATACTATTTAACATGAGACGTATAATAAGAAGTTGATTTTAAAAGCTCATAATATTTTAACATGAGAGTTGAGATGCATAATAAGAGGTTGATTTTCCGCTAATCCAATTTTTGAGCAGAGTACTTTGCATGCACTTCCTCCATCCCCTAGATCCCCATCTTTGTTTTCACATTCCTAAATCAGTTGGGTCCTGTTAGTGTCAAAGAGATATGAAATGTTTACCATACTCAAGCTTAGTTTAGCAGAACAATTTCCCATAAGTCCATAACAAAAAATTCCAGGTAAATGAATATTGGACACCGGTCAATATATGAGTTACTAATTTCGTCTAATGGGTTGTCTTGATGTTGGATGTGTCTAATTTTTCTATCCAATCTCACTAGTGAGTACCCATTTATCCTTTTATTGAGGGCTAGGAGTTCAAGTTCAAGATAATGAGGGAAACAATGCTTGCGATGAGGCAAGAGATAAGATCAGGGGCGTAGCCAGGAATGAACACTTGGGGGGGCCGGGTTGTAACAGAAATATACTAAATATAATTCTTAAGTCTATTGGATACAAAATTATCAACTTTCATATATCATCATATACTTGAACATGTTGGGAATTCAACCAAAATTCCAAACATGTGAGAAACAAAAAAATAGAGAAAAGAAAACGCCAAAAGAAAAACAATCACACGCACAAGACAGTATTTACGTTGTTCGGTAATTTACATACGTCCATAGGGTTGCAGGGATTTCACTATTATAAAAGAAAATTACAATGTGCGGTTACAGTGTTTCTTAAAGAATGCATCAATTGTTTTTTGTTTGCTCATAATTCTTTTAGCTTTAAGAATATGACTCAAAAATTAACCTGAAAAAAATTTTAAAAAATAAAATTTTAATTAGAAATTTTTACTTAATTATATGAATATTATTCATACTCAAGAAAAAAACAAAATTTCCACTATAATTTAAACAATCAACCCATTTTTAATACAACTTTAATTAATAATAACCTCTCAAACAAAAAAATAATAATTTAATTAATTTGTTTTTTATAATGTATTGGTTAATTTAATTATATAGCTTTAATTAATGTTG
This sequence comes from Quercus lobata, assembly GCF_001633185.2. NCBI lineage: Eukaryota > Viridiplantae > Streptophyta > Magnoliopsida > Fagales > Fagaceae > Quercus > Quercus lobata. The sequence goes on along the minus strand of NC_044912.1, from coordinate 13,985,134 downwards.
TTTAGCGTAACAATAAACTATATTGCTTTAATTTATTTGTCATTAATTATACAATTAACTAATTATAGTATAATAGTGATACTGTAACTAATTAACTATCTATTGTATCCATTAGCAATGGACCGCAACTAAAATAATATTAATCAATAAAAGTTGGATGGTGAAGTCCTTTAAAAAAAAAAAAAAACCGATATTATTTATATTATATGATTTTTAAAATTTTTTAAAATTGTTTTTTTCCAAGTTTCAATTCCAAAATTGAAACTTCCAAAATTGAAAGTTGGGTAATATGTGAACACACAAACACACCCACCAACAAGCCCAACCCAACACACAAACACACCCACTGACCCACCAAAAACAAAAACACTTATAACACACAAACACACAACACACAACACAAACATGGTTGTGGTTGTACAACAGGACCCAAAAAAAAAAATATATATATATATATATATATATATATAGTTATGAGTGCAGGCGTGTGAGTGTGTAAGATGCAAGGAGCACAGGACAGCCAAATTTAAAAAGACAAAAACAGGAAAAAAAAAAAAAAGTTAAAGTCATCCAATCAGATTCTCATACACTCACAGTTCCACATAATAAAAAAAAAAAAGATGCTGAGTTTCATACTTTCATTTATAAGTTCATTCCATTCTTTATAACTTATAAGTTTATTCAGTCATACTCATTCAGTGAGATAAAGAGAGAGAGAGTTAGAGAGAAAAACCTTGAGGGAGGCCGGACTGCCGGAGGCGGAGGAAGCAACGAGGCTGACGAGCACTGCTCACGGCTCACCGGTGCAGAGGCAGATGCGTAGACGGCAGAGCGATGAGCCGAATGTCGATGACCGATCTACCGTCTACGATGTCGATGTTGATGTCGATCTGCGATAAGGGGCGACCGTTGCAACGACGACGACGACAAGCTCGCTGCAGCGACGACGACGACGACGTGACCGTCCGTGGGTTACTGGGTTTGGTTTTGGTTTGTGTATTGGGGATTTTTTTTGATAAACACCTCTGTGCTCTGTCCTCTGTGTTAGTGTGTTTGGTTTGCTGAGTTCTGATTTTGGTTTGCTTTTGTATTGGGTAATGGGGTTTGATCTCTGCCAGCGACGACGCGACGTGATGGGATTTTTGCAGGCGCCAGCGACATGATGGGTTCGATTTCTCATTCTCTGTATATATATATATATATATATATATATATATATATATATATTTATATATATATATTTTTATTGAGAATTCATGGGCTTGTCGTGAGCGAGCTACCTGTAATGGGCTCGCCGTGGGCTTTGCTTGCCGTGGGCTACTGGGCTTGGTTTTGTTTTATATATATATATATATATATATATTTTTTTTTTTTTTTCAGATTTTAGTTCAAATTTTTTTTGGGGGTTTTTTTTTTTTGGCTTGAAAGTAGAACAGATTACAGAATTTTTTTTTTTTTTTTTTTTTTTTTTTTTTAAATTTGATGGTGTTACTAATTTTTGATTGAGGGCTAGGAGAATTTGTGAGAAATGGGTGGGGGGGCCGGCTGTGTAATGTTGGGGGGGCCTAATTATTTTTTCTTCATAGTCTAATGGGAAAATTTTTTTTTTTGCAGGGGCCACGGCCCCCCCAAGCCACTATGTGGCTCTGCCCTTGGATAAGATAACGTTTGGGATGGCCACACAGGACTGTCTTTTTTGATGAACTAAAGAACTATCTTGGAGTATTGTTTCATGAGGATTGGCATGTGTTATGGTGCAATACCTCTTGCTTCACACATACCAAAATCATTGAATTTGGCTTAAACTATGTAGCCTTTCCACGATAATATCTAGCAGTCACTTATGCGTTGTTTGGTTACAAATGAGGGAAGAGAAGAGAAAAGAAATGAATATTAGTAAGGAAATGAGAAAGAAAAGAAAAGAAAAGAAATCAATTCTCTTGTTTATGTTTGGAAATAGGTAGTGTAGGGTCACGATTCGTGGCGGACCGTAACAGTGTCGGGTTCGCACGTAAAACGGCCCTAACAATATCATTTGTAGAGCGTGGGTTTGAAAGGCTAGGCCTTGATCGATAGGCGGTGGGTTTTTCAGGGGATTCATACAAGGTTAAATGATCGTCACCCCTAGAGTACTTCTCATGGAGGTGGGCTGGGAGGCTCTCGTTTCTTGGCCATTTTTCCCAGCCCCTTCCCAAGGTTACTTAGTTTTCCTTTTATACTCGCCTGTATCCATTTATCCTTCATCCACGTGTAGGGTCAATCTTTCCAAGGCTGATACTTGTCCCATCAGTCTATCCCCCAAAGTCGTTGGGGGTGGTTGTAAAAGCCAAAGAATGCGGCCCTGTCGGGTTCAGAACATTAAATGATAATAACAGCAGCTTTCCCCGGATATTTTAGATCTTTTTTCCGAGTTTCAGTTTTATACCATTTTTACCCTTCTTTACGAGGGGGAACTTTAGGTCTGCCGAGGACTGAACTACCCTCGGCGGTACCCAAAGGCTATTTTGTTGAACTTGGGCCATAATCCTCCTCGGCTTGGCCCATAAATCATTTACGCCCTACAGGTAGAAAAGGGGAAAAGAAAAAAGAATGTATTTCTTTTTCTTTTGTTTGGTTTGCCATATAGAAGGAAATGAAATGAAAAAAAAAAAAATATATATATATATTATATATATTTTATGCCCATATAAATGTACGAGATGCATAAAAGTTATAGGCAAATATATAACTTCATGTTATACTATATTATTTATGTGAACCCTATTTTTTAAAAACCATTTTCTCCTTTCAAATCCTCCCAATTTGGACGGATTACAAATATGTGAGCCCAAGGGAAACGGTTTCTTCCATTTTATTTATTCTATGATAACCAAACAGAGGAAATGATTGCATTTCGTCTCATTTCTCTTCTTTTCCTCTCAGCCTTTCCAAATGCACTATTACAGTAGACGCACAAGTGGCATATAGTTGACTAGTTATGAATTCGCATATTATATTTTTTTTTCATTACATAGTGATAACATTGATAAGTATTACAATCAAGCTCACAAATTGTCACAGACTTTAACCTGAATCTCACATAACATAATCTTTCTAACTCTCTCATTAGATACTATTGTTTGCTAATTCTTTCACTAGACGAAGACCAAATTTTATTTTAGGTATGTTAACAAATTTCATTGGGCATTTTCTAAGGGGAATTTTATAATGTAGTCGGATTGCTTTTTATGGGAAATCAAGCAACTTTTAGTTTAACGGGCATTTTTCTATCAACTTTTACTATTATTCAATACAAGTGAAACCTGTTTGAAGTCTCCTTAACGAGCGCACAAGAACACCTATTAACAAAAGTCTTTTATTAACTAACATTTGGGATTGTTTTCATTTTGATCCATTATGTTCTAAAAGTTTCATTTGAACCTTTCATGTTTAATTAGTTTTCATATTGGCCTTTTGCATTTCAAAATGTTTAATTTTAGCTCTATAAGTTTGACTCCATTTTCTATTTGCCTTTTGCATTTTAAGAGCGTAAAAGTTCAAAAATAAAACAATTCCAAACTTTAAGAGCCAAAAATATACTTTATTTTTTTAATTTTTAACTCTTTCAAACACAATAAGGTTACACCACACCATTATATTATTATATACATAAGGGATTATAACCTCTTTACATCTTTTTTTTCCCTTATACATCAATGTGGACTAACAATACTACTAATAAGAATTAATGTACCTTCTTATCATTATTCTTCTAGTTGATCATATAGGATTCCAAACTGATTAGAAACCCTCAAAACTTATTTAGACTTAACAATATCTTATATTTGGATCATCGTCAAGGAACAAAATGTCTAGATTATGTTCCCAGTTTCCTTTCCTCTCTGTTTTTTAGCAGCATTACTTTCACCTTTCTTGACTTGTACAACCTATTATTGTATTTTCAGGACTTGTACAATGTGTTATTGTTAAGATTTAGAAAGGCCGTTTAACTCTTATCAAGGATCACTGCTAAGATTTTGCACTAGAAAAGGTTCTGATCCTAACTTGAATAACATATGCTACTGGCTAGAGCTTTTGGCCAAAGTCAAAAAGAATGTGGACAAGGGTACAAATAACTGTAGCTTAAAAGCAATAGGATTTATGGTAGAACAGTGAAAAATATTTACTCCAATAAATCTTAGGATTTTTTTTAGAAGAAAAACAGTGAATTTTATTAATGAAGGCTGATAATATCGGCCTCTAATAAAGTAATGATATTTGGTGGTACATCTTTCATCTAAACTTAGAATTATAATGTGGAAATTGTCCATCTTATAAGCGAGTGAACTACAATATTACAATGCCTATAAACATGTGAATAATCTAAAATTGAAAAGTGGGGGGCAAGATACTATTAGGATCTGGATCATCATATTCTTCTCAATCCAATTAGGTTACTTGGTTGTCTGCTATATAAGCTGTAGTGTTTGGACAAACCCACGCCAAGAAACTAAAAATTAGGTGATGCCACCTTGACCTAATTATCACCTCTGTCATTAAAACATTTTTCCTTTTTAGGTCAGACGATTGGGACACACTTCCACTAATTTGTAACTAGAGTTTGAGATTTAGAGAGAATATTTCTTGTAAAGTTGAAGTACAAAATCAAGAGCTAGCTAGCATATTCTAGCCATTCAACGTTTTTTATTTATTTATTTATTTACTTTATTTTTTTTTATTTTTTATATATATTTTTATTTTTATTTGTAGGCAAGAAGGAAGCGATATTTGCGTACTCGATCTGAACTAGAATTGTTGAACAATAACAATGGCTACCTAATCAGAATAGACCACTACTGGTATGGCTATAAAATTTCATGACACAATAATAATAATTCTTATTATTGTCGGTGAGATCATAATCACTAACAAGCAAAAAAGAAGTGCTGGGCCTGCGGCACATCCATAATGCAGCAACCAAGCTAGCATTATTGGTTGAGGAAATTAGGGCGTGTTTAGTAATGCTGTTCTAGTAATGTTGTTCTAGTAATGCTGTTTGCATTTTTTGAAAATATGTGTGAGAGAAAAAGTGTGTGGAAATAAGTATAATGTTGTTTAAATTACCTTACCAAACACCCCCTAGATATGAACCATACACACACTATATTCCTCAGTACTTATAATTAAATCTGGTATTATAAAGATATTTATGTTGATTGTTATGTTGCACATTTTTATGTTTATTTATTTATTTTTTGAGAAGAAATTACGATGTTTAATTTAAAAACGTAAAAAAAAGTTATTTTATTTTATTATAAGATGTTTATACATTGATATGTTAATAAATGTGATTTTTGTCACATTATACGATGTTTATTGACATGTGTGTTCTCTCCATCTTTTGACAATGGAACATTTGGCACTGACATCTTGTGAATATGTTTAGTTGGTTTTTTCTTTTTTTTTTTTTTTTTTTTTTTTTTTCAGAAGAATAAAGATTTTTTTTTTCTTATTACAAAAAAAGAAAAAAGAAAAAAAAAGAGGACACCAAGCATGGGCCTGAGCTTGAGTGAGATTGTAGGGCCAATATCGAACTGCAAAGTTGGGCCCCAAGTCTTGTGAGTATAAATTTTGTCTTAAATGTCTGCAAGGAGTTTGGAGTGGGCCACGAGATATGAACATCATTATTTGAAATGGGTCAAAGTATTGACTGTTGAGCGGGCAAAAATGGCCCATTACCATCAATTTTGGAAATAATTTGCTCAGAAACACTGTTTCCGAACTATATAGCAATCTACCACTTTTTCGGGCCTATAGCGGCGTTTTCCTGAAAAAATTTTTTATAAGTCCCATAACAGGTTCAAGGGGCCCTATAGTGGCGTTTTTAAGCCCTATAGTGACGTTTTTGGGCCCTATAGCGGCGTTTTTCTGCAAAATTTTTTTTGTAAGTCCCATAACAGTTTCAAGGGACCCTATAGTGGCGTTTTTAAGCCCTATAGTGACGTTTTTGGGCCCTATAGCGGCGTTTTCCTGCAAAATTTTTTTATAAGTCCCCATAACAGGTTCAAGGGGCCCTATAGTGGCGTTTTTTAAGCCCTATAGTGACGTTTTCGGGCCCTATAGCGGCGTTTTCGGAAAAAGTGGTATTTCCCTAATTATTTCCGAAACAGTGCTCTGTTGCTAAATATTTCAAAAATTAATGCTAATGGGCCATTTTTGCCCTGTTGAGCGTACCGTAGGTGTTACGTAGCTCCAATGGGTTTTCAGTGTGGGCCGAAGAAGAAGAAGAAGACGAAAGTATAGAAGACGTGGGAATATTAAATTTGACAAATTTGAGTTTATTTGGTAATAATATTGTGGACAACAAGATCAGGTTATTTGAAAATTGAAAGTATGACTAATAAACCATCTAGAAAAATAGTAAAGCTTTTCAAAAAAAAAAAAGAAAAAAAAGAAAAATAGTAAAGTTAAAGATCTAGCTTCAAAAATTAAAGCAGCAATAATCCAATGGCCCGGGTTGGGATGAGTGGTTCTGAAGTGGGGTGATCCAATATTTGGTATTGCTAGTAAGGCTTCACAAGCTTCATCTTTTAAGGGGTTCTACTCCACAATCAAAACCATCCAAACAAAAATAACTTTCTTCATGTGTTTCTACCCCACAATTGCTATGCATGTCTTTTCTTCTTTAATGGCTGCATCAAAATTAACCTTCACGCAAGCAAGGAGAGAGGATCCCATTCCATGATTTTATAATCGAAATATGACATGACATTATTTGGAGGGTTACTTCTAGTAAAAAAGAAAAAGAAATATAAGATAAATTAATCAAAATTTTATGGCATTTCTTTTTCTGTTACTATATTTTCACAACAACAGAAGAAGAGGATTTCAAAAAGATGTTAATTTAGAGCATAGCTTCAATTAAAGCACAAGAAATATTGCACCAAATTCAATATTAACTAAGACTCTAATAAGTGAGTTCTAGTTAACTTAATTGGTAAGGTCTCTAATGGTTGAATAAGAGATCTGGGGTTTAGTCCTCACATACAAAGCTGGCAATGGGGCGGGGCGGGTTCGAAGGATGGGGTCTTCACTCCTGCCCCGCATGGTTTTGTGTTGCCCCATCCCTGCCTCGCATAATGGGGAAATTTTTTTTGCCCCATCCTCGTCCCTTGGGGCCCTGCGAAGTCCCGTTTCATCCTATAAAGCTCTATTTCTTGTTAATTTGCCCACAATTATTACAATTTTTTTTAATAAAACCTGTTTTGTTAATAAAAATATACTTGAAATTATAAATAAATTTATCCCATTGTAGGGGCCTTTTTTGCGAGTTGTGCGTTGGGCTGGGCTGCCTTCCGCGATAATGGGCCCGAATGTTTATGAGTAAGGGAGTTGAGACCGGTCCAACTGTAACTCAACTTGGGCCGGCTTGTGTACAAACTATGCCTCGTCTGCCAGGAGTGTGCTTACGGTAGACAGAACTGTTTCAGATGAGTTACGGCAGACAAATATAATAATAATAATAAAACAGAGTACTCTGACTATTTAATGAAAAATGGCCAAGTAATCCCTACTTATAAAACATAATTACAATGATAACAATGTCATTTACAAAGAAAGTAAAGGAGAAAAAAGGTAACATGAATTAATCAAGAATGAGCATAAAGTCAAGTTTAAGTTTGGTCTGTAGAAGCAAAACCAAAGAGGGGAGAATGCCTCCTCTCAATGCAAATAATCTCCCAGGAAAGATCCTACCGTGGGGATTAATGGTTTTGAGGGAATCGGACCTGAATGGTTAATGCCCAAAAAGAATTCTTGTTATGTTTTGGAAGAGAGCAGGATTTAAAGGGGGAGAGAGAGAAATCAACCTACTGGTGCATGCCCATTGTATTATCTCTCTTTTTTCCTTCTGTTTTCTCTCTTATCTTTTTTCCTTTCTCTTGTTTTCTTTTTATTCTTTTCTTTTACTCCGCGATACTCTCTGTTTTTCGATCCTTGTTCAGGGCACGACAAGGGTCCTTTTATAGTGCCTGCCGTGACCAGATTTTACCACTTTGCCCTTTAACCGCCTTTGTCTGGTCTGGGCGTACTTGCCGACCACCAAAGGGTTCTTCTGTGTGCCACTCACCCTTACCCGACAAAGGCAAATTTGTTTCATTCGTTAGCCCACTGTAGCACTCTTACCTGCCACGGCGTAAATGCTTTCTCTCTCTTTCCCTCAAGGCATGCACCTAACGGTTCCCCCCCCTCAACCTTGCCTTTTTTGGGTGGTCTGTCATCCCAGCAGGACGTACCTCCCAAAAAGGGCTTGGGCAGGAGCTGCAAAATAGGTCTTTTCCCCTCTCCCCACCACCAAACTATACCCCCCTTCTCTCTTACCTCTGACCCATGACCTCACCACGTCCCATATTGGCTGGGTACAGGCTGGTGGTGCCTGGGCCTTGCGCGTGCTTTCCTTTCATATATGTTCAAGAATCTGCCTGCTGCTCATACGTTTGCCACGGTCTGGAGCTTTGTTTGCACAGTCTGCCTTCTTCATTCTTTTACGTGGGCCATTCTTTGTTTCCCTATTCCACCCACGAGCTCGGCTTTATTTAATGATGGGTCTTACATTTCTTTGGCCCACTCCTTGGTTTCCTTTATCTATATATATATATATATATATATATATATATATAACCGAAACTTTTGAAACTTCCACAATTTTCCACATCAGCACAGTATTAAAAAAATAATAAAATAAATAAATAAAAAAAAAACCAAAACCAAAACCAAAACAAAAAAATAACAAAAAAAAAAAAAAAACCAAAAGCACAGTATTAAAAACATCCTTTCCCATTCCCTTTCACGATGGATTTCACGATGCTCTGCTTTTCCAAATCCTCTGCCTTTTCCACCATCGACTATCGATCATCTACCTTTTCCAGACCATCGATCTCCTTCATCAGACCACCGAAGACGGGATCGCAACGTCCTTTCCCATTCCTTTTCACGATGCTCTGGCTTTCCCAATGCTCTGCCTTTCCCATCGCATTCGATATCTCCTTCTTCAGACCAGCGATTTGCTTAAGACCATCGATCTCCTTCATTAGACCACCGACGACGGCATCGCATCCACCATACCCACCATCGCATCCGATATCTCCTTCCTCAGACCACCGATTTGCCTAACACCATCATCTCACCCATATCCACTTCACTAGGTTTCACCATGTCGAAACCTTTACTGGTAAGGTTTTTTGATTTGTCTTAAAATTTTATCGTTTAAATAGGATATAGGCTTAGGGATTTCGATCGAATTGATTTTGATTTAGGCTTCGGTTTGGGTATGTAATTTTTGGAATGTGAAATTCTTTAAAATAAATCATGTTTAAGGTTTCAGATATGCTCTTGATTTTTTATTTTTTATTTGTTCTTCACTATGTTGTTTGGTTAATCATCTTATGGGTTCTAAAAACAACTCTGCTGGAGATAGTTCTACTTACATTGTTTAAATTTGAGACAAAATTAAGAGAGAGACAAGGTCTCTAAGGTTCATAGAGAAATTTGAGGGTCACCCCTACGAAAGCAGCCACCTGTTATCATTACACCATTCCGTCAATGTCATATTCCTAAAACCACTACCAGTAATTTAGATAAGTAAATAATTGTGCGTTATATAGGTTTTGGTTGGCTTAGTTTTGATATAGGTATCTTTTCTCCTTATTCTTTAAATAGCTTTCTTTTTGTCTACATGAATATTAGATGGGTATAGAGTCTCTAGAAAACCACCCCATTCTCCCTCTCTCAAATTTTGCCTTTTGCTATATGCATGCAAATTGTTTGATAAAATAGCTTCATATTTTTTCCGTTTTAACTTCAACAGACTTTAATATAAACTATATGAAAGGTTTGTTGCAGACTGGTCCTCTTAGTTGGTATGTTCTGTGAAGTTGAGGTGGATCTATGAAAAGGGTTTTAGGTAAAATCAAAGGTTTGTTGGAGTCCTGTCATTTTAAATTATTTTGGTTGTGTTAGTTGCACACCTCTAATTAATGGCATTTATCTATAAGGAACTGTAAACTTTTATTGATCTATCAAAAATAAAATTAGAGCAGCTTCATACTCCGTGAGATCCAAATAATGTTTTATGTTGTCTTTTGGCATTGAAGCTATTGAATCTTTCATTATTAGCAATGAAGATAAGTTAATTAATTAATGGTTAAACATCTTGACAGCTCTGTTGTAGTTGACCAAAGTGAAAAGTTGAATAAATACAGCTCTTTTGTCCCAATTCCTTATTAGTTTTTCCAATCTTAGTTTGATATCTAGCCTTTTAAATTCTAACGTCATCATCTTATTCCTCTCATTCCAAATTGAACCAAATTCAATGGAAGTCCCCCACTTGGGTTTTGCCCTGTTTATGGGTTGAAAATATATATCTGGGTTTTTTGTAATCCTGGGATCTGACTTTGGTTTGGGATATATTATATATATGAAATTAATGGGCAGCAATGCAGTGTATTGGTGTGTAAAATTGTTGTACCCAATGCATTGGACAATATGGAGATGCTGTAAATGGCACATTTGAGGTTGATGACCCCCCCCTACTGTTTTCCCAATTATGCTTTTTTTATCATTGTGATGAAAAAGTTGCTGTATATATGTGTACAGCAGCAAATATATGATTGCTGTTTTAAATCTGTTTTTTTTTTTTTTTTTTTTTTTTGCACTGTACTATTTGTCTTCTATTAATGATTCTTGGCTGAAAATTGGATTATTATGGTTTTGCAGGTAATGGCTTATTTGGTAATACAACTACAAGACGAGGAAAATTGGATTATTATGGTTTGTAATATATGTTTTTGCTATATAGTTATATTTATGAATTAAATTTTTGTGAATGCTTTGCTTTTAGTTTATTCCACAAGCATGGAGTCTGCTTTCTATGCAAGATTGAGACGAAGATTAATTTTATCTGAAAAGAGAAATGGAAGGGGTATGATATTGACATATTAAAAAAATATTTTTCTTTAAAAAACTCATAATTAGTATGTAACCTAGGCCAAACAAGAACAAGAGATGATGAGCCATTTGAAAGGAGTATTCGACGTAGACAATATATCATTAATGATGAAAGTAGAAAACAACGTAAGTGTGGATGAGCAAGAGTCAGAGTTGTTGTTCTTTCCGTCTCCTCAATACTCAGTCTCCACTCCCATTTGAGCCAACTCCTCCAAGAAGGTCACTCTCTCTCTCTCTCTCTCTGACTAAATCCATTTTAGTACGAATAGCATTAGATATTCTTGAATCGTTTTAACTTTTATTTAGTTTTACTAATTGGCTTATATTTGAATTGCTTTTAGTTTGAGTATTGTTGGTTTCAAAAGTTGATTTGGATTATAATAGTCTAATCACACCTTAGAATTTGTTCAATTAATTGGGTTTGTTCGTTTGTTTCCATCTCATTAATTTTTTAACATAATTTCTTATTATGATTTTGTAGCCGATAAAGGTGATCGTAAATGTGCACACAGAGATGGATGGAGAGAGATTAAGAGAGGAATTCTAGAACTGTCAAACTACTACCATGTCAAATCATCACCCACCTTCAACCCTGCCTCTTGACACCTTCATATACTACAAGAACCACTACTAGTACAGGTATTTTTAACAAAATTTGTGTTAAATATTATTTAGGTTTTGTTATTTGTTAGTTTTTTTTTTTTTAGATTTAATTTTGTGAAAAATAATTATTAATATAACTCATATTTGTAGTCTAATTATTGTGTTGATGGTTTAATTAGGCCGACAACTGTTCACAGCTGCTTATGCTTCACTGTCATCATTCTTTTGAACCCTTGGAAGGGTGAGCTTCAGTAATTTGAAATAAAATGATTTAGAAAGAAGATAAAGTTTTTCACTTACCAAAAAAAAAGGAAAGAAGATAAGGTTTTAGTCAATAGGCTTTCTATGTTGCTCCTATGGTCATAAGGCTAATCTTCATTTTCCAATATTCAAACTAACATTATTGCTACTGTGTGCTGCTATACTAAGGCCTAGTGCTGCTTGTGAAATTTTGTTGTTGTTGTTGTACATGCTAATATGCATTATGCTTCTATTGTACTTAGTGTTAGCTGTATTATGATAATTGGTAATTGTTGGCATTGTTCTAGGAATTGATGCAAAGTCCAGGATGTTTTGGTAGTTATTGGCAGATTCTTAAAAAAACACTTAGTGAGAAATATTAACATAGGCTGTGTTTGTTTGCTTCACGTTAATAGAAGGTTGCAAGAAAATTCAAATGTTAATAAAAAGTTGGCCTCTTAAGAGTGTGCCACCTCAGCTTTGGAGTCTTCACAATTCTACACCTCAACAATATTTTTAATTTTTATTTTTAGCACGGTATTTTAGTTAAATATTTTACTTAGTTTGAACTTAGAACTACTTTGAACCCGATAATGCACTCCCCCTCTCTCTATCTCTGTAACCCCAATAGGCTATGGCTGCTACCGTGATTTCAAATATCTCTAATAGCAACCTCTGAGGAAAACCATCCAAAGGCAAGATGGAATGTGGGGTACCGCTGCAAGTGTTGCCTTGAAAAGAAAAGACTGCAGTTGATTCAAATGCTCCAACTACTGCTTGCAGTGCACACAAGACTGAGACAAGGTTGATGAATAACTTTATATGTAATAACATTATAACCTTATTTCACAAAGTTCAAGGTCCTTAATGTTTTTCTTTTAATATGTTATTTATTTATTTATTTAAATGGATGTAGTTTATTTAAAGATATGTAAAGCATTCTTGTGTTTGCATGTTGTGCTCCCTTTCTACTGTTTATTAATTGCACCATATATGACTTTTCAAATGATACTCCTAAATGTGATTTTTAAAGCGCATTGATGATGACAAGAACAAAGAATAAACAACTAAGATTATCGAGATTTTGCAAACAGACTGAATAATAGAAGGGATTATGTTAAAAAAAATGATAGAGACCTTAAATTTCATGAAAGAAAGGATGCAATTGATTGTAGATGTAGGATGCCTATCAGTAGTTTGAGGTTGTTAACTAAAGGTACAAATAAGTAATACAAAGTTAGATGTTGTTTTTAACTTTGTACTTAGGTAGATTTGTTTTCCAAATACAACTAAATGACTATAATCTCAACTATGGATCGGAATTTTACACTGTCAAGAAACTTTTTGACTCTTTTGAAGAAACTGACAAAGCAATTCAACTTGATAAAACGATAGAAGTAAGTATTCTTTAATTTAGAAAAATTACAAATATGATATTTAAGATGTATATGTTGTAATACATTCCTCAACTTGTTCTATTGCCAGGTTTACATCAGTGATACTTCAAATGAATGTAGCAACAACTTATCAATTGAAGAAGATGGTGATTGTACCAAATTTCAAAAACTTGATGTTCAAACCAATGTGTAACTCACACCAACATCTGTACTCAAGGAAAACAGAAGGGTATATTTAGGGACTACTACAAAGCAACAAAGGAAGTAGATACAAAAAACATTTTAAAGTTGCCTTTCAATCTCTAAAATTTTCTATGCACAGTTTGGTTTTAATGAATTTGTGATTTTGATACTAAAGACGTATTAGAACAAACGAAATTTTTTTGTTTTTATGCACAATTTGGTTTTAAATTGAAACAGAGAGGAATTAAACTCTTATATTTAGTTATTTGTTACCTAGATTTGTTTTTTTTTTTTTATGAATGACCAAGTTTGTGATTTTTTAGGGATATTTCTGGGTTTTGCATGTTGGATTATATTCTCAAAATTTTAATTAAGCTTCTATTTAGGTGTTGGGGAGAGAAAAACAGTGAAGCACAAGTAAATGGAAGCTCAATCAGTTGTGAATGGGTCTTTTTAGATACGTTGGTAAATTGTGAGTTTTGCTTTGTTTTCTAGAGAATTGATGCTGAATTCCAATAGCTAATGTCACATCATTTGGAAAAAATTGGTAGCTTTCCCGTGCATCGCACGGGTTACCGACTAGTTTCTTATAATGTTGTTCTGTTATTTCTGCCGTAACAACTTAATCCTGCTGGGCCTCTTTTAGGCCAGCCGTTTGTTCATTCTCTTAGTGGTTTGGCATGGCCACTGTTTTGTTTTTACTTATGGGCTCCTATATCCCTTTGGGCTTTCCTTTGGGCGTCCTTGGCCCGTTTGCTTCCTTTGGGCTTCCTCGGCCCTTTTGCTAATTCCACGCTCCCATGGGCTTTTTACTAACTTTATTGGGCTTCCCTGACCCAATAACCTTATTCTCATCATTGGGGTTTATGGGCCTGCCATAAACCCCTTACTTTCTTAGTTTGCATTGCCTTGGGCTTACGGCGGCCCTTTCTCGCTTTTCTACTTCATATACTGCCCATGGGATGTTATTTCTTTCTTTCTGGGCTTCTTTGAGCCCATTTGCCTTTTCAAGACCCATTTGTTTATTTCTTGGACCTGTGATCCATTATTCCTGCTGCTTGGGCCTAATGGTTTTGCTGTTTACTTTGTCAATTCTTTGTTGCCCTTGTTATTGGGCTTTCTTTATCACAAATGGCCCTCAACACCCATCAAATCAAACTAGTTTTTGGCAAAAATTGAATAATATTATCAAAGTGTTTAACAAGATAATATCACAACAAAAACAAAAATCTCATAATATAAAATCAATGATTTAATGGTATATAAATTTGTTTCTAATAAGGACAAAATAAAATGTTAAAATTTGTACATTATTTCCAACTTTGGTAGAGGGAAAAAAAAAAAAAAAAAAAGAGAGGCAGAGGGCCCTGTTGGGTAGAATAAAATAAACTGATAATATGTTTTTTTAAATATTAGGGTTTTAAAGTATGAAAAATTTACAATTTAACCCTTATTAACGTGGAGCAGGGATGGGGCGGGGCGGGTCTAAAAAATCTAAACCCATCCCCGTCCCGCCTTGTGGTGTAGGGTTAAAATCTTACCCCATCCTCGTCCTACCAACTTTGCGGGGTGGGGAAAACCCGCGTAGAGTAGAGTGAGGAGGGGTGGGTCAAGCGGGGTAAGTCAAAATTGCCATTTCTACCCATATACACTAAAAATCGATTGATATCTTGATCTAATGATAAAAAGTTGTTATTAGAAGCGGACGTCATAAGTTGAAATTCTTTCAAAAAACAAAAAACAAAAAACAAAACTAAGACTCTAATAGCGCTAACCTGGTCCTTCTCATGAGAAGCGTCTTCATTTGGATTCTTTCTCCCAATAGTGTTTTTTCTTTTAAAATATACTAATTTGGAAGTCATCTAGAGATTTGGTACATGCTATGACATATATTTAACCATCCTCACATTGGATAAGAGTTGGATAGGAGTAATTCTATGTTTGTGGGTCCACCCTTGTGGCCTTATTTGAGGGGCAATTGTAAGATAGTCCCTATGCATTGCTTGAGAGTTTAGACTACCTTAACTTTTTTCCTTATTTGAGACTATTTAGTATTTAATACACAATATCATTTTTTCCTAAATGAGGCAATTTCTCTTCTTTTGCACTAATTGGCGGACGTTATTACTTAACTCAAGTCTTGAGCTCAATGGCGTGTAATTTAAGGAAAAGAGAATTCATTTTCCACAATTAAAAAACTATATAGACTTCAACATAACTCTACGCCTCACCCCATCCTCTGCCTTTGCCCCCATACAGAACGCAATTCCTAAGCCCCACCCATGCACTAATTGTTTTAGGACCCTTATTTACAAAAGTCAGAGGTCACAACATAACAATATCCCCAACCTATTTAATATCAATTTTGTTATGGACACATTTTGTTATGGGCACAGTTTGTTGAGATATCGTGAATGTATATACCTACCATTTACCCCTCTCTCCTTTTTTTTTTCACTACTCTAACTTGTCATTTTAACAAATTGTGGAACAAGTTTTGTTTCTAAACTTATTCATTTAATATGTATAACGACTCTTAGCCTCTAATTATCCATGCACACACCATTTTTTTATTTTTTATTTTATACATATTATCCACTGATCTCTATGCATTAGCAAAACGTTAATATAAGATTTTTGATACGAGGATATCAAAGGGGGAAAAATGCACTCTTGAATGTTTATCTTTCTTACTGAACCACAAAAGAATCATAAATAAGTGTCATGTCTGCTAAAGTATCGTGGGGGCACAAAAAAGAGGAATAGAGGAGCACTTAAAGTTAAGTTGGTCAAATTTGACTGTATAAAGTATAAACCATTGAGTCTCAACTCCCAAGTCATTCCAATCGAGGCATGAGTTTTGGTAAGATGGGCCATTTCTTCAATTCTTCCTCTTCACTTTGGCCTAGTATTCGGCTTCAAGGGACATTCAGTATTTTTCTTTCTGTCGTACACGTCAGTGAGGCAATACTTTGGCACATGCTTTAACTCAAAGAATGAGACTTTCTTTTTCTGTTTTAGTTTGAATGAAGTCTATTTCTCTTGATATTTACAAGTACTATGTTTCTGAGTTCTTAGCAATTAAATAAACTAGTGTATAATTCATGCATATGCATGGTACAATTAAAAACATCACAATTACACATATATGGATTCAAATTATACCTTATTTAAGTTATAGATATATACATGAATTTTACTCTTTCTTTATTCTTTATTATTTTATTTTATTTTATTTTTTGGATATATACATGAGTTTACTCTTTTTTATTGGGTTTTTTTTATTTTTTTATTTTTATGGTTTATTTTTATTAGACTCTTCATTTTTTGCAAAACATTAATTCACCTAAAAATTAAAAATATATATAGATAAAATTAGACAACAATTAGAATTCAATTTGAAATCTAATTGGATTTTTTCTTAGCTTTACCTATTAATTTATATATAAATTGGCTTGATTGGCCTGTGATCTCTCAAAAAAAGAAAAAAAGAAAAAAGAGGAACATTCAACCTCTCTTTATTCTGTATTCACCAAATAACAGAATTTGATTTGGATCTTGACTTGGTTGGAAAGAAAGACCGTTAGAAAATGTATCAAATTGTCTATATGCGTGTCCCATTTCATTCCACAAGCTAAGATACATAGAAAAGCAAAAATAGAAGAATAACTGTATATATCGGCTTGATATTGACTTCAAATTTCTCTCGTTTACATTCATCGACAATCACGGAGGACACTATTGCTAAATAATCCTTTTCTCTTTCTAATTTCCAAACCATACAATAAAAGAACATAAAAATGACCATCATACCGCACAAGACACACACAACCTTCTACAACTATAACATACTATCTCTAATGCACATGGTGACTTTAAAGGTACACCTTATTCAATGCAACACACCGGAGTCATAATCAACGTGATTGCACAGACCAAATCAATGAGATTACTGACCCTGGTGTGACTTATTATTGTAATCTAATTAATAAACACTAATTAAGCTTCGTATACAATTCCTTTTTACTGTGAATTTAGTATGGTGCTGGGGCAACTATTGGTGCAATAGTGTATTCCACAGGCAACACGGGTCCTGGTGCACCCGTCAACTTCCCAGGCTGCACAGGTCCTGGAGCAACATGACCAGAGCTTTTGATCTCAGACATTTCTCGTCGCGTATTTGCTCCTTGTGCTTCACATAATTTGGGTAGAAATACACCTAAATCGACAACCAAAAAAAGAAAAAAAAAAGTTGAATTGAGTACCTAAATAATAAATATCAACATTAAATATAGCTATATAAAATATTTCATAACTTTTTTCTAAAACCATTGAATTGACTTTCATTTTTGTACCATAAATTTGGGTTCATAACTCATAAGTAAACCCATAAATTAATGTTATAGTAATTACAATTTATTAAAAAGGTTGTGAAATTTGTTAACTCGAGCATTCCTCAAACATAGAGGTAGCAATATGGCTTGCATGCACTAAACTTCTAGAGTAAATAATTGGAATAAATATTCTTTACCAGCGCTTTTAGCATTTTACTTTATATATTACTACCAATTGTAATATGTCATCTGTCTTTTTATTTTTTTCTCTTTTCTTTAAAATTTTAATTATTTTATAAGAAAAAAAAATGGCATGGAATATTCTTTAATTGGTTGACTATAAAATGATCAATATACTCATGGTGAGAAGGTATTTTTTATTTAAATGGTTGATCTTTAATAATTTATAATGATATATGTTTATACCTTCACCAGCGGCAAGATTGAAGTATAGGTCAATAATGTTGGGGCAGCTTCCATAGCACTGAGTTGAGCAAAGCTTTTCTGTGAAACGAGGCTCAAGGAGAGAGTCAGATGAGATTCCAAGTGTTTTACGGTCAAGCCCACATCCTTTGATGCACTGGTCAGTCTCGATCAAGTCTTGTATTTTGTCTGCCTCAATTTCTGATGTACGGCATGTGTATGCTTCCTCTCCGCTCCTTTTTACGTGCTTCTCAAGCACACAGCGTTTGCCGGAGGATGACACTGCGAATGCGCATGTGTTCTCGTCCAGATTCTCACATGTTATTGCTCCTGCAACCACCAACAAAGAAAACTAGATAAAGTGCCTATGGTTTGGAAGTATATGGAAAGTTTAGTTTTTAGAGTTTACGGCGTATAGATTATCATGCTATTTAAAACTTTAAGGCACTAAATACATCTTAAGATTTGACACGAAACACATTTATTTCAAATGGTATATAAAGTTGTAGTGTAACTTTATATATTACACTCCAAATGAGAGAAAAAAGAATCTCAAATGGTTCATTTTCAAGAAAAAAATGCATGTAAAGAAAGAAAATTTTCTGGATTTATGAATATAATGATAAATTCTACCCTTGAATTGTAAGATAGCTAAAAAAAACTAAATAAATTTTTTGTAGCATCAAGAAATAGGTGATGAGTGAATGTAAGGGAAGAAAAAAAAATGAAGGTTTACTAATTGGTTTTGGTGTTGGAAATAATTATGTTCATACCTAGAGTGCCTTGCACACAGAGGGCAATTGCAAGAACCAAGACTGCCAGGGTCTTCAAGCTAATATGAGAGGCCATTGCACTGTTTTAAATGTAAAAAGAAGAGCTGGTGCTGAGGCCAAATTAGCTAAAGGGCTTTCGTAAAGCTAGTAAAACTTTGTGTTTCTACTTGGAGGAATGCTGTGAAGTTTCATGGGTCGTTAGGACCATTTATAGCAGCTTCAATGCACTGTAGATTTCAAAAACTACCACCACGTAGAATGTAATTTCAATGTTAAGAAATACGAAAAGTCTTGGTGAACCTTACTTTAGAAACGTGTGAAGCTATGGTCCATTTTGTGTGACCCCACCATGAGGAAATTGAGTATGTCAGGGTCTTTTTTTATTTTTTTTATTTTTTATGTGGCGCCAGAAGATTGGTCATTACTAGTCAATGACTGCCGCTATCAAAGGCGGAGGCATGGCTGTAACATATATGCCACCGGCATGTAAAAACAAAAATATGGTTTTCAATAATTATATATAATTTGGTCGGCACTGTACATTAGAGGCTGCTTATTTGAAAATTGTTTACATGATCGATGCTGATTTTTGTTCTCGCATGTACCTTGCAAGAATAAATATAAAGATAAATTTGGTTACAAACTTTGTTGTAACTTAAAGCTATAACTTCATTCGATATTATCAAAGGCGGAGGCATGGTTGTAACATATATGCCACTAACATGTAAGAACAAAAAAATGGTTTTCAATAATTATATATAATTTGGTTGGCACTGTACATTAGAGGCTGCTTATTTGAAAATTGTTTACATGATTGATGCCGATTTTTGTTCTCACATGTGCCTTGCAAGAATAAATATAAAGATAAAATTTAGTTACAAACTTTATTGTAACTTAAAGTTACAATTTCACTTGATATCTTTTTAATAGATTTAAATTTTAACAAATCCACTAATAGATCACATTATCTTCTTATATCCACCTTACTTGTAAAATTTTTAGGAGATTAAAGATCAATAGTTATGTCATCAATTAATTGTTTAAATTGAAAGTTTTTGTATTCGAAAATTATGCTTAAAAAATAAGTTTATGGATCATATAGTAAATAACATCCGATTAACACAAAATTTGACATGTATATTAAGAGTGTAAATGACAGACAATCCAACAGTTAAAATAATAAGAATGTAAACTCCTCAACTAATTTGACTTCCCCCTTACAAAATGAGAATGAAAAGAATGCAGTGCCTAATGTCTCTGGAAATTTGGTACCTTACCATTAACTTGAGAAATGTGTTCCTTGCTAGGAGCAACTTTTCAATCAATTAAGTACTTTTCTTTTAAGTTATCATAGGAGTACAATAAATATTTACAATATTTTCAAATTAATCTACCACTTTATTAAAAAAAAAAAAAATTAAATTACAAATTGTAGTGAACACATATATGAAGTAGTAGGCTAATTTAAGAATGTTATGAAACTATTGTAAATTTTTATTGTGTTTCAAATTTTTATTATTATTATTTTTCTTCTTCTCCTTTATTATACTGGCATGAAACTCATGCATATGCATAAATATATTTAGAAATAAACAGATTTTATTTATCATAAAAATTGTAAGGGCTCAATTTGTAACGATCCCAAACTTGTATTGGATTCGATCGTTAAAGACCCAAAAAATAAATTTGTAGAGAGTGGATATAAAAGAACTAGATTAATTTCAAAAGAAAAACGATTAAACTTAACGTTTCTAGATGGATTAACACAAATATTACGATCAATTTCTCCTTAAAACAAGCTAAGTTCTTTATCTCATCAGATTTTCCTCTAGGCATTCCTTATTTAGAAGTTCCCCTCTTTCCTTTCAATGCATTCTTCCATGTTATATACTGCCCTCTTGGTGTCATCTTCACTACACACGTGTAGGTTGGATTCGGAGGATCCCTTCCTGTCCCATCCAACACTTCCTGGAACCTTCAACCAGCAGCTGTAAGACTGCTTCATCACTGTTCAGGCATCACCTCCACATTAATGCGGTCAGAGAGTTGGTTGAGAGGCAATTAATACGGAGGCAGCAGTTGTTAAAGATATTTGTGTATCTTTTCTTTCTTACCCTTAGTCCCATGTCCTACCTTTAGCGGTAATGTAGCTCTGAAATGTGTTTGTAACAATATGGCATTCAGGTTGTCCTCGGACACATATTGCCGAGAAGGATTTTATCCTCGGATGAATATTGGATCCATCTCATGTGATATCTACTCCTCTTTTCATTTGGTTCCCCTTATAACCTTATATGGGCCTCTTCGGATGGTTTAACGTCCTCGGATGGGCTACAGGCCTAGTTAACACGGTTTTAATAATTATTGATTAACCGATCCCCACAAAAATATACATAGTTGATCGAATCATTAGAAAAAATAAACTTAATTAGATGCATATTAAAATTCTTACATAAGTTTCTATTTATGATCATTTTATTCTAATTTTTAATACTATATATTATAGGGTGAGTTGCAGCTTGCCCTTAGCCCCTTGCCGTAAGAAGTTCTCTAAGATTCATTATGCTTGCTTTAATAAGATTATCACATGATTACTCATTAGATGCTTATTTTTCATTTTGTTTTTCAATCATGTGATAAATATATGAAAGTTAAAGTTAAATATGACAATAATTGGGGAATTTGACATTGAATGGAAATTGCAAGTTGCAACTAGTCACCTAGGAAATTAATTGCTCAACATATAAGTCAGCAAGACCCAATTCTTATTCCCCTAACAACACTTCTTTCATTAAGTATTTTTGTAACTTAAACTTCTGATAAAAGTTAAATGAAGGCAGCTCTTAGACGCTAGCCTAGAAATCTATTGGCATGGCCTTTAATTTTCTTATCCTCAAACTAGTAGCAAATTTGGGTTTCAAGACGCTATAACTCATAAACACAAGCCTAGAAATCTATTGGCCTTTTATTTATCACCATTTTTTTTATATATAAAATAGAAATTCTACCCTAGTCTAATATAAATGTGTGAAACTCTCTCTTGGAGACTTAAACTCCGATCCTTACCCCCCACACACCCACAAACACTTATACTTGTTGAGTAACCATCGCTCTAAAAGTGTGCAATGGTATTTATCAACCAATTAACTAGTTGCACATTTGGATTTCAAGAGGTTATAAGTGTTTATGAGTCTTTTTTTTTTTTTTTTTTTGAGAATGGTTAACGAGTCGTATTGATTTTTTTTTTTTTTTTTTGATAGGAAGACTTCAATTTTATTTCAAACTAGATAGAAAAAGATACATCATTGGTAAGAGCTTGCATTAAAAAGCAAGGCGTCTCTTCCATCCATGCTACAAAATCAACAATGCCTCTTGCATGTTTTGCTAATAAGTGAGCTGGTGTATTCCCCTGCCTGCGGATATGAGAAAAATCAACCTGGCGAAACAACCCACAAAAACCAATTGCACCTGCTATGACTGATGCTACTACGGATGGTGGGGATGAGTGACCACATAGAGCATTATAGACTATTTGAGAGTCCATTTCCATGATGAAATCAGAGATGCCGACGTCCTTTGCAAACTGGAGCGCCACTTCAGCTGCCTTCGCCTCAACCTCTAACGCTCCCAAAGGTGCCTTGATCTTCTGGCTTAGAGCTGCTATGACTTGCCCCTGCTCATCTCGGATTAGAACACCAACCCCAGCTGTTTTTTGTGTTTTAAATACAGCTCCATCCACGTTCAGTTTGTATCTATTCGTTGGTGGGGGAGACCATCGCACCTCTTGACTTCTCGGTACCGGTTCCGGCAATGAGTTCGCACCTCTGTATTCCGCCAGGTACTGCGTACTCCATTTTACCAGAGCTTCACCCGTCTTCTTTGTCCCACCATGGCGCACTTCATTGCGATTTGTCCACATGGACCATGCTATAGTAACTACCGCAGCTAATTTATCCTCATTATGCTCCTCAAGCAACATCATGTGCCATACCAGATCAAAGAAGGAGTTTATTGCCTCTGGTTCAAATGCAAACCTGAGTTTAGTGCATTGCCAAACCTGTTTAGCTCTTTTGCAGCTCCAAAACAAGTGACCCGAGTGCTCCACACCTTCGTTACATTCCTCACAGGTATCATTTTCCACCACTTTCCTTCGCTTCAAGTTCACCTTCGTGGGCAAAATTTCTCGACAAGCTCTCCATGTGAAATGTCGGATTTTATGAGGTACCGGCAGCCTCCAAATGCTTCTCCAAAATCGCCGAAGTCCACTGCCATCCGAGCTAGACCCTGCATTGTCAGACCGGGTATTCTCCATTGCCATCCTATATGCACTACGAACACTAAAAGAGCCATTATTTGTCGCAGCCCATATAGTTTTGTCTGGCGGTAACAGAGAGCTTAAGGGAATGCCTTTGATAATGCTTGCCTCATGTGGGAGAAACAGGGCATCTATCATCTGCATTTTCCAGCTCTTAGTTTCTTGAGAAATCAGCTCACTAACCAGCATATCAGCAGGCATAAATATTCTAGGAGACACCACCTTGAATGTAGAAGATGATGGCAGCCATTTATCCCCCCAAACACGAATAGATTCACCATTTCCCACATTCCACCGGATGCCTTGTTCCACCAATTGTTGGGCGGCCATGATACTCCTCCAAGCATAGGATGGGTGATTTCCCATTGAGGCATGAATAAAATCTGTGTGAGGAAAATATCTCGCCTTGAGAAGGCGGTAAACTAATGAATCATGCATCCCTTGAAGTCTCCAACCTTGTTTAGCAAGAAGGGCAAGGTTAAATTGTTTCAATTGTCGAAACCCCATACCTCCATTTGCCTTGGGCTCACACAATTTCTCCCAACTAAGCCAAGACATTTTTCTCTCATCACCTTTTTGACCCGACCAGAAATTCCGGATCATACTAGTCAAATCATCACAAAGAGAATCAGGTATTTTAAAGCAGCACATAGTGTATGTTGGTATAGCCTGAGCTACAGCCTTGATCAACACTTCCTTGCCTGCTTTTGAAAGGAGTTTCTCTTTCCAACCTGCTAACTTCTTGCTAAGCTTGTCCTTAATATCATTGAAAGTATTCCTCTTATTTTTCCCCACCAATGATGGCAAACCCAAATACTTCTCATGCTGTCGAATCACTTGAGCCCCAAATCTGTGCTTAATTTCTTCTTTAATTTCCTCAGGAGTGTTCTTACTAAAAAACAGAGCCGTTTTTGTTCGATTCAGCTGTTGGCCCGAAGCTTGTTCATAAACCCCCAAAATTCTTTGTAGGACATTACATTCTTCGATTGTAGCCTTACAGAAAATAATACTGTCATCTGCAAAGAAGAGATGTGATAGGCTAGGAGCACCCCTACAAATTGCTACCCCCTTCATCTCACCCATATCCACTGCCTTTTTTATTAAAGCTGAAAGTCCCTCAGCACATAGTAAAAATAAATACGGGGATAAAGGGTCCCCTTGTCGGATTCCCCTAGATGGTATGATCTTGCCCCTTGGTTTCCCATTAATTTTTACTGAATAGGAAACTGAAGTAACACATTTCATAATCAAACTCCTCCACTTCTCCCCAAATCCCAGCTTCGCCATAATTTTTTCTAGGCATACCCACTCCACTCTATCATATGCCTTGCTCATATCCAGCTTCAATGCCATTTCACCCTTTTTTCCTCCTTTCCTCCCATTTATGTGATGCATGGCCTCAAAAGCAATCAGGACATTATCAGTGATCAACCTTCCATGCACAAAAGCACTTTGGGTGTCACTAATAATAGACGGCAGGATCTTCTTTAATCTATTTGCAATCACCTTAGATGTTATCCTGAAAACCACATTACACAGACTAATAGGGCGAAAGTCAGTCACCCTTTTGGGCTCCTTGACTTTAGGGATCAGTACAATATGAGTCTCATTAAAATTGGGAGGATGTAAACCATGATTAAGAAAATCAAGAATAGTTTTAGTAACGACATCACCTACAATTGGCCAAAAATTTTGATAAAATAAAGGGGGCATACCATCAGGACCTGGGGCTTTTAATGGGTGCATCTGCTTCAAGGCCATCTGTACTTCTCTGGCTGTAAAGGCTTTCTCCAACATGTGATTCATCTGTGGGGTCACTTTTGGCTGCATGGCTTGTAAAATTTCATTAAACTCTGTTGGGTGACTTGTTGTGAATAGGGCCGTGTAATACTCCTCCACAATATCTCCTACCTTCCTTTCATCCTCTTGCCATATTTCCTGTGAATCAAGCATCCCATCAATCTGATTCTTTTTGAGCCTAGCCGATGCCTTAGCATGAAAATAGCTAGTATTTTTATCACCATCTCGAAACCAATTTATCCTTGACCGTTGGTACCACATTGCATCCTCCTTGTCATGCCACTTGTTTAACTCCACTCTTGTGTCCCTCATATCTTGAATGTTTGTTGGAGTGGCCGGTTGCATTTCCAACCACTCCAAGTGTTTTTGTAACTCATTTATTTTCCTCCCAACATGTCCAAACACGTTTTTATTCCATGCTTCCAGCTGCACCCGACATTGATCTATACATGAGACTATAGGGAAATCCGAGTGAGTTAGAACACCTTCATTCCAAGCATTCTGCACAATCTCTTCACATTGAGGTTCCTTGAGCCACATTGATTCAAATCTAAATAATCTCTTCATCTTCCTTTTACCAACCCTTCTATCCATACGCAGCAACAATGGAGAATGATCTGATGCCGAGTTAGTGAGATGATGGAGTTTAGCTCTTGGGAACAAGTTCACCCATTCCACATTTGCTAAGGCACGGTCAAGCCTTTCCCGGATCTGCCTACCATCCCTTGTCTCATAAATCCATGTGAATCTTGGCCCCACGAAGCCAATGTCACGCAAACCGCACAAATTAATTGTTTCTACAAAGTTTGCCAATTGTTGCCTTGGTCTAGAACTCCCACCTTCCTTCTCCGACATGCTCATAATTTCATTAAAATCACCTATAACCAGCCATGGCAGCGAGGAAGTTGTACCCAAATGCTTCATTTTAGCCCATGATTCATGCCTTTTTGAAGTTTCCGGATTACCATAAAAGCCAGTCAAGTGCCACCATCCATATTCAGCCCCCCCATCCACCAGTGCATCAATGTGTGACTGTGAGAATGTTTGAACCTCAAGCTTCACCTCTTCCCTCCATAATATTGCCAAACCACCCTTTGAACCAATACTATCCACATACAAACCATGTTTTAGATTACATTTATCCTTAACCATAACCATCCAATCTCTGTTCGATTTCGTCTCCATAAGGAAGACAATCTTGGGCTCTTCTTTTTTTACCACCTCTGATAAGGCGTTAACTGTCCGGAGGTTCCCAAGCCCCCGGCAGTTCCAACTGAGGAGATTCATTGCTCCCGGCGGAGTTGCATAGCAACCTCCGCCGATTCAAATTCTGAAGCCATCAACATACTTAAGTTCTTCGTCTCTTCCTCCATTCTAAGTCTTTTTTCATTTTCTTGTGTCACCCCGTTTCCTTCTGTCTGATTTCTTTTCTTGCTTTTGGGCCGATCTGTGTCAACTGTTATTGGTGCCTTTACATTCCTAGGCTTTGCATGTATTCTGGTCCACGTTCCAATGGGCTTATGTTCGGCTGCTTGCATGGATTTTGGCCCATCATCACGTGGTTTTAGTGTTGTTTTAGTGTCACATGCCTCGCCTTTCCTTCCAGCTGTGCAAGTCACTTGCTCGTCAAGCCTAGGAGTCAACCGAATGTCCAGATTCTTCTCTCCCGTGATTTCCGCCTCATTAACTTCCATATCTATTTCCTTTTCATTCTGTTCTACCGTTGCTGCCGTATCTTCCTTACTTAAATTCTGATTTTCAAAACCTGCATTAATAGCCTCATCAATTTCCTGTAGAACAGCCGCAAATTCCGCTGCAGATTAATTTGCGACTGATTTTCCTGATTCGCCGGATACGTTACTGGACTCCACGTTTCCAACTGAATCCGGCACCGGCACCGTGTCCGTTCTGTCTACACTGATCTTCCTGCCTCTCGGTTTTGATGCCCCATTCATGTTTTCATACCCTTGGACTTCAACAATGGATTTCTTCGCTGAATTAAACTGGCTGGCCCTGATCCATGGTCCAAATTGTTGCTCTTCAGCTGATAAAGTTCCTTTGCTCCGGAGCCACAAAACACATTCTTTGTCGTCGTGCGTTAAGTGACCGCACCAATAACATAGGTTAGGTAATCGTTCATACTGAAAAGAAACCCAGCCTTCATTGTCTTCATCAAAATCCACACGTCGTCCTCTGCATAGCGGTTCTAAAATGTCTATAGTTACTCGCACCCTCATGAAATTTCCTCCTCTCATCTCCGTTAGATCTTTTGGCACGAGTCGTATTGATTTGAAATAAGAATATAAGACCATAAATTTTAATTAAGCTTAAGTCTATAAAGACTAGATAATAGAGATTAGAGAGAGGGAGAGGGAGAGGAGAGATTGCCGTATACGACATTGCGCAGGGTAATTTGGAGATTTCAGTTACCAAAACCAAAAGCATCTTTTGTTCCTACATTATTCATAATAAGCTACGGAATTTAATACGAGACACATAAATTTTAACGGTATAGTTAATAGTTTACCACTTTCTTGGCAATGATTTCTTGGTAGTGTTAGGAACGCAAGAAAGGAGGACCTGCCTTTAATGATTGTATCTCAATGTAAGACCGCCTTCAAAAACGAACCAATTTTCTGGTCAAACTCAAACAAAGCATTCCCTAATTAAGAAAATAAGTTTATGGCCAACCAAATCATTTCCTAAGAAAATAAAAGGAAAATTTCTATGAAGCTCCTCTTTATTTTCCTCCCCCTAACAAAACTGAAGAAAAGAAAAGAAAAAAGTAATGAAATATTTTGCTAGGCCATAAGGACTGATATGTATCTCATACATCTAATATATGCATCATTTCTCTCGAACCTTATAACATCCACTTCATGATGATTACTGGTTGTTATTATCATATTAGGACACTAATTATTTATTTATTTTTTTAGTATGCAAGGTTTGAATCTTATATCTCCCATTCGACGGCATAAGACTTTACTTGTTAATTTAACAAGAATCTACCACAATATATGAGTCCTACAATGTAAAATCTCCAAATTTATTAGAGAGATAATACATATATCGGATGTATAAAATACTTCTTCAGTTCTTCCATATGAACATTTTTTATTTATTTTATTTACTTTTTATTTTTTAATGAAAGAAGAATAAAGAGAAGATGACATCATGAATGACTTCTCTACTTGATCGAGTGCGACTATAATACTCTCACCTAGTGGAGTTGTAAGGAAGGAAGCTGTAAAACCATAGCTATACCCTAACCTCACGACGACATTAGTGAGCAAAGGGACTGGCCGACTGGGGAATGGGGGGCTCCATAATGATAGTCTATAGTCTATATAGAGTTAGTTATGAGTTGAACTTTGATATATATATATATATATATATATATATATATATATATGGGAAATAAATTTGGTATTAGTCAGCCATTAGTTCAATTTCTTGGACTTTTCTTCCCCGGTGTTTGCGGGGGGCAAAGCTTACAAGTTATCAATGTTATTTTTGTTAGGGGGCATGGATAACGTGGACGGAGTTAGTTGTTAGTGTGGACATTAACTTTGATCATCAAGTGGAGTTGAAAACTTTAGCAATTAGCAATTCCCATGATTATGGGATGAATTGAAACTAGGTATACGCTTTTTAATGTACTTTCATATTCTACTAATTTTTTTAGATCCCGAACTTTCGTGAACACTATAGGTTCCATCTTAATCACTAAAATGACTGATTTGATTTTTTGATGTTGACACCCATGATGAAATTAATTCAAGTAAGTACAATCAACTATTCTATTCTTAACCCCATCGAAAAAAAAAAAATTATTCTATTCTTGACCATTTGCTAAGGAAGTGAAAGGTGGGAGCAAGAGAATGAACTGGTAAGAAAATTATTATTACAAAAACAGTGTTTCATCACCATCGAGAGAGGTAGCCTAGTAGTCTTGGTGTAAGCGCGGGAGTAATAAATCCCATGTTCGATTTTCAATGGGCAAATTATGAGATTTTTGCCAAGTAATTCTGGTGATACAACCATTTGCATAATTTTGTGCACAACTCGTCCATGTGGCAAATTGTGTACAAAGTTGTGTAAATGGTTGTGTCACTAGAATTTTTCATTTTTACCCCCACCCCCTTTTCGGCCATTAAAAAAAAATAAAAAACCAAAACAAAACAAATCAGTGTTTCATCAACCTAGAACCCAAATCACCTTAAACTATGTGTCTCGTTTCTATTATCTTTTGGAATAACCGGTCACCCATAAATCATAATCACCATTTATACACTATTATCCTTTGTTTTGTAGCTTTTATTAC
Organism: Quercus lobata; assembly: GCF_001633185.2. NCBI lineage: Eukaryota > Viridiplantae > Streptophyta > Magnoliopsida > Fagales > Fagaceae > Quercus > Quercus lobata. The sequence continues at coordinate 13,955,756 of NC_044912.1, read as the reverse complement.
CAAGACTCAAGAGGCACCTTCGAAAAGTAAAGGCAGAACTTAAAACTAAAAAGTTCAAATTTTTTTCTTCTTTTTGAATTCAATTAATTTGGTATTTGCTGACTTTTTTTTTACCCAATCAAAAATACAATTTTGGTCCATATATGGTACATCAAAATTTAATTTTATTCATGAACTATTGATAATTTTTCAATATGGTTAATTTTTTAATAATTCAATAATTACAATAATAAGGAAATAATTTTTTTTATTTCTTTTGTTGTTGCTGAAATAAGTAGAGGAAGGTGTGAGATTCGAACTACAAACATAGAGATTGGGGCACCACAAAAAATACTATTATCACTAAGCTACCTTATGGGAAATTGAGGATGGGAGATTTGAACCTTGATTTTGGAAAGTTTAGACTATAGTATTACTAAATTACAAAACTCTTGACAACTTTCACCTAATTTGTAGTAGATTCTTTTCATAAACAATTAACATATCTATATAATGCAAGGCACATTTTGGTTTCAAAGAAAAAATTTATGGACATCAAATATTTGTTAGGGAAATTTATATTTTAAATCTTACAATTTAGAATCTTACGATTTACATAATTTTTTACTTTTAAAATTATGGAATTTGATTTTTTCTTTTTAATTTCTAGATTTAATTTGTTACTATTGAAGTTACAATGTTTAATTTGGACAACCCAAAACTATAGGATTTCAAATGTAATTTTTGAATTTGTTATTAATATGTTATTTTAAAAGAAATTAAACTCACTTTATATATATACCGATTATTTTTTTTTTACTGAATAATATATATATATATATATATATATATATATATATATATACACCGACTTATGAGACCAACATGTGATCTAACATATCACATAAGTATTACTCCTATAATAAAAGTAAGGACGACTGTATGAAAAACATCTATTACATCAGCAGTTGTCATTAGCATGATGACGATAAAGTAGCCAGAATGAGGATAGCACTAATGCATTATGACGACAAAGTAGCTAGGACGTTTTTGAAACTCCTAGGACTATATATTGAAATAATTGACAATTAGCCTTCGTTTAGGTAGTGCTTTTAGGTAGTGCTGAAAAGCACTGCGGCTGCGGTTCATTTTTTTTTATTATTTTAGAAGAGCGTTTCACGTGTACTAGATGTCCCGTGTAGGAATAGAAAGAAAAATTATGCTTTTTTAATGAGACCCGCAAGTATTTTATTAAGAAAAACTTTAAAACTCGGTTTTACAGTATTATTCATTTATTTAAAAATTATTTTATTATAGTATTTTTAGTTTTCAGCAAAATAAGCAATATTCAAATACACCAAAAATTTCTAAATCTAGGTAAAAATCTTTTATCATGAAAAATATCTGATTGTTGGATGAAATGGAATAGTTTGGTGATCTTGAATTTGGAAAACAACAATTTCACTGGCAACATTCCAGCTTCGATTGGATCCTTGACTCTTCTTAAGTCTTTGTAGCTGTACAACAACAAGTTCTCTAGAAATTTACCATCTTCTTTGAAAAATTTTAAAAGTTGGTGATTATTGATGTTGCTGAAAATAAGTTTGAAGGAATCATACCTTCTTGGATAGGACATAGATGTTCAAGCTTAATGGTTCTCAACCTTTGATCAAATAATTTCTATGGTCACATACCAAAGGAACTTTGTGCTCTAACTTTACTCCAAATCTTGGATCTTTCACATAATAAGTTTTCTGGAAGCATACCAACATGTGTTAAAAATTTAAGTGCCATGGCCACTGAAAATAATTCAAATCATGACATGACTTTTAATCGCTTGACAATTTTTTATGGTGAATATATTTCTCTTGAAATTGAATTGCTTGTGATAAAGAGGAAAGTTTCTAAGTATAGCACTATTCTCCAACTGGTAAAAAGTATGGATTTATCCAAGAACAATTTATTAGGAGAGATCCCCAAAGAAGTGACCAGTTTACAAGGATTACAATCATTGAATTTGTCATATAATCTCTTAAGCAGAAGTATTCCTGAGAACATAGGTTCTATGGGATCATTGGAGTCTATTGATTTTTCGGTGAATAAGCTTTCAGGTCAAATTCCCTTAAGTATGTCAAATATGACATTTCTAAATCATTTGAACTTGTCAAACAACAATTTGATTGGGAAAATCCCTTTGAGCACTCAGATACAGAGCTTCAATGCGTCCAATATTATTGAAAACAAACTTTGCAGACCACCACTTACTGATAATTGTATTGTAAATGAAGTAAAACCCAACAATGTAAATATAGGGAGTAAAGATACTAGTGGAGTTGAAGTGGATTGGTTCTATGTGAGCATGGCACTTGGCTTTGTTGTTGGGTTTTTTGGTGTATGTAGTCCTTTACTATTGTACATGCCATGGAGAATTATGTACTTTGAGTTCCTAGATCACATGGGGTACAAGCTTAAAAGGTGTTGTTTTGTAGTAGTAAGTAATTGCTGTAAGATTCTTAATATTTAGTATAATATCGTGATCATGTTAATCATTAGTATTTCAATGATTTCTATATAATCTTTGTGTTTGTTTATACTTATATAGTAGTTAAATTCACTCCGTTGGCATATATAAAACTGGTGTTTCCTTCTGGTTCTTAAAAAAAAAAAAGGTTTCTTCCTTTGAAGAAGGTCAATGGCGATCCAATATGTAGTACCATACAAATAAATGATTTATTAAAAGTAATATAATATACCTTGAAATGATGCCTAACCTCTGTTTCTATTACTTAAAAAGAAAAGATGATATATTCCCACAGGTGAGCTAATTGTTGACACCAAGCCTCCGTTTCTGCTATTTAAAAAGAAAATTGATACATTCCAATAGGCAATCTAAGTCTCAAACAAAAGTCGACTAGATTCTACATAATTGCGCAAACTAAATGGCTAATTGTAACAAAATTTGAGGCTATTTTATGTTGGAGTATGTGTGTTTCAAACTCTTAAACTATGCTTGTGTCCCACATTGGTTAGAGATGAGTTCTCATGTAGGTTTATAAACCATTGCACCTCTTAAGTGATAGCTTGAAAGATAATGGGCTAAGGGTTGGAGTTGGGCTTGGGTTGGACTTAAGCTAGTCTATATCTCTCTCGGGCCTCATTCCATTTCTCTTTCTTTTGTTTTTAGCCCATTTTGGTTTTGCCTGTTGGGCATTAAACAACAGCCTATTGGGGCATTTATTGTGCTGCCCATTGGCTTGCATAGTAACTGTTGGGAGCAGCCCATGTCCTTTACTTAATCAGCGTATTAAACCCTACAAGACACACTATTCATTTATCATATTTCTTCCTCTTCTCCAACCGTATCTCACCTCTGTTTTGCTCTGTGTTGCTACACAAAAATTTCAGCTTCAATTTTTATTTATTTATTATTTATTTTAAAGAAAGGAAAGGCAAGTAAGGTTGTTCATAGTTTTTCTTGCTTGAGTGTGTGATCAACTTGAAGAAATTACTATAGTCTAATCTTGGGGGGTTGTTCGGCCAAGAGAGTCATTCACACCGAGTTCTACTCCGAGTGGCATGAGTTAGCCTTTAAAGACAACGCATTTTACGTGATTCTATAGTTTGTGAGATCTTTCTAACTCTATCTATTTATTTTTGTCATTGCTAATTTTTTAGGGTTTGTATTGTTGAATCAAAACTTGTTTATTTAGCCATATTTTCCAAAAATTTTAAAGGTTGATATTCGTGTTTTAAAAATGAAGAAACAAGTTGTTGATTCTTTTAAGGTCATTTTGGATATTAAAAGCTTGAGGCTTTTGATGGAAATAATTTTAAACGTTGGAAAGAAAGAGTTTTGCCCATCTTGGAATTTATTGAAATTGACCTGGTTCTTTATGAGCCTAAACTCGAAGAAGATCCTAAAAATATAGCAAAGTGGGAAAAAACAAATAAATTGTTCATTCATACCATTAAGTGTGGTTTACCTAACAAGTTGTTTGATAATTATTGTCATTTTACTTGTGCTAAAGATTTATGGGATGAACTTAATGGTCGTTATGGGTTTAAGGATGAGGGTGCTAAACAATTTGCTACGGCTAAATTTATGTCTTTTCAAATGGTTGAGGAAAAAGTGTTTCTAGCCAAATCAAAGATTTTCAAAAATTAGTATCTGCCCTAGCTAAAGAGGGTGATGTTTTACCTGAGAGGTTTGTGGCTCATGGCCTAGTGTTTAAGTTACCAGACTCTTGGAAAGAGTATAAACACCGGTATAGCCACCATAGAACCTATTTGAATCTTCAACAAACTATCGTTGATATTCAAATTGAAGAAACAAATAGGATGTCGGAAAAAGTTTCTAGAGCTAAGGAATTTACTTTCAAGGCTAATGTTGTAGAGGGAGGACCCTCTAGACCTCTACAACATAATAAGAAACATGATTTCAAGGAAAAAAGAAAATTTCATAATAAAAATGGCCCAAATCCTCAAATCCAAAAGAACAAAGGTAATTGTTTTATTTGTGGCAAGGTAGGTCATTATGCGACAACTTGTAGGGCGAGGGGCAACTTCAACAACAATAAGAATAACAACACAGGCTCTACATCAAATAAGGCAAATGTGGTGCAAATCGAAGAGATCATTGCGGCCATGGTGTGTGAGGCACACTTGGTTACAAAAGTGAAGGGATGGGTAGTTGACTCGGCTTGCACAAGACACATTGGTGATTCAAAGTGGAGTTTAGTTCCTACACTCCTATGGCGGAAGGCACCGAATGTGTCTATGTTGGGGACAATAGGTTCGTGCCGGTGAGTGGTAAAGGGAAGGTACTATTGAAGCTAACTTCTGGTAAAACTCTTTCACTCAGTAATGTCCTTCATGTACCTCACTTTCGACACAATCTCATTTCGGTACATTTGCTTGGTAAGGCCGGTATTAAAGTTTTATTTGATGGTGGCATAGTTACTTTAACTAAGAATGAAGTCTTTGTTGGTAAGGGCTATGATGATGAAGGTCTCTTTGTAGTTAATGTTGATCAAGTTATTAATGAAAAATGTTCATCTTCTTGTGCTTACTTAGTTGATTCCATTGATGTTGGAATGGTAGACTTGGACATGTTAATCTTGGCTATATAAAGAAAAGAAAAGAATGTGGAATTATTAACTCATTAAGTGAAGCTAATATGGACAAATGTGAAATTTGTGCCGAAACTAAAATCACTAAGAAACCTTGTAAATCTATAACACGAGAAATCAAGCTTCTTGGATTGGTATATAGTGACTTGGGTGACATAAAATACATCATGACTAGAGGTGGTAAAAGATTTTATGTGATCTTTGTTGATGATCACTCTAGATTCACTAAACTTTATTTACTAAGAACCAAAGATGAAGCTTTGGAGATGTTTATAAGTATAAAAGTGAAGTTGAAAACCAAAAGAATAAAAGGATTAAAAAACTTAGAACTGATAGAGGTGGTGAATATGAGTCTAATCCTTTTAAGAAATTTTGTGAACAAAATGGCATAATACATAAGGTAACTCCACCTTATTCATCAGAATCTAATGGAATAGCCGAAAGGAAAAATAGAACTCTTAAAGATATGATGAATGCTATGCTTGTTAGTTCTGGGCTATCCTCCAACATGTGGGGGGAGGCCATTTTTTCGGCTTGCCATATTCAAAATAAGGTACCTCATGAGAAAACCAGTAAAACTCCTTATGAACTTTGGGAAGGGCATAAACCTAACTTGGAATACCTCAAAGTGTACGGGTGCTTGGCTAAGGTCATGCTACTCGAGCCTAAAAGGAGAAAGCTTGGTTCTAGAACATGTGATTGTGTGTTTATTGACTATGCTTGTAATAGTTCATTCTATAGATTTCTTGTCATGAAAAGTGATATATTAGAATCATACACTATTATTGAATCCGAAAATGCCATATTCTTTGAGCATGTGTTTCCTTTGAAAAATAAGGAAAAAGAATTGCATGATTTTATTGAAATTTCTAATGACTTTGTTGACGATGTGCAAGAAATAAAAATGAACAAATGAGCTAGGAAGGAAAAGAATTACGGTAATGATTTTCTTGCCTATGTCGTTGAAGATGAACCTGTAAGTTACTATAATGCAATTAAATCCGTAAATGCACATTTTTGGTTGGAAGCAATTAATAATGAATTAGAATCTATTATGTCTAATCATACTTGGGAATTAGTTAAGCTTCCACCCAAGGTTAAACCTATTGGTTGCAAATGGGTGTTTAAAAGGAAATTAAAATCGGATGGTACAATTGATAAGTTTAAAGCTCGCTTAGTAGCCAAGGGCTATAAGCAAAAACATAATGTAGATTATTTTGACACTTATTCTCTAGTTACTAGAATTGCATCTATTAGAATTTTATTTGCCATTGCTACTATTTACAAACTTGTAGTACATTAAACGGATGTTAAAACTGCTTTTCCAAATGGTGATTTAGAAGAAGAGATTTATATGGAGCAACCCGAGGGTTATGTAGTTCTTGGACAAGAACATAAAGTTTGTAAGTTAATTAAATCTTTATATGGTTTAAAACAAACACCTAAACAAGGGCATGAAAATTTTGATAATGCTATGCTTACACATGGGTATGTGATCAATGGTGCCGATAAATGCATATATAGCAAGTTTATTAATAATGAAGGTGTTATTATATGTTTATATGTTGATGACTTGCTTATATTTGGAACTGGCCTTGATGTTGTGCATGATGCTAAACACTCTCTTGCCTCTAATTTTGTTATGAAAGATTTGGGTGAGGCAAATATAATCTTGGGCATCAAGATCTTTAGAGATAATGATTGCATTATACTATCACAATCTCACTATGTAGAGAAAATTCTTAAAAAGTTTGAACACTTTGATATGTCACTTATGTCTATTCCTTTTGACTCAAAGGTGCGCTTGTTTAAAAATCGTGGTGATAGTGTTTCACAAGATAAATACGCTCAAATTATTGGTAGTTTGATGTTTTTGACAAACTGTACTCGCATTGATATTGCATATGCTATTGGTAGACTGAGTAGATATACTCAGAATCTTAGTATTGAACATTGGGATGCAATATCAAGATTCTTAGAGATAATGATTGCATTATACTATCACAATCTCACTATGTAGAGAAAATTCTTAAAAAGTTTGAACACTTTGATATGTCACCTATGTCTATTCCTTTTGACTCAAAGGTGAGCTTGTTTAAAAATCGTGGTGATAGTGTTTCACAAGATAAATATGCTCAAATTATTGGTAGTTTGATGTTTTTGACAAACTGTACTCGCATTGATATTGCATATGCTATTGGTAGACTGAGTAGATATACTCAAAATCTTAGTATTGAACATTGGGATGCAATATCAAGATTGTTAAGATATTTAAAGGGCACTTTTAATTATAGTTTGTCATATTGTGGTTATCCTATTATATTAGAAGGATATTGTGATGCTAATTGGATCTCTGATACATATGAGGTAAAACCCACAAGTGGATATGTATTCACACTAACTAGAGGGGCTGTCTCTTGGAAATCATCGGAGCAAACTTGCATAGTGAGATCCACCATGGAATCAGAGTTAGTAGCCTTAGAAAAGGCTAGGCCAGAAACTGAGTGGCTTAGGAGTTTGTTAATTGATATACCATTGTATACTAACTCTATTGCCTCTATTTGCATACATTGTGATTGCCAGGCTGCCATAGCACGTGCTAAGAACAAAATCGATAATGGGAAAAGTCGACATATCCAATGGAGGCACAATATTGTGAGGCAGCTTATTGATAATGGTGTAATATCCTTGGACTTTGTGAGGTCAAAAAGGAATTTGGCCGATCCTTTGCCCAAGCCACTAGCAAGAAGACTGGTGAGTGAGACATTAAGGGGGATAGGACTGATACCCAAATTGTGACACTATGGCTAATGCCCAACCTCTATGATGGGTGATTCCACGCAATGGGTTAAATTGGTAGAGATCATTTGTGGTCCATATGGGGACTGTCAGTTTTTATGTATTCCGCTATCTTGTTGAGGAGATAAGTGATGAGTCCATCCCTATGGTGTGAGACAGTGCTAAGTTGCAGATTGTTGGAGATTGAGCTTTAGCTCTTAATTTATCCATAGTCCTTACCTCTTAGGATGAGGTGTACTGCACACACTCTTGATGGATGCCACCTATATGGGAGTGGAAGTTGTGCCACTTCTTATGAGACTTGGGTAGGTCTCTAGAGCTCTTATGAAACCTAGTGGCGCATGGCCTGTATAAGGCGCCAACCCATTTATGGAACAACCTTGGTAAAGAAAGGTATGTGGGTGGTAAGTTTGGTTATCTAATAGCTTGGTTAAAAGAGTCTAACTCTACCATTGTCTAGTACTTCCTACTTATTTATCCTAAGTATGGTTAAAACCTTATGGTACCATATTGATGCATACCTTCTTGAGTTTATTGCCTTTCCTATTTTAGTGTTTGTAACATGTGGGGGATTGTTGGAGTATGTATGTTTCAAACTCTTAAACTATGCTTGTGTCCCACATTGGTTAGAGATGAGTTCTCATATAGGTTTATAAACCATTGCACCTCTTAAGTGATAGCTTGAAAGATAATGGGCTAAGGGTTGGAGTTGGGCTTCAGTTGGACTTAAGCTAGTTTCTATCTCTCTTGGGCCTCATTCATTTTCCATTTCTTTTGTTTTTAGCCCATTTTGGTTCTGCCCGTTGGGCATTAAACAGCAGCTCGTTTGGGCATTTATTGTGCTGCCCATTGGCTTGCACAGTAACCGTTAGGAGCAGCCCATGTCCTTTACTTAGCTTATTAAACCCTTCAACACACACTATTCATTTATCATATTTCTTCCTCTTCTCCAGCCATATCTCCTCTCTGTTTTGTTGCACAGAAATTTCAGCTTCAATTTTATTTTTAAAGAAAGGAAAGGCAAGTAAGGTTGTTCCTAGTTCTTCTTGCTTGAGTGTGTGATCAACTTGAAGAAATTACTATAGTCTAATCTTGGGGGGTTGTTCGGCCAAGAGAGCCATTCATACCGAGTTCTACTCCGGGTGGCACGAATCAACCTTTAAAGACAACGCATTTTGCGTGATTCTATAGTTTGTGAGATCTTTCTAACTCTATCTATTTATTTTTGTCATTGCTAATTTTTTAGGGTTTGTATTGTTGAATCAAAACTTGTTTATTTAGCCATATTTTCCAACTTTTTGTGGATTCTTGCAACAAGTATGTAAGAAAGTAGCTCAGGCTACAGAAGAGTTGGTTGCTAAAGTCTATTTCTCCTGTGCAGAATCTGACCTTCAATGTTTATGGAGAATATATTTAGAGTTATTTTCTATAATCTCCAAAGAAAATTATCTTTTTCAAACAATTTTTCAATTAATAAGTAAAAGGTTTAATTACCTAGGACATTGATAAATTAGTTTAGTGCTACACTTATGTTTTCTCAAGTTTGGCAAATGATTGTTTTAAGTAATTATATTTCTCTCCCAAATGAGTTTTCTATCAATGGTGCTTTCCTTTATTCAACATTTTGGCTTGGGCTTTCTCTGGTAACTTCAGGAAATTTAAATTTGGATGGTTCATTTATTTAAATAAATGCAGAAGAGGAACAATGTGAAAAGGAATTTGGACAATTACTTGGGATTGGCCATATGGAAGTCTTGCACTGTTTTGGACCCTTATTTAGCTGGACAGTTTCTCTGACATCATATTGGATATTGAAAGTTCAAATATGTGTATAAGCACCCTTGAACGTTTAGACCCCCAATTTACAAATTAACCAATTCAAGTTTTATGTCAAACAACTAGTGTGCGGAAAATGAACATAAGCTGTAATATAGAATTGGAAAAACAATCTAAGCCAAATTAAAATCACAACCCACAGCAGATAATAAAAGACAAAGATAAAAGGGAAGGAAGATGCAAATACAAAGACAACACGCGATGTGTTATCGAAGAGGAAACCGAAGCCCTCGGCGTAAAACCTCTTCGCCGTCCTCCAAGCGGTAAACAATCCACTAGAAAATGTAGTTAGGATACATGGACATCAATAGACCCTCCAAGCCTAATCTACCCAGTGCACCTAAGCCCTCCAAACTTCTTCCTCCAACGAGGTTGCGCCGAACTTTTTTCTTTTCTAGCTTCCCGGATTCCGCTACTAGACCGTAGCATTAACCAATGTAGATTGGTTCCTTCCTAACTGCTTCCTAGAAAAACCAAACAGCCCTCTCACAGTGATGAATATGGTGAGAACAAGGTTTTGGTAAAATGCTTCTCAAGGATTTGACAATGGAGAGGAAGAGAGTTGAGGAATTTGAAGAGACTCTAATGTATAGATTGTAGGTGAATCAATCTTGTTTTTCTTTAGGGTTTCTCTATCAAAATTCTCTCTGGAAGCTCTCTTTCATTTGTGGGTATAAGGGGTATTTATACTGAGGTGAGAGAAGAATGTGAAACGTCAGGTTTTTCAAAATAGGGGTGGCTCGCGGCTTGGCCTTGCGACTTGACTGAGTTGTGAGTTCTAATCGCGAGATAACTGTATGGCTAGTTTTCCTGTTTTGTCCTGTAGTGCTCCAGCTACATGACTGTTCACCTTCTGGCATGCTTGGCACGTGTGCTGTGTTTGGCGGCTTGCAGTCGCGAGCCACCCGCGAGAACAAGCCGCGAGTCTCTGTTTTCTTGCACACTCTTGAGCAATCAACACTTTATCTCACTCACTACCCATACAACAAAACCCACCTAAATACAGGGTTACTAAATGCTGAAATACAAACAAATTTGGCACGGAATAAAGCCAATAAAATGGTTGATTAAATTCAACCTTACAATCTCCCCCTTTGGCTATTCCGTGACAAAACCCTAAAACAGACTCTAGACTTAACATGTGAGTTGGGAACGGTTGAACAAAACTCACTCACACCTAACTCTAGAAGCTGTGAAGCACTTGAATCATAAGAACATGAAACTCTTGAAACACAACAATACACCATGATCATTGTATGCAGAAAAGTATGAAATGCATATGAAACAGGCTTAAGGTGATCAAGCAAAGATGAAGTGAAGTATCAAATCATGGCTTGATCAACCAAGTAGTCACCACAAGGTAGTAATCACAGTGCTCATTCACACTTGGAATGAACACTTGAACATACAAGATAACAAGAACAAAGCAAGATACTTGTATGCTCAACACTTAACCAATGCATAATACGCTAAGTATATGCATCTAGGAACAATCCTACAAGGGCACAAGAGTGACAGTACTTAAAACAAAATATAAGACATTTAGATAGAAGTACTGATTTAAACAAAGCATAAAAGACTACATTAAGTAAGGTACAAACCATAAAGCCTACAAATATGCATAAAACATAACCGTAAAAGCTTACAAAAGCAACATGGGTACAAAACACAATATCAAAATAACATTAACAATATATATAAAAAAGTAAACCAAGTTCAAGTTATGAGTTAGAAACATAAATACACCAAAACCACAGTGTATCAACAACACAAAATACCTAAAACATAAGCACAGATAAACAATGTTTGATTATGGACTGCTCCCCCTCAACATATTACTCCCCCTTAAGAGCTGCTTTTCTGCTTCTTAACAAAACAAACTTATATGTCTCCCCCTTTTTGACTGGAATGGCCAAAAGGTCACTGTCCATGCTGGGTGGTGAAGCTGTCAAGTTTTGCAGACAGAATATCAATCTGGTCCTGCATGGCTGCTATCCTCTCAGAGTGCTCGTTCTGGACCTCTCTGATTCCATTAAGTCGTTCCAGAATGACTTGAAATGCATCTGAAGGTGTATCTGAAGAAGTTGATGCTCTAGTCCTTTTGCCACTCCTCCTGGGTGTTGAGGTTGATGCATGCCCTACTGCCTCTGCCTTAGTCTCCATTGGGACACCCTCTCCTTCATCACCTTCATCTTCTTCACCTGGAAGCCGAACACTTATCCTTTTGAAGGTTAGCTTGTTAATTGCAGAGGGTGTGGACATGGGACTGATGTCTCGAGGGATTGGAACACCCTTCTTTCTAAAGATCCTCATCAGCAAACTAGGGAAGATCAGTTTAGGTCTAGAAGTGGTTCTAGTCTCATCCACAATAGTGTCATATATGTGGGAACTGATGTCAATGAATGTCCTTTCTTTGAGATCCATTAGAAAAATTGCTCTTGCATAGTTGATTGTAGTTAACTTCCTTATAGGATATAGGTTAAACATCATGATTATAGTGAGACACCTCATGTCCACTGGAAAAGCTGTGGTATTCAGACATTTCCCTTCTCTCTGTCCACCTATCCTTTGTTGAACAATTTCAATAGACACAATCTTATCTTTGTAATTGACAAACTCCTGATCTTCTAATCCTTCAAGACCTAGCACATTATCAATGTCATGTGCATCCAAAGTGAACTCTTTACCTCTAACCCAACAGCTTAGATCGTCCTCCTTTATCACAACATTAGAATAAAACTCCCTAATTAGGGGTTCACACACAACTGGTAGATCACACAGAAGCTTATCCCATCCTCTCCCTTCAAAACAGTTGGGGATAAAAGTGTCCCTTAAATCCTTCAAATCCACAAACCTTTCTTGAATAATTCCTGCTTTTAAGAAGAAGTTCTTGTATCTCTCAAAGTGGGAAATAGACCTGAACAAGTTAGGGTCCATTTTCATTCTCTTATCTGTCTTCTTTGCAGGTGTTTTCTTCTTTGGGGATGAAGGTGCCATCTGTGAACAATCAGAAGAGGCCACAACAACATAGAACAATACATGTATAGAATTAATCAGTACTATGTAATTAACAAAAAAAAAAATTGCAACCACACAGATGAACTTAAACACTTAAACCTTATGCTACTTAAATCAACCACACGGATGAACAAGCCTAAAAGAGGATACACAAGATCAATAGGTTAAATGCAGGGTAGTATTAAAGCAGCAGAGATTGAAAACATCATAAAGACAGATATATGTCAATGAGACATACATTATGATGAGAATGACATGACTCAAAGAACAAAAGGTAGATTCACACAATAGAGGAACAGGCACATTCAGCACAGTAAACCTCACATCCAAAATAGGAACATTATGAATCAACACATCAACATAAGATCAGACAAGATGAGTAAACAATTAACAAACCCTAGCTAAGCACATGATGAAGAACAAAACCAACAACTTAATTAAGCTCAAACTAAATCAATAGCTTCCACAAACTAATCATGAACAAAAAGCACCTACCGAAACAAAAAAAAAATCTCAAAAACATACACAAATGCGAATAAACAAGAGGGAAAAGCACAAAATCAAGTAAAATAGAGTTCGAGAAAGAAAACCCATACCTGTTACTTGAAGTTTTTGAGTTGAAAGGAAGCAACAATGAAGTTTGAAAATGGGTACACAGAGTGTTTGGGAAGGAGACAGTTGAGAAAGAAGATGAATAGTCATAAAAGTTCGAGGGAAAACTGAAAAAGATTTAAAAACTGCCCCTATTTTTGCCAAACACGCGTTTTTCGCGACTGAAGTGAGTCGCCAAGTCAAGCCGCCAAAACACTCAAAGACAGAATTTTGAAAAAATTTTCTAAGTGTTTTTCGCGACGGGAAGGTCTACCTGCGAGAGAGTTGCGAGCTGAACCGTGAAAATCTCTGAGTAACCCTCGTGACTGGACCTTCCACTCGTGAACAAGTCGCCAAAATTGACCCGCGAACTCGCGACTGAGGCCCGTGACTTGACTTACCTGTGACTGAGTTGCCAAAACAGGGCAAAAATGAATTTTTGAAATTTTCAAATTTTGAGAACAAAATACTTTCCAAAAACACCTAAAACACTCAAAAATCTTTTTGTGTTTGAATTAACAAAGATTGAGCATGTCAAAACACATTTCATCAAGTACAATCACACAAATGAATATGACATTTATTGAACATACACTTGTGTGTTGTGTGTGGATATCAACAATGAGATAGTCCTTAGACTAATGTGAAGTTTCAATGATCAATTCAACCAAGGCATATACAATTAGCACTAGATTAAGAGATCCATCTCAATTATAGAAATATGTATATATAACCTCCCACAAAACTTGATAACATATCTTGGAGCTTTACATTTGACTCCACTTTCAATCATAACATTTAATCTTTTTTATCCTTTTCGAGACAATCACCTCTCATTGTGGGAGTGATATTTGATATTTCACTTTAATGAACTAGTCTTTGGCTTTTTGAATAAACATTCACTTTAATTTTAGGTCGCTTACCCTTTTTCCTAGTCGAATACTAGAATGTGCGACAGACTTTTGCAGCTCAATATCTCTTTTCATTTGGAGATTTACATTTGGTGAGCTCTTTTTAGCAAAACAATACAAATAAAGAGTGGGAAGATATATAGACACAAGTCTATGCATGTCTTAAGATCATCATAACCATTCACTAATCATTCATGACAAGTTTGAAGATCTATTTACAACAATCACATAGATTTCAAGATTTCTCCCACAGTGATAAAAGTGCAAAGAGACAAGATATGACCGAAATGCACAAAACCATTAGCACAAAGGTACAAGGCAAAACAAGTTTTGAGACAAAAACTCAACAATGTCAATCAAACTTTTTGATTTTCTAATTTTATGTGATTTTTGGATTTTTGACACAAGAAGAAAAAGATTGATAAAAAACAAAAACAAAATCAAAAGTATGCACAAATAGACAAGCAAACAACCATCAACATAAACAGCAAGCAATCAATCAAACATCGTCACAAAGCACAGGAAGTATTAATGCATGGACATGTTGTAATGCTTATGCATGAGTACCCTTTTTCACCCACACGTCACTTGCGTTTGGGGTGGTTTCCTTATAGGATTGGGTACGGGAGTTAGGGTTTTCAAACCTTCGTGTGAAGCTTTCCAAGCAGTTGGTGAATGCACCAATCATCTTCGTCACGTTCATCATTCCGAGATCACCATTTTGATCTCTCGATGGTTCTCCTGCCCAATTTCTTCTATCATTTCTGGGTCCTCGTGACCTTTGAGGAGTTGCACTATTCTTTGCTCTCAGCTTTTGACAATTTGGTCGAGTATGCCCTTGAAGTCCGCAATGATGACACACATAATTTGATCTAGGACCTCTTTATGGTCGTGGACGAGACTTGGCTCGAGATTCAGACCTGCCCACAGATTGATTACGTGAATTCAACAGCAGTTCGTTCCCCACATTTCTCTTCTCCTCTATCTTGGGCTTCTCAGTAGTAGAACTAACATCAGCTGATTCTTTGGCCTTTATAAACTTCACTTCTTTAGTGACATTTCCAGATGAGCTACTTCCTCCGGTATATCCCAATCTGGATTCGTCTGAAAAGCTCTTTTGAGATGAAATAACATCATCTAGCTTCTTGGTGGTGACCCTCTCTATTTTAGCATTTGCTTGCACAATCTCTTGCTCAAGAAATCTCACTTTTGTGTAAACTTTTGACAGCTCACCATTCAGTGTTTCTATCTCACATTTGGCATTCCTATATCGGATTAGGAGACTTTTATAATCCTCCTTTGCCTTCTTCATTTTTCTCACAGCTGCTTTGGCCACCCTTGTGTACTCACCCGACTTCTCCAGGAGTGAGTTATAATTCTCTTGAAGATTGGCTGTGCTTTCATCTTCTTCAGCATTTGATTTTTCAACAATTCCCAGTGATTCTTCATCACTATGTTCTCCAAGGTCTCGTACAAGCAGATTCAACTTGTCTGAAGACTCAACATGGGCAATAGTCATAAAAGCTGAAGAGTTCCCCTCTCCATCACAGCTTTCTTCAGATTCTGAGTTGGATGAATCCGAGTCACTCAATGTCGTGGCATATACTTTGCCTTTCGATTTCAAATAATTCGGACATTCTTTCTTAAAGTGTCCACGCCCGTTACATTCGAAACAAGTGACACCTTGTGTAGGTTGGGATTCTTTTCCATCTTTCTTTTTGAATTCCCTTTTCTCCCTTCCTGAACTTTGGAATTTTCCTTTATCACCAAATTTGCTATTATTTTTGAATTTCAAGAATTTTCTGAAATTTTTTACAAGGTATGCAACATCTTTGTCAACCACATCTTCTCCCGATAAGTCATGATCTTCCATCTTCTCATTAATGGTCTTAAGAGCAAGAGATTTACTCTTCCGTTGATTGGGCAGCGACATCTCATAGGTCTGAAGAGAGCCAACCAGTTCCTGGACTTTTATGTCATCAAGGTCCTTGCTTTCTTCAATCGTTGTCACTTTAGCACGAAAACTTTCAGGCAATGATCGAAGGATCTTCCTTACAATTTTAGAGTCCTCTGTTTTCTCTCCCAAATTGAACTTGCTTACAATCACCTCATTCAACTTGCTATAGAAAGAGTCAAAGGACTCATCCTCACTCATTTTTAACTCCTCAAACTGAGTGGTTAGCATCTATAGCTTGGTGTCTTTTACCTTCTTCGTGCCTTCGTAAGTGGTCTCCAATAACTCCCATGCTTCTTTAGCAATGGTAATGTGAGAGATCCTGTGAAATTCATCTGGAGACACCACAGAAAATAGCATTGAGTGCTTTACTGTTAGCATTAGATGTAGCAAGTGCTGCCTTATCCCATGTGGATTTGGCTTCCTCAGGCCTGGTCCAACCTATCTCAACAGCATCCCAAACAGATTCATCAATAGAACACAGAAAAGCTCTCATGGGAACCTTCCAAAAAGCATAATTACTACCATCAAAATATGGAGGTGCATTTAGGGATTGAGATCGATCCATCTCAAAAGGGAGTCAAGGATCACACAATGGTAATGAAACCACTAGAAGTGTACCCGCTCTGATACCAATTGAAAGTTCAAATATGTGTATAAACACCCTTGAACGTTTAGACCCCCAATTTACAAATTAACCAATTCAAACTTTATGTCAAACAACTAGTGTGCGGAAAATGAACATAAACTGTAATACAGAATTGGAAAAACAATCTAAGCCAAATTAAAATCACAACCCACAGCAGATAATAAAAGGTAAAGATAAAAGGGAAGGAAGATGCAAACACAAAGACAACACGCGATGTGTTATCGAAGAGGAAACCGAAGCCCTCAGCGTAAAACCTCTCCGCCGCCCTCCAAGCGGTAAACAATCCACTAGAAAATGTAGTTGGGATACATGGACAGCAATAGATCCTCCAAGCCTAATCTACCCAGTGCACCTAAGCCCTCCAAGTTTCTTGCTCCAACGAGGTTGCGCCGAACCTTTTTCTTTTCTAACTTCCCGGATTCCGCTACTAGACCGTAGCATCAACCAATGTAGATTGGTTCCTTCCTAACTGCTTCCCAGAAAAACCAAACAGCCCTCTCACAGTGATGAATATGGTGAGAACAAGGTTTTGGTAAAATGCCTCTCAAGGATTTGACAATGGAGAGGAAGAGAGTTGAGGAATTTGAAGAGACTCTAATATATAGATTGTAGGTGAATCAATCTTGTTTTTATTTAGGGTTTCTCTCTCAAAATTCTCTCTGGAAGCTCTCTTTCATTTGTGGGTATAAGGGGTATTTATACTGAGGTGAGAGAAGAATGTGAAACGTCAGGTTTTTCAAAACAGGGGTGGCTCGCGGCTCGACCTTGCGACTTGACTGAGTCGCGAGTTCTAGTTGCGAGATAACTGTATGACCAATTGTCCTGTTTTGTCCTGTAGTGTTCTAGCTAGCATGACTGTTCACCTTCTGGCATGCTTGGCACGTATGCTGTGTCTGGCGGCTTGCAGCTGCGAGCCACCCGCGAGAACAAGTCGCGAGTCTCTGTTTTCCTACACACTCTTGGGCAATCAATACTCTATCTCACTTACTACCTTTACAACAAAATCCACCTAAATACAAGGTTACTAAATGCTGAAATACAAGCAAATTTGGCATGGAATAAAGCCAATAAAATGGTTGATTAAATTCAACCTTACAGATATGAATATAGACTTATCTTTGGCTAGATATTTGGCATCTTGAGTGTCCTCTATTGCTTGAATATGGACCTTGAATCATGTATAACTCAGTTAGTTCTGTGAATGCAAAGGTCTAAGCAGCTCTCAGTGTAGGAAACTAAAGTTGGCAACCAGCAAGATATGTGATTAAGTTTCATATTCAAGACAGGTAAATTGGGAATGCTATTAAACATAGATCATAATGCAGTAAGCAATGTAAAAAATCTAGGAATTTCAAATTTGGGGCAACATGGAATGCTATTAAAATTACCCCACTAAAATAATTGGAGTGGTGTAAGCTTATCTAATTTTCTAAATCTATTCCCAAGCATAGTTTCATAGCTTGGTTAACTATATATAAAGAATAGATTATTCACCAGGGATTGTTAAATCTATTCCCCTATTTAACAAAGTTGAGTTTTTTGCCCAAAAAGCATTGAGTTGCAAAGTACACCCTTAAATTTTGGGGTTACTTGGATTTTATATCCTAAAGTTTGAAAAATTGGATTTCACTCCCTAAAGTTTCTCTTTGTTAGCAAAAATAGCCCCTTCATTAGTGGACTTTCCTATATGGTGGTTAAGTGACATGTTGGCGTTTGATGAGTAATTTTTTAGGGTTTGGCTTACCTCCAGTACTTTTTTAACTGGAGGTGTCCTTTTATTTTAAATACACAATAGCAAGTGGTAGTGGATTTTAATTTCCACATTTTATTTAGTTAGTGGGTGATATGGTAATTTCCCATTAAAATAAAAAGAGATTCCTGTTAAAAAATTACTGGAGATAAGCCAAACCTAATTTTTTAAGGGGATAAACATGCATTCTTATGATTTAGAGAGTAAATGAGGGGGTATAGTTTAGAAGGGTAAAGTGTAATTTTCTTTTTCTAAAAACTTGCCAAATCAACTATTGTAATAATTGTTGTGTTGATAAAATTCCTCGTGCAAATATCTATAAGAAAGTACGGACTACTAGATGAGCTTCTGCCTACTCAAATGAGCTTGAAGTGGATTGGTTCTACGTGAGCATGGCACTTGGCTTCGTGGTTGGTTTTTGGAGTATATGTGGTCCATTACTATTGAACAAGCAATGGAGAATTATCTACTTTCAATTCTTAGGTCACACAGGGTACAAGCTTTAAGGTGTTATTTCATTGTAAGTAAATGTTGTAAGATTCCTAATATTTAGTGCAAATGTCATGTGATCATCTTAATCAATATTTTGATGATGTGTATAACATCTTTGTGTTAGTTAATTGTCTCCATGGGCAAATATGAATATGGTGTTTCTTCCTATGAATGTCAATAGTTGTAGTTTCATTTAATACCTGTAGATTAATATTGTAAAATTAAATTTTAGTTCATACAAGCAATGGATTCATTAAAAGTAGCATACTATGCCTTGAAATGACACCTAGTCTTTGTTTGTCTTACTTTTAAAACAAAATTAGTTACAGACCCTCGTGATGCGTGGGAATAAATAATTACTTTGTAATTTTTACATAATAATAATTTGTTCTCCTAAATTTGTTGAAAATAATTTGCTCTCCCTAAAAATTAAGAGAAATGTTATTTCGACAATAATTTTACAACCCTTCCACAACAAATCATACGTAGCAGGTTGTTATTGATTGTTATTGGTGGGCAAAAAGGTAAATTTAGTGATAGGTTTAAATTAGAATTGATAACAACTTACCAACTATAACTTGTTGTGAAAACGTTGTAGACGTAGCACTTTTAAAAAAATTAAACAATTTCTAAAATTGTTTTTCATCTTTCTATCTCTACAAATATACCATTCTATTATTTTTGGGTGTATTTGATTGATATTTATCCATTTTTAGATGGTTCATATAGTGTGTTATGTTTTCCTAATTTTTTTCTTTACAACTAAATTTTTTAAGTTTCAAATTTGCTATTCAAAATTCTCTTTCTCTTAAAAGATATTATTATGATAATCAAAAATTATCATAAAATACCGTTGATATTAGTCAAATAACCGATAAGCACACTCAAATACATAGCCAAGATTGTGTTCTAATATAAATTCAAATTTTGACTTTCAAAATAGCTAAGTAGTAACTCAAACAAAAATTAAATCAAAATAATAAGAAGAAGAGAGAGGACTTGTGATAGGAATCTCAATGTTACAATACAAAACCAAAAAAAGTAACATATCCCGTATTAAGTTATGCACCTATGTTCATGAGACAACTAATATGTACATACAACAGAACTGATTTATGCTACGCATATACAAAGGGAATTATTTATCCATAATGGTGAATACATCACACAAATACACATAAGAGGTATCCAAGAGTGGAAAAAAACTCATCCATGAGTAACGACCACATAAACTATAGTAGTAAGAGCCCATTGTGATTCTTTTGTTGTTGGCTATTTGAACAACCGAGAGAGTTGTGTTCTTGATCTAAAGCCTTTGTTTTGCACCCCCATGAAATAGCTATCAAAAAATAGCCACGCCAAGTGCTCAATCAAATACCCATTGTATGTATTAGCCCACATATGTCAATCCCAATTTGAATGTTTATGACATTGAAACCACGTAGCCAAATCAAAGGAAATCACTATATAGAAAAAGTACACATGTTCTAGGACTATTGAAGGCAAGTGGGTCATTTGCATAGGTTGCTTAGAGTCAAGGCTGGCAAAGGTTTTGCAAGTTGTTGACGGTATATTTTTTTGGTGAACTTTCTATGAGGCTATTTGCATCATGTAATGGTTTTTCCATTGGAAATGTTTTCATTTGTTTTACACATCGTAACTAATCCTTGTGTCAGTATCCTTGTGAACAACCATAGTTTTAAGATTTTTTTTGGTTGGTTTACAGGAACCAATGTTGTTGGCACTTGAGCTCTCTGATGGCACATCACCAACAAAATTAATCCAGAAAATTTGAAGAATATGGGAAAAAAAAAAAAAAAAAAAAAAACTCACTTTAGAAAGACTTAGTGGATTGATAGAAAAACCAAGAAAAAGCCCAACAATATGGGTAGAGACTTAGTACCAAGAAGAAGCCCAACAATATGGGCAGAGAAAAGTTAGTGGATTGATAGAAAAACCATTAAACCTGAATAGCAGGAATAATGATTCATAGGCCTATAAAGTAAATAAATGGGCCTTGAGGAAAGCAAATGGGCCTAAAGGAGCCCAAAGAGAGAAGTAGTAAACCCATGGGCATTATGTGATGTAGAAAAGTAAGAATGGGCCACAGCAAGCCCAAAGTAATGAAGTAAAAAAGTAAGGGGTTGATGGAAAGCCTATGAGCCCCAAGGATGAAGGATAAGGTAATTGGGTCAGGGAAGCCCAAAAGAGTTAGTAAAAGCCCATGGGAATGCAGAATAAAAAAATGGGTGGAGGATGCCCAAGGAAAGCAAATGGGCCAAGGATGCCCAAGAAGAAAGAAATTGGACAAAGGAGCCCACAAGCAATGTAATGAGTCAAGAAAGCCCAAAGTAGCATGAGTATAAATCCAATGACCATACTGAGTCATTGAGAGAAGAATAGGAAGAAGGCCCAAGAGAGGGCCAGCAAGCATCGGTTAAAAAACACCACGATAGGAATAGCAGAGTGGTATGGCAGGAATGGCAACAAGATTACGGAAAGAGCAAATAATGGGCCAAAGAGGGGAAAACCCACAATCAAGTAAGGCCCAGCCCTTGAAAGGAGCAAGCCAATAAAGAGTGGAAAATTAGAAAACAGTTTATACCATAAGAGGTCAAGGATGAGCGGCAAAATGCACAGATGAGCCTCCAGACCATGGCAAATGCATGAGCAACGGACAAGCTTTTGACGTACATTGGAAGTGGAGCACACACAAGGCCCAGACACTATCAACTTGTACCCAGCCAATGTAGGAGTGGTGGGTTATGGGTCAGAGGTAAGAGAGGGTATGGTCTGATAGTGGGGAGAAGCAAAAGCCTATTCTGGGGTTCATGCTCAGATTCTTTTGGGGGTAATATCCTGTTGGGATGACATACCACCCAAAAGAAGGAAGGATGAGTTGGAACCACTAGATGCATGCCGTGAGGGATAGTAAGAGA
The DNA here is from genome assembly GCF_001633185.2 of Quercus lobata. NCBI lineage: Eukaryota > Viridiplantae > Streptophyta > Magnoliopsida > Fagales > Fagaceae > Quercus > Quercus lobata. Next base: position 13,933,709 of record NC_044912.1, on the reverse strand, counting down.
GAATACCCACACTATGGTGGATAAGAATGCCACGGTGAGCAAACAAACAAAACAGTCTTCTTTGTCTGCTACTGGGGAGTGGCACAGCCAGCACAGGTAAATGGTGGTGGCTGGGCAGTTAACAAACCAGTGGGTGGTCGGGAAGAACACCATAAACCAGACAGAAGTAGTTAAAGGATAAAATGGTAAAATCAGTCACGGCAAGCAGTATATAAATGGTCCTTGCCGTGCACAGTAGCATCATCGCAACAGTAGGAACCACTAGGAGAGAATCATAACACCACCATCACCATAACACTACATGAGTAAGCACTAAGAAAGAACAAAGAGGAGTGGGGAAAAATCAAAGTAACAAAACAGAAAAAAAAAAGAGAAAGAAGAGAAATAGAGAGTGAAGAATGACAGGCATGCACCAATAGGCTAATCTCTTCTCTTCCTCTAAAAGCCTACGCTCTGTGGAGGATAAAGAACTCGTTTGGGCACAAGCCATTCAAGCTTGTTCACTCAAAGTGGAAAATTTCCGCAACAAGATCCTCTTGTAAGGTTACCCATGTTAAGGAAGTGGTTCCCTCCTTGGCTTTAGCCCCATAACATAATTGAACACAACAAATTGATCTTTTCCTTCTTTGATTTTCTCACTTATTGCCATTGTTTCCTCTCTTGTCTTTGCAATTTCACCTATAATGTTTCTTGTTGCCACATCATTCTTTTTCCCTATTTTAATTAAGGATCTCTTACTTGTGTTGCTTGACAGTAACATATTTCTTTTATTATTGTTTTATTACATTTATCTGTCATAACTCTTCCGTAGCAGCTTCGCCTGCCATGGGCACGTGACCAAAGTTTCGGCAAACGGGGTATAGTTTGTGTGTAAGCCGGACCAAGGTGAGTTGCAATTGGACCGGTCCTAATTCTCTTATCCAGAAAACTTGGGCCTGGTGCAATAGGAAGCAGTCCTACCCAAAATCACAAAAGGCTCATCACATTTAAATTGGCGACTCTGCTAGGGAGTTAGGAAATAGATAGGGACAGAAGATAGAAACTCTCGCAAACGAATGCCCCTAAAAGCCAGAACAACACAAAACATGAGTGTCGTGCCCTCGTAGGCAAAGTCTAGACCAACAACGCATCACCAACAGCAGCCTAACCAGGCAGAAGGTATCAACAGAATGGGGGTTAAACCCCAACCACAACTGTGGATCCCCACTAACAATGCCAACATTTTTATTGAGGTGTTGCAATCGTTGCAGCACTCACAGCAGCAAATGATGGAAGAAATCTGTCAGCTGAAAACAGACAAGACTAAGAAGAGAAGGAGTTAGCATGACCTGGAGCATGCGACAGACAAAGTGGAGACATCAGTTGGAGGTGCTCCATAGAATGCAGAACGTTTCATCACTATGGCTGAAGTAACAGCTCTTCTAGAGCAGGAGAAGGCTAGGGCACCTAAGGAGAGATTCTATGCACAATGACCTCCTTACCCATTAAGGATACTCAGCAAACCATACCCAGAGAGATATGAACCACGAGTCTTTGCGCAGTACGATGGCAGGAAAGGAAGTGCTGTCGAGCACGTAAGCAAGTTTATCAATACTCTTGGCCCCTATGTGGCAGACGAGGACTTATGTCTTCAGGAATTTTCTAAATCACTATGTGACCATGCGTATACCTGGTACATCGGTCTAAAGTCAGGATCAATCCCAACTTGGGATGACATGGTGGATGTATTTTGTACTAAATACTTCCATGGAGAGGAAGCAGTAATGCTTGCGACCTTGCAAGCAACTAAGCAAAGGAATGGTGAGGATTTAATGGAATTTATCAAAAGATTCAGAGACATAGCACTTGATTGCTATGATTATTGCGAAGAAAAGACATTGGTGGAAATATGTATGATAAATATGATCAAGGAGTACAAAGCCGTCTCGGAAAACTTGGAAATCTCCCAATTTGCACAGTTGTTACAAAAGGCCAAAAAGATTGCTCAGTCAGTGAAGTCGAGCTTTGACAGAAAAAAAAAAAAAAAAAAAAAAAAAAAGCACTCCATAGGCTATGGCAGTATCCATTGATGAAAGAAAGAAGAAAGTTAATAGAAGGGAATATGATACCCCTCCACCACTACCATGCACTCTAAATGAGCTAGATGTGCTCCTAGACAAGTGGATAGCAGACGACGTCTTTAAGCCTAATCAAGTTTTCAGAGAGCCCATAGAGGAAGAGCAGAAGGACCTATGCTTCTGCCACCTGCACAACTACGTGCAACATCCTACTGCAGAATGTTGGGCGCTCTGTAGATTGGTACACCGTAGAATCAAGGAAGGGACTCTAAAGTTGTCTCAACTGGAAGTTCAAAGAAACCCACTCTCGAAACATGAAGGGAAGGGTATAGCAGCAGTTGTGATTTGTGCAGATCTAGGAGAGTACAAAGAAGACAGTCCAGCCCTGCTTGCTGCAGCAATTACCACCTTATAGAAAAGTTCCAAGTTCAAGAATTTGTTAGACCAATTGGGGCTCATAGCGATAGAGCAAACGATAGCTACAGAAGCCCTAGTGAGCACTGCCTTTAGGGTAGGGATAGAATGTCTAACGGCTGAAGTCGCAGGTGACAGAGCTCTCCTGCAGGAGTCATGTGAGATCATTTTTAGTGACTTGGATATGGAAATGGGGTACTCGGATCATAGGAGGCCCCTTTGCTTGGCAGCATCTATAAATTAGATTCCCATCAAGAGAGCCTTAGTGGATATCGGCGCTTCCGTAAATCTTATCCCACTAAGAACTCTTCAAGTGGCAGGAATTTTGGAGAGTAAGATTCAGGGATGCCTAATGGAAGTGACAGGATTCGGGGAAAGAGGCAAGTACACCATAGGCCACATTCAGCTATGGCTGAAGGTGGGTCCAATAGCCTCCCTAGCCCGCTTCCATGTGATAAAAACGAAAGTCTCATACCACGTGCTTCTGGGAAGACCATGGTTACATAAGCACCGATTAGTCTCGTCCACCTATCTCTTGGGGATCACCTTGTAAAGTTTCAATGAAAAACAACAAAATTGTGCATAACTGGGCAATCTAAACGTTGCTGTTTGTGAAAATTTCCTAGGCTATTAGTTGGATCCCTTCCAATAAATTTCTAAGAAGGAAGACTAGGCTACAAAATAGTGGCTCTCTAAAGTTTACTTCTCCTCCTCAGCCAAATCTGGCCTTCAATGTTTGAGGAGAACATTCTTAGTTATATTCTATAATATCAAAGATATAATAAAAGTACCTTGGACCTTGATTTCAAGATTTTCAGCTTTTTTGTTTTTTCTTAAAAATGTTAATTAAATGCACACAACAATTTGATATAGTAGTAAGTGTGGTGCTATGCTTCTATCCTTTTTTGTCTCCCAAATTGTAGTTAATTTACTATATACCTTTCTCCTAAATAACACACCTGTCAGTAGTGCTTTCCTTGAGTTTCAGAATATTTAAAACTAGATGGTTCATTTTATTTTTTAAATAAATGTTATTCATTTAATATCACGGTTGTGCTAGCAAAGGACCAATAGTGAAAAGGTACTAAATGGGGATCTGGAGACTTAGTTGGGATTGGCCATATATTAAGGTGGACAATGTCTCAAAGCAACTTGCAAGGCAAGTTAAATAGTGTCCTGTGGAATACTTTCTACCAGAAATTTTGAGTTCGTAAACATTGAAGTCCTATTTAAAACCCTTCAGAGAAGCATGACCTTAGCATATATGAAAAATTCTTGTGTCTAAAAAAAGATACCATAAACAGTATTCCACTTCTTTCTAAGGTGATTTATAAATGATTACCTTGGTTAATTACTACAGGAAATGAACAGAGTCATAAACATTATATGTGAGCTCTAGATCAATGGCTGGTTTTGGGCCATTTGGCTAAAAGCCTATTTAACCATAAACTTTTGTTTTAGCTTGTTATGAACGTGTTAAGTTTCCTTTGAACACAATTCCTCATTATTTATTGCTTTAACATGCCTATATCTTTCATAAGTATTATGCTTCTCTTTCTTCAGTTTTCTATGTATTACCCTACAAATCCAACTTATGTGAAGGAGATCCAATGTAACTTGCAATTCTAAAAAGAAACGAGCCCTTCGAAGTTTCAAAGCTCTTACAAATCCTTCAAATAGGCTCGCCTTTGTCTATTCAAGAAGATTGCTATAGATAGACTGGTGTCTGATGTGACAACATAAGTAGAAGATTTGGTTGAGCTCCACCTAGGAATTTCATATCATGCTGATGGATATAAATTACCTTTGGGTGCAAGATTAATCCTTCATCACTCAAACTAGAACAACTAGATTACTTGAGTTTAATTATTCTACCGGTAAGGGCATTCCAAGCTATATTGGTTACTTGGAGTGACTTAGACATTTTGACCTATCCTTTGTAGGATTTGTAATATTCATTCCTCAGCAACCTAGAAATCTATCACAATGCTTTTTTTTTTTTCCTTAACCTACAGGGAAAATATCTTTAGGTAAATGGTCTAGGGAGGGTTTCTTATCTCTCTCCCCCGCAATATTTTTATGCAAGTGGCATGAACCTTCCAAGGGGAAAAGAAAAATGTTTCAGACAATAAATCAACCCCCTTCCTTTTCAGCATTATGGTCATCTTAATACCAACTTCATGACACACATTGGTCCCTAAAAATGTCAATTTTTCAATCCCTTGAATAGCTTAATCTTTCTATGAACCATTTCAATGGCACAATAACAATTAGCAATAAACTTTCATTCCTATTCTTAGACTTCAGTAATCTACAAGGCCAAGTACCATGTACTAAACTAAATCTTTGCATCCTTGATATGTTTTGTCCAGCACTTAGCTTACTGGACGCATCTTGCATATCATTTTCTATATAATAACTTCTTCTATGGTCTCATCCCTGAATCTCTTGGAAAATTGTGAACCTTATTGATATTACATCTTGAATTGAATCAGTTGAATGTCACCACACTAGAAAGCTTGGTTCCACTCTCAAAATTGGAAGGGGTTGAGCTTTGCACAAAATTGCTTGGAGGGTAATGTGTCTGAAATGCATTTTGCTGATTTGTCTTCACACTCTATTGTCATGAATGAAAGCTCCAATGGAGTTCCTACTCTTGAAATCAATGCCATCACAGTGAGTTCTTGTCAAATTGGTCCACAATATCCTACATGGTTACCAATCTTAAGTAGTGGGACATCTTACAATTTCAGACGGTTCTAGACCGGTTCTAGATTTTGGCTATGTACCTTAAATCGATCAATCTACCTGAGAACAAACTTGACGACAATGCATCCAAGGTATTGCTAAATTATGAACTCATTGATTTAGCTTAAATTGTTTCAAATATCAGCTAACATGATTATTTCCTAATGTAACAATTTTGAATATTCCACTTGATTACTTTTCTATACCAATATCCTCATTTTTAAGCCAAAAACATGAATGCTCGTATCGGATAAATCTCTATCAAGAAAGCTTCATCATTGGCAGATGCATGGGCTATCTTTAACCCATAGTGAACTGGGAACAACAACCCTTCAGATGTAATTCGCAATTCTTTGGTTCCTGTGTATAAGCTTGAACCCTTGTACTTGAACAACAATTGCTTTTCATAATTGGTTTGCTTCTTCATAATTTGTTTTGGGCATGAGCATAAATTGCTTATCCCATTAGGGGTGAATACCTTTGGATTACTTGGTAATTAATACTGGCAGGTGGGGTCTGTTGTCCGTAAGTTTTACTTGCTGGATGCGAGTCTAATGAACTCTCTTTTAGAAAGGTTCCCTATGTTATCCCAAAAAGAAATTGTACCCGTTCCATTGCTGTAGAACTACACACATTGTGGGCTCCTTGATCTAGACTGGAATATAGGTTCATAGGGATGTGTACCAAGCTAGATGGGTGAAATTATACTCCTCCAAAAATCTGCCAACCTGCTTCTCTTTTGGTATTGGATTTTTGTCAATAATAGCCTCAGGACATATACCAAGGTGTTCAAATGAACATGAACCTCACAGTTCTTTTCTCTAGCACTTTGTAAAAGCCTTTTATTCTTCCATATTTGTAAGGAGCTTTGACCTTTTAAGCAACTTTTCTGTATCAATTTCTACTGAGCTTTTACTGGATTTCGTTTCTTGAACTTGTCTCAAAGTCGTTTGATTGGAAAGATACCATAAAAAGGCCAAAAACATGATATTGTTGGAATCCCTTGATCTCTAAATAAACAATCATTTGGGTGAAATTAGCTGTGGCATATTTGGTTTTTCTTTTGTTGGTTACATCATACATGAACTTTCATTCATCAGTTTTTCGAGAACAATTCAATCATGCACCCTGGCACCCTGCCCAAGAGTTTTGATACATTTAGCTACATTGCCAATATTGAACTCAATGGAGCTCCTTTTCCCAAAACTGCTCAAAAGAAACTTTAAAAAATGAGGGTGTCTCTAAATACTCATGGTCATGTATAGGTATGAAAGTTGGATATTCGGTTGGTTCTCAAGGAGTCTGTAAAGTTCTTCTTCAAAAGAACTTCAAGGCATGATGATTTTAGGTTTATCAATGACATGAAAGATCAATGTGATTACAATGTTAAAAGTGAATTTGTTCATTGAAATTGTGAGTGAGTTGGTATTAAGTGAAAGGCATCATATTCTATAAGATATACTTCAAACATCGTCCTTAACAATTGTTTGGTCTTGTTGATGTTGTACACACTGCACTGCAAATGTGATTCAATTTATATTTAACCGTCTACCTAGTGGGATTTTATTTCAGAATATGTCGATATTAAAATGGAGCCAACATTTTCAATTTGTAGTCTAGTTTTGTTGACTGTTGTCATATGAAATATGGTTCATTTTGTAATGCAGAATTCATTTTTAAAATTATTTGAGAACACAATGCTCTAGAAGGAAACAAAGTAGGCACTATAACAAGTTATTTCTCACACATTTGTAATACAATTTTGGACTACAATGCACATGTAACACACTAAAATCAAACTCAATGGCAATAACATTGAAGATTTCAGTTCCTAGTTGTACATGCTTTAGAAGGAAGCTCTGGTTCATGCTTTCCAAAAGAGCACAAAAATTAGTTTGGAATTGTAATAGGTCTTAGTTCCTCCTGCATTTGTTCTAAATTGTATATTAATAAAAATGCAAAACAACTAGATTTGCTTATCTATCCCATAAAATTGGCAAACAACCTAAGAAGTAGTAATCAGGCTAGATGAGTTCATAGTATGACATTACACTATACAGGCTTAGTATAAGCTCATACACTAGTAAAGAATAAATAGTACAAGGGACAGAAAAACAATGCGCACAGAATGTAATTGTTAGAAAGGCAAAGGCCAAAATGGGCTTTTACCCCTTTCTCACAAATTTTCCATCAAAATGCCTCATGTCTGAAACTAATTAGGGAAATGCCCCTGTTTTGAAACTCGATTTTCTAAAAATCGAGTCCCAAATATAAAACTTGATTTTTGGAACATCGAGTTATAGCGAACGTGGACTTAAGAATTTTTTTTTTTTTTTGGAACTTGAGTTCCATGAACTCAAGTATAGTTCCACTTGAATTTTTTCAAGGAACTCAAGTTCCATGAACTCGAGTACTTCACATGGTACTTGAGTTCACAGAACTCGAGTTCCAGAAATTTTTTTTTTGAATTTTTTTTTTTTCAGTTTGCTATAACTCAATTGTCCAAAAATCGAGTTTTAAATTGAAACTCGATTTTTAGAAAATCAAGTTCCAAAACAGGGGCATTTCCCTAATTAGTTTCAGATATGGGGCATGTTACTAAAAAGTTTTGGCGAAAGGGGCAAATGCCCATTTTCTCCAAAGGGCAAAACATCAAAACGGTGAAGTGAAAAAAATTAAATTGCCGCCCTTGTACAATGTCAAGGCTCATTTCTTTGAGTACTAATAATGGTGCCTTCCTTTATTCTTTATATCAACATGCTACTATGTACACCAAAGAAAAAACAGCAGTCTTTATGCATGCAAATGAAAAAAAAAAAAAATCTTATTTTTTTGGAAATCCTCAACAGGCTAGAAGGTCATCGGCAACCATATATGATACATGAGTAATAGTGTCACAAAATAGTTATTTTTAGGACAGTTCCCTTTTATGAGAAATTGTACTGTTCCAACTAAATTATGTAATGACTTGGAGGGAAGGAAAATGATATGTACTATTTAGCAATTTAATGACCCCTCGATTTTCTATTGATGTAATTTTTCTCCAAACAACTTGAACTTAGATTTGGTTACAAAAATGAGCTCAGTTATCACTGAGCAACCAAGCTTGTACATGGAACATGTTAGTCATCATCATCTATGTTCCACAATTATCATTGAAGCACACATCTATTGGTGCCTGGTGACTAAATTATTTCTCAAACATAAAATTTTGAATGCATTAAATCTTGTTTTGTTTTGTTTGGTTTTTGTTTTTGTTTTTGTTTTTTTCTGTGAGACTTCGAATTATGAAATTATTGCATTTGTTAAAAGCAAAAAGGACACATGACTTTAGGTGGAAGAAGCCAAATGAAGCTAAGACACGATCATACAATAATATTACAATACATTTTGAACATAGCCTAGCATACTGGAACAATGAGGGGTCAAATTTGGCTCTTCAATCATCAATACTTGGGGATTGCAAACTTAGTACCCTGCTGTGCATTTATTATTCCATTAAAATAACATTTTTTTAATGAGTTTGATTTTCGGATAGAATATATATATATATATATATATATATATATATGTATATATATATTATTTATAATTTATTTATTTGAACATATTTTATTACATCTCTAAAATCTATCCTTTTTTAGCATTCTTATGGTCACTCTTACTAGACGTGGCAAAACGGGCGGGTCGGATTGGGTTTGAGTTGGGTCAATCGGGTTTACGGGTCAATCGGGTTGTGGGTCAAAAATGGTCATTTTAAACAGGTCAATTGGGTCGCGGGACGGGTCAAGTTGACCCGTATTTTTCAAGAATATTTTTTTTTTTTGAAATAGATGCAATTTGTCATTGTTTCTGAGTTCCTTAACTATGATTAGATTCTCACTAGTGGTACTGTTACCACTTACCAATTACCACTAAACAGTTGATACCCAAATTTGGTGCAACTCTTATTCCAGCTTTCTAGAAGCTAGTCTTGGTATAATCTTCAATCTGTTTAAAGTAGAAAGAGAAAATGAAGGTGGCAAGTAAAGTATGACAAATTATAATGGAGTACATAACATATTAAGTAAAGAAGAATAAGTAAATATTTTATAAGAATTACACCTCAATCTCAATCTACTCAACATTGGTAGACTTGGCAAAACGGGCGGGTTAGGTCGAGTCAATCGGGTTGCAGGTCAAAACTTGTCATTTTTAAACGAGTCAATCGGGTTTGCGGTTCAAACGGGTCATATTAGAAAATTCTGACCCGTTTTGCCATGTCAAACTCTTACTTTGTTAGAGTCTTCTCATCAAAGTTGACAAAATATGTTCCCCAAAAGTAGGGATTGGATATCTATGATTTGACTTTTTGTACAGCATCACAATCCTTACGATCTATATCTGTTATTAATGGCTTATCATATCATTAAATATAGGGAAATTTAAAATACTATTACGTTTTTTAGAGTTTTGGTTGAAGTTGGAGAGCGATCTAGTTGAGGTAAAGTTGGCCCCAAGAAAGATACACTCTTTTGTTTTGGGGAGCAAAGTAAAAAAATCTAATTTAAAATGAGCCACGAACAAATATTTTTTATGTGAGCAAAAGGTATAAGTTTTGTTCTAAAGAGAGAAACTTTTAAATAGGATGGTATATTTTTATGTCCAATGGGCTTTTCTTTTGATAAACCAAAGTGAGAGTTTTAGCCCAAAAATGGGTGGAACATGTTTTTAACAATTCTTAATGGACCAATCTGTCCATAGATCATAGCATTGGTGGTAACTAAAGGGTAACCAAAATGAGAAAATATGCATTATTTCCATAGTACTTGACTATTTATTTAATTTTTGAATACAGTGGAAGTATATAAATGCTTAGTCCTTTTATAAAAGTTATAAAACAAAGAAACACTTTCATTTTAAAATTCAAAGCATGAATTTTTTATTTTTTATTTTTAGAATTAATACTGCATAGTCATGTACTTCCCAAAAAAAAAAAAAAAAAAAAATTGCATGGTAAAAAAATAGAATCAAAATATGGAAGTTTATGTTTTAATTATATCCAAATCAAAATAAGAAAGTACAGATTATTTCCATTTTTTCAAGATTATTTAAAATCATAAAGTGTAGGGCAAATGAGTAATTCATGCTCCTCGTAAGTTTCTCATATAAAGGTGGTGCCAATGTTTTCAGTTTTAATAGTTTTGTTGATTATTGTCATACGAAATATGGTTCATTTAGAATTGCATACTTCATTTTTAAACTATTTGAGAACACAATGCTACTGAAGGAAACAGAGTTGGCACTGTGACGAGTATTTCTTGCACATTTGTGTCATAAAGTATTGTATTACGGTGAGCATGTAACTTGCTAAAAGCTTACTCTGGGGGAAATATAGTTGATTATTGCAGGTCCTTATGAAGGGTTCGTGTGCTCTGTGCTCCAAGTGGCCACAAATATTAGTTTGGAATTGCTTGGGATTATGATTTCTGCCTATGATCTGTATGAACTATTTATGTACGGATTGGTATGTCATTTCACTTTGCACTATAAAAAATAGAACACTAGGTTAGTTGTTTATATCTTTCCAGTTTTAAGCAAGTCTGTAAAGAAATAAATTTATTAATCTATTCCTTAATATAATACAACACACCGGAGTCATAATCAACGTGATTGCACAGACCAAATCAATGAGATTACTGACCCTGGTGTGACTTATTATTGAAACCAAATTAATAAAAACTAATTAAGCTTCGTATACAATTCTTTTTTACTGTGAATTTAGTATGGTGCTGGGGCAACTATTGGTGCAATAGTGAATTCCACAGGCAAAACGGGTCCTGGTGCACTTGTCAACTTCCCAGGCTGCACAGGTCCTGGAGCAACATGACCAGAGCTTTTGATCTCAGACATTGCTCGTCGCGTATTTGCTCCTTGTTTTTCACATAATTTGGGTAGAAATACACCTAAATCGACAACCAAAAAAAGAAAAAAAAAAGTTGAATGAGTACCTAAATAATAAATATCAACATTAAATATAGCAATAGAAAATATCTCATAACTTTTTTCTAAAACCATTGAATTGACTTTCATTTTTGTACCATAAATTTGGGGTTATAACTCATAAGTAAACCCATAAATTAATGTTATAATAATCACAATTTATTAAAAAGGCTGTGAAATTTGTTAACTCGAGCATTCCTCAAACACAGAGGTAGCAATAAGGCTTGCATGTACTAAGCTTGTAGAGTAAATAATTGGAATAAATATTCTTTGTTACGCTCTAAGCGTTTTACTTTATATATTATTACTAACTGTAATATGTCATGTGTCTTTTTATCTTTTGTCTTTACTTTAAAACTTTAGTTATTTTATAAGGAAAAAAAAAAAAATGCATGGCATGGGATATTCTTTAATTGGTTGACTATAAAATGATCAATATACTCATGGTGAGAAGGTATTTTTTATTTAAATGGTTGGTCTTTAATAATTTATAATGATATATGTTTATACCTTCACCAGCGGCAAGATTGAAGTATAGGTCAATAATGTTGGGGCAGCTTCCATAGCACTGAGTTGAGCAAAGCTTTTCTGTGAAGCGAGGCTCAAGGAGAGAGTCAGATGAGATTCCAAGTGTTTTACGGTCAAGCCCACATCCTTTGATGCACTGGTCAGTCTCGATCAAGTCTTGTATTTTGTCTGCCTCAATTTCTGATGTACGGCATGTGTATGCTTCCTCTCCGCTCCTTTTTACGTGTTTCTCAAGCACACAGCGTTTGCCGGAGGATGACACTGCGAATGCGCATGTGTTCTCGTCCAGATTCTCACATGTTATTGCTCCTGCAACCACCAACAAAGAAAACGAGATAAGGTGCTATGGTTTGGAAGTAAAAGTTTAGTTTTTGAA